>NC_140988.1:160533663-160918718 GCF_052327205.1 Somniosus microcephalus
AAATGGAAGATAGATTATGAATTAGCAAAAAATATAAAAACAGATAGTAAGAGTTTTTATAGTTATATAAAAGAAAAAGGGTGGCTAAAGTAAATGTTGGTGCCTGAGAGGATGAGACCGGGAAATTAATGGTGGGAAATATGGAGATGGCAAATACACTGAATGAATATTTTATATCAGTCTTTACAGTAGAAGACACTAAGAATATCCCAACACTGGACAAACAGGGGGCTAAAGGGGGGGAGGAGGTAAACACAATCAAAATCACTAAGGAAGTGGTACTCGGTAAAATAATGGGACTCAAGGCGGATAAATCACCTGGACCTGATGACTTACATCCTAGGGTCTTGAGGGAAGTGGCGGTCGGGATTGTGGATGCATTGGTAATAATTTTCCAAAACTCCCTGGACTCGGCAAAGGTCCCGGCAGACTGGAAAACTGCTAATGTAACACCCTTATTTAAAAAGGGCAGTAGACAGAAGGCTGGAAACTATAGACCGGTTAGCCTAACATCTGTGGTAGGTAAAATTTTGGAGTCCATTATTAAGGAGACAGTAACAGGACATTTGGATAATCATAATTTAATAGGACAAAGTCAGCATGGTTTTATGAAGGGGAAGTCATGTTTGACAAATTTGCTGGAGTTCTTTGAGGAAGTAACATATAGGGTGGATAAAGGGGAACCAGTGGACGTAGTGTATTTAGACTTCCAAAAGGCATTTGACAAGGTGCCACACAAAAGATTATTGCTTAAGATAAAAAATCACGGGATTGGGGGTAATATTCTGGCATGGATAGAGGATTGGCTATCTAACAGAAGGCAGAGAGTTGGGATAAATGGTTCATTCTCAGACTGGCAATCAATAACTAGTGTTTTCCGCAGGGGTCAGTGCTGGGTCCCCAACTCTTTACAATCTATATTGACGATTTGGAGGAGGGGACCGAGTGTAACATATCAAAGTTTGCAGATGATACTAAGATGGGAGGGAAAGTAGTGAGTGAGGAGGACATAAAAAACCTGCAATTGGAAATAGACAGGCTAAGTAAGTGGGCAGAGATTTGGCAGATGGAATACAATACTGGAAAGTGTGAGGTTATGTACTTTGGCAGGAAAAATCGTAGAGCAAGTTATTACCTCAATGGCAAGAAACTGGAAAGTACTGAAGTACAAATGGATCTGGGGGTCCTGGTGCACGAAACTCAAAAGGTTAGTATGCAGGTGCATCAAGTGATTAAGAAGGCCAATGGAATGTTGGCTTTCATTGCTAGGGGGATAGAATATAAAAATAGGGAGGTATTGCTTCAGTTGTACAAGGTATTGGTGAGACCGCACCTGGAATACTGCGTACAGTTTTGGTGTCCATACTTAAGAAAGGACATACTTGCTCTCGAGTCAGTACAAAGAAGGTTCACTCGGTTAATCCCGGGGATGAGGGGATGGACATATGAGGAGAGGTTGAGTAGATTGGGACTCTACTCATTGGAGTTCAGAAGAATGAGAGGCGATCTTATTGAAACATATAAGATTGTGAAGGGGTTGGATCGGGTGGATGTGGGGAAAATGTTCCCGATGATGGGTGAAACTAGAACTAGGGGGCATAGTCTTAGAATAAGGGGCTGCTCTTTCAAAACTGAGATGAGGAGGAACTACTTCACTCAGAGGGTGGTAGGTCCATGGAATATGCTGCCCGAAAAAGCTGTAGAAGCTACATCATTACATAAATTTAAAACAGAAACAGACAGTTTCCTAGAAGTAAAGGGAATTAAGGGTTAGAACATAAGAACATAACATAAGAAATAGGAGCAGGAGTAGGCCAATCGGCCCCTCGAGCCTGCTCCACCATTCAATAAGATCATGGCTGATCTGATCCTAACCTCAAATCTTCTATCACTCTGCATCCACCCGAACCCATGTGATCTCCCGGGAGAGGCGAAAAACCAGATAAAGACCCAATGGCCAATTCGGGAGAAAAAAATCTGGGAAATTCCTCTCCGACCCATCTAGGCGATCAAAATTCTTCCAGGAGATCACTCTGTCCCTATATTTTCTACAGTACTTACCTTCTGTAAAGGCGATCTCCACCCCAGCCAGGAACAGGAATAAAACCATCTCCTGAAATCTAACAGAATTAGAACACAGTAGGAGCAGAACAAGGCTACACGGCCCCTGGGCCCGCTCCACTACCCACAGGGCCATGACCATTCCGAACCCAGACTCATGTCCAATTTCCTGCCCGCTCCCCGTAACCCTTAATTCCCTTTACTTCTAGGAAACTATCTATTTCTGTTTTAAATTTATTTAATGATGTAGCTTCCACAGCTTTCTGGGGCAGCAAATTCCACAAACCTACCACCCTCTGAGTGAAGAAGTTTCTTCTCATCTCAGTTTTGAATGAGCAGCCCCTTATTTTAAGATTATGCCCCCTAGTTCTAGTTTCACCCATCATTGGGAACATCCTCACCGCATCCACCCGATCAAGCCCCTTCACAATCTTATATGTTTCAATAAGATCGCCTCTCATTCTTCTGAACTCCAATGAGTAGAGTCCCAATCTACTCAACCTCTCCTCATATGACCACCCCCTCATCCCCGGGATTAACCGAGTGAACCTTCTTTGTACTGACTCGAGAGCAAGTATGTCTTTTCTTAAGTATGGACACCAAAACTGTATGCAGTATTCCAGGTGCGGCCTCACCAATACCTTGTACAACTGCAGCAATACCTCCCTGTTTTTATATTCCAACCCCCTAGCAATAAAAGCCAACATTCCATTGGCCTTCTTAATCACTTGCTGCACCTGCATACTAACTTTTTGAGTTTCGTGCACCAGGACCCCCAGATCCCTTTGTACTACAGTACTTTCCAGTTTCTTGCCATTAAGATAATAACTTGCTCTATGATTTTTCCTGCCAAAGTGCATAACCTCACACTTTCCAGTATTGTATTCCATCTGCCAAATCTCTGCCCACTTACTTAGCCTGTCTATGTCCCTTTGCAGGTTTTTTATGTCCTCCTCACTCACTACTTTCCGTCCCATCTTTGTATCATCTGCAAACTTTGATATGTTACACTCGGTCCCCTCCTCCAAATCGTTAATATAGATTGTAAAGAGTTGGGGACCCAGCACTGACCCCTGCGGAACACCACTAGTTACTGGTTGCCAATCTGAGAACGAACCATTTATCCCAACTCTCTGCTTTCTGTTAGAGAGCCAATCCTCCACCCACGCCAGAATATTACCCCCAATCCCGTGATTTTTTATCTTGAGCAATAATCTTTTGTGTGGCACCTTGTCAAATGCCTTTTGGAAGTCTAAATACACTACGTCCACTGGTTCCCCTTTATCCACCCTGTATGTTACTTCCTCAAAAAACTCAAGCAAATTTGTTAAACATGACTTCCCCTTCATGAAACCATGCTGAGTTTGCCCTATTAAATTATGTTTATCCAAATGTCCCGTTACTGTCTCCTTAATAATGGACTCTAACATTTTACCAACCACAGATGTTAGGCTAACAGGTCTATAGTTTCCAGCCTTCTGCCTACTACCCTTTTTAAATAAGGGTGTTACATTAGCAGTTTTCCAATCTGCCGGGACCTTTGCTGAGTCCAGTGAGTTTTGGAAAATTATTACCAATGCATCCACAATCCCTACCGCTACTTCCCTCAAGACCCTGGGATGCAAGCCATCAGGTCCAGGGGATTTATCCGCCTTGAGTCCCATTATTTTACCAAGTACCACTTCCTTAGTGATTTTAATTGTATTTAGTTCCTCCCCCCCTAGAGCCCCCTGTTTGTCCAGTGTTGGGATATTCTTAGTGTCCTCTACTGTAAAGACTGATACAAAATAATTGTTCAGTGTTTTTGCCATCTCCATGTTTCCCACCATTAATTTCCCGGTCTCATCCTCTAAGGGACCAACATTTACTTTAGCCACCCTTTTTCCTTTTATATAACTATAGAAACTTTTACTGTCTGTTTTTATATTTTTTGCTAATTTACTTTCACAATCTATCTTCCCTTTCTTAATCAATCTTTTTGTTATTTTTTGCTGTCTTTTAAAGACTTCCCAATCTTCCATCCTCCCACTAGATTTGGCTACCTTATATGCCCTTGTTTTTAGTCGGATACTATCCTTAATTACTTTACTTAGCCACGGATGGCTATCTTTTCTTTTACACCCTTTTTTCCTCAGTGGAATATGTTTTTTTGGAAGTTGTAAAATAACTCCTTAAATGTACACCACTGGTCATGTACCGTCTTACCCTTTAATCTATTTTCCCAGTCCACTCTAATTAATTCTGCTCTCATACCTTCATAGTCTCCTTTATTCAAGCTCAGCACGCTTGTTTGAGATCCAACCTTCTCACCCTCTAATTGAATATGGAACTCAACCATGTTATGGTCACTCATTCCAAGGGGATCCTTTACTAGGACATTTTTAATTAATCCTGTCTCATTACACAGGACCAAATCTAAGGTTGCTTGCCCCCTGGTCGGTTCAGTTACATACTGCTCAAGAAACCCATCCCTAATACACTCAATGAACTCTTCCTCAAGGCTGCTCTGCCCAATTTGATTTGTCCAGTTAATATGATAATTAAAATCCCCCATAATTATAGCTGTTCCCTTATTACAAGCCTCAACTATTTCCTGATTAATACTCCGTCCAACAGAGTTGCAACTGTTCGGAGGCCTATAGACTACACCCACTTGTGTTTTTTTCCCCTTATTATTCCTTACCTCCACCCAAACTGTTTCACTATCCTGCTCCTTTGACCCAATATCATTTCTCTGTATTATAGTGATTCCTTCCTTTATTAACATAGCCACCCCACCTCCTCTCCCTTCCTGCCTGTCCTTCCTGATTGTTAAATAACCTGGTATGTTTAATTCCCAGTCATGGTCACCCTGCAGCCATGTTTCTGTAATGGCCACAAGATCATACCCATATGTCATTATTTGTGCCGTTAACTCATTCATTTTGTTACGAATGCTACGTGCATTCAGATAAAGAACTTTCAAATATGTTTTGTAACACTTAGTTCCTGTTTTTTCCCTTTTTAGTACTTTACTTTTTACTCCATACCTTCTGTCCCTTCCTGACACATTCTGTTTTTTAATTCCCCCACTGCTACCTAAGTCTATGACCTTCTCTGTTGTCATTTCTATTATTTGCTCTCTAGAAACCTCCCCCCCACTAATTAGTTTAAAGCCCTCTCTACAGCCCTAGTTATATGATTCGCCAGGACTCTAGTCCCAGCACTGGCCAAGTGGAGTCCGTCCCAACAGAACAGCTCCCTCCTGTCCCAGTACTGGTTACGGGGAGCAGGCAGGAATTTGGACATGAGTCTACGTTCGGATCGGTCATGGCCCTGTGGGTAGCGGAGCGGGCCCAGGGGCCATGTAGCCTGATCCTGCTCCTATTTCGTGTGTCTAATTCTGTTAGATTCAGGAGATGGTTCTGTGATAGTGGATTGGCGGTTAGGATCAGATCAGCCATGATCTTATTGAATGGCGGAGCAGGCTCGAGGGGCCGATTGGCCTACTACTGCTCCTATTTCTTACGTTCGTACGAAGATACTTGCACATATATGGAGGAGGGAATGTTACCGTTAGAGATACATTTCCTTGGCATACTCAACATTGCAGAAAAACTGTAAACTGGATAATCTGATGATGGTATAACAAGCAAAGACACCAGAACATGTAACACTTACAGTTTTTGTTTTCAAGAAGTTATCAGTGTCACTGTGGAGGTGACGTGACATTGTCCATGTCCTATGAAACTACCACCTCCAGTAAAATTATAGAAAGTCTTTGCGGAAGTGAAATACAGTATAAAGCAGAAGAGTTAGAGATGAGCACTTAAATACATAAGTGTCAAAATTCCTATATGAAGGCAGGACGAAAGGGAAACATGAACAGTTTTGACATGAGGTGGTTAAAGAAGGCAGTAAATGTCACCCCAATACGGTAGCACTTACCACGTAGAAAAAATAGGAAATGTTAGCGTTAGGGTGACATTTCGCTACAATATTTCGTTACAGAATTGGCGGGCAGGTTATGAGAATGAGAGAAGTTTGTACAAACCAGCAGCCTCCTCATCTTTTTGAAGTAAGACCATAGGAAGTGCTATCTGTTAATAAAGCTCGAGTTAAATCTTCGCAGATTAAGAACAGCATTGCCAAAGGAAAAGCAAGAGGTATACCGTATAAAATCATGTCTCAATTTCTCTAGGGATATCTTGGCGTAGGCAATCAAGATGTGCCAAGACTAGGTAGCACTTACAGGGTTTTTATGGGAAGAATCTATGCACGCTAGCGTTGTGCTGCCTTTAGACTGCAGAGACAGCACGGCGCTACTAGGGGTATCCTGAAAGAAAGCATCCTTCCGAAAGGCGAAGTATTACTGAAAGAGAGCCTGCACTGGGAAGAAGTGTGAGTAGATTAATGTTAGCATCACCATTTAGTGATCCCACGTGGCGGGTCAGTTCCCAAGAGTTCCGGTTGCACGTCAGGAGCCAGATAGCTATCGCCCAAACATGGTAGCACTTACCACAGCCATAAAATAGAAAATGCTACTGTTCAGGTGACAATTGTCTGTAATGTGAAATGGCAAGGCAGAGACAGGCACAATTCTCCTCAATGAGAAATGTTTCACAGCAATTCAGCAGCTCAATCTACTTTACTAACTAAATCTAGAGGAAAATAAAAAATGTTACAAAGCAAAGATCCCATACTTGCAAACTTAGATCTGCTGCACATTTTTGTCTGTGCTCCTCACTGCAATCTCCATTTCAGGTTGTTGGTCATTTGCAAGGCCTTTATATATTTTCAGCTGCCTAACTTTCAGCTTTGCAACTCGCATATTTTTACTTCCTTTTGAATAGGTGATAATGGTTGCCTTTTGTACCTATGTTGCCATCAAATTAGTTGGTCTCTAATGTTAATCTCAGCTGAAGCATGCCCAAACCTGACGCATGCTTATACTAAAAAATCTGTTAGAATTTGGTATCTACTATCATTTTGAAGAGTTGAGGTTGAATTAAAGTTCCATCAGCCAAATATATATCACGACTACAGGAATTGAGTAGAGTGGATTGGGAAAATAGATTAAAGGGTAAGACGATACATGATCAGTGGTGTACATTTAAGGAGTTATTTTACAACTTCCAAAAAATATATATTCCACTGAGAAGAATAGGGTGTAAAAGAAAAGACAGCCATCCGTGGCTATGTAAAGAAATTAAGGATAGTATTCGACTAAAAACAAGGGCATATAAGGTAGCCAAATCTAGTGGGAGGATAGAGGATTGGGGAAACTTTAAAAGACAGTAAAAAATGACAAAATGATTGATTAAGAAATGGAAGATAGATTATGAATTAGCAAAAAATATAAAAACAGATAGTAAGAGTTTTTATAGTTATATAAAAGAAAAAGGGTGGCTAAAGTAAATGTTGGTGCCTGAGAGGATGAGACCGGGAAATTAATGGTGGGAAATATGGAGATGGCAAATACACTGAATGAATATTTTATATCAGTCTTTACAGTAGAAGACACTAAGAATATCCCAACACTGGACAAACAGGGGGCTAAAGGGGGGGAGGAGGTAAACACAATCAAAATCACTAAGGAAGTGGTACTCGGTAAAATAATGGGACTCAAGGCGGATAAATCACCTGGACCTGATGACTTACATCCTAGGGTCTTGAGGGAAGTGGCGGTCGGGATTGTGGATGCATTGGTAATAATTTTCCAAAACTCCCTGGACTCGGCAAAGGTCCCGGCAGACTGGAAAACTGCTAATGTAACACCCTTATTTAAAAAGGGCAGTAGACAGAAGGCTGGAAACTATAGACCGGTTAGCCTAACATCTGTGGTAGGTAAAATTTTGGAGTCCATTATTAAGGAGACAGTAACAGGACATTTGGATAATCATAATTTAATAGGACAAAGTCAGCATGGTTTTATGAAGGGGAAGTCATGTTTGAGAAATTTGCTGGAGTTCTTTGAGGAAGTAACATATAGGGTGGATAAAGGGGAACCAGTGGACGTAGTGTATTTAGACTTCCAAAAGGCATTTGACAAGGTGCCACACAAAAGATTATTGCTTAAGATAAAAAATCACGGGATTGGGGGTAATATTTTGGCATGGATAGAGGATTGGCTATCTAACAGAAGGCAGAGAGTTGGGATAAATGGTTCATTCTCAGACTGGCAATCAATAACTAGTGTTTTCCGCAGGGGTCAGTGCTGGGTCCCCAACTCTTTACAATCTATATTGACGATTTGGAGGAGGGGACCGAGTGTAACATATCAAAGTTTGCAGATGATACTAAGATGGGAGGGAAAGTAGTGAGTGAGGAGGACATAAAAAACCTGCAATTGGAAATAGACAGGCTAAGTAAGTGGGCAGAGATTTGGCAGATGGAATACAATACTGGAAAGTGTGAGGTTATGTACTTTGGCAGGAAAAATCGTAGAGCAAGTTATTACCTCAATGGCAAGAAACTGAAAGTACTGAAGTACAAAGGGATCTGGGGGTCCTGGTGCACGAAACTCAAAAGGTTAGTATGCAGGTGCATCAAGTGATTAAGAAGGCCAATGGAATGTTGGCTTTCATTGCTAGGGGGATAGAATATAAAAATAGGGAGGTATTGCTTCAGTTGTACAAGGTATTGGTGAGACCGCACCTGGAATACTGCGTACAGTTTTGGTGTCCATACTTAAGAAAGGACATACTTGCTCTCGAGTCAGTACAAAGAAGGTTCACTCGGTTAATCCCGGGGATGAGGGGATGGACATATGAGGAGAGGTTGAGTAGATTGGGACTCTACTCATTGGAGTTCAGAAGAATGAGAGGCGATCTTATTGAAACATATAAGATTGTGAAGGGGTTGGATCGGGTGGATGTGGGGAAAATGTTCCCGATGATGGGTGAAACTAGAACTAGGGGGCATAGTCTTAGAATAAGGGGCTGCTCTTTCAAAACTGAGATGAGGAGGAACTACTTCACTCAGAGGGTGGTAGGTCCATGGAATATGCTGCCCGAAAAAGCTGTAGAAGCTACATCATTACATAAATTTAAAACAGAAACAGACAGTTTCCTAGAAGTAAAGGGAATTAAGGGTTAGAACATAAGAACATAACATAAGAAATAGGAGCAGGAGTAGGCCAATCGGCCCCTCGAGCCTGCTCCACCATTCAATAAGATCATGGCTGATCTGATCCTAACCTCAAATCTTCTATCACTCTGCATCCACCCGAACCCATGTGATCTCCCGGGAGAGGCGAAAAACCAGATAAAGACCCAATGGCCAATTTGGGAGAAAAAAATCTGGGAAATTCCTCTCCGACCCATCTAGGCGATCAAAATTCTTCCAGGAGATCACTCTGTCCCTATATTTTCTACAGTACTTACCTTCTGTAAAGGCGATCTCCACCCCAGCCAGGAACAGGAATAAAACCATCTCCTGAAATCTAACAGAATTAGAACACAGTAGGAGCAGAACAAGGCTACACGGCCCCTGGGCCCGCTCCACTACCCACAGGGCCATGACCATTCCGAACCCAGACTCATGTCCAATTTCCTGCCCGCTCCCCGTAACCCTTAATTCCCTTTACTTCTAGGAAACTATCTATTTCTGTTTTAAATTTATTTAATGATGTAGCTTCCACAGCTTTCTGGGGCAGCAAATTCCACAAACCTACCACCCTCTGAGTGAAGAAGTTTCTTCTCATCTCAGTTTTGAATGAGCAGCCCCTTATTTTAAGATTATGCCCCCTAGTTCTAGTTTCACCCATCATTGGGAACATCCTCACCGCATCCACCCGATCAAGCCCCTTCACAATCTTATATGTTTCAATAAGATCGCCTCTCATTCTTCTGAACTCCAATGAGTAGAGTCCCAATCTACTCAACCTCTCCTCATATGACCACCCCCTCATCCCCGGGATTAACCGAGTGAACCTTCTTTGTACTGACTCGAGAGCAAGTATGTCTTTTCTTAAGTATGGACACCAAAACTGTATGCAGTATTCCAGGTGCGGCCTCACCAATACCTTGTACAACTGCAGCAATACCTCCCTGTTTTTATATTCCAACCCCCTAGCAATAAAAGCCAACATTCCATTGGCCTTCTTAATCACTTGCTGCACCTGCATACTAACTTTTTGAGTTTCGTGCACCAGGACCCCCAGATCCCTTTGTACTACAGTACTTTCCAGTTTCTTGCCATTAAGATAATAACTTGCTCTATGATTTTTCCTGCCAAAGTGCATAACCTCACACTTTCCAGTATTGTATTCCATCTGCCAAATCTCTGCCCACTTACTTAGCCTGTCTATGTCCCTTTGCAGGTTTTTTATGTCCTCCTCACTCACTACTTTCCGTCCCATCTTTGTATCATCTGCAAACTTTGATATGTTACACTCGGTCCCCTCCTCCAAATCGTTAATATAGATTGTAAAGAGTTGGGGACCCAGCACTGACCCCTGCGGAACACCACTAGTTACTGGTTGCCAATCTGAGAACGAACCATTTATCCCAACTCTCTGCTTTCTGTTAGAGAGCCAATCCTCCACCCACGCCAGAATATTACCCCCAATCCCGTGATTTTTTATCTTGAGCAATAATCTTTTGTGTGGCACCTTGTCAAATGCCTTTTGGAAGTCTAAATACACTACGTCCACTGGTTCCCCTTTATCCACCCTGTATGTTACTTCCTCAAAAAACTCAAGCAAATTTGTTAAACATGACTTCCCCTTCATGAAACCATGCTGAGTTTGCCCTATTAAATTATGTTTATCCAAATGTCCCGTTACTGTCTCCTTAATAATGGACTCTAACATTTTACCAACCACAGATGTTAGGCTAACAGGTCTATAGTTTCCAGCCTTCTGCCTACTACCCTTTTTAAATAAGGGTGTTACATTAGCAGTTTTCCAATCTGCCGGGACCTTTGCTGAGTCCAGTGAGTTTTGGAAAATTATTACCAATGCATCCACAATCCCTACCGCTACTTCCCTCAAGACCCTGGGATGCAAGCCATCAGGTCCAGGGGATTTATCCGCCTTGAGTCCCATTATTTTACCAAGTACCACTTCCTTAGTGATTTTAATTGTATTTAGTTCCTCCCCCCCTAGAGCCCCCTGTTTGTCCAGTGTTGGGATATTCTTAGTGTCCTCTACTGTAAAGACTGATACAAAATAATTGTTCAGTGTTTTTGCCATCTCCATGTTTCCCACCATTAATTTCCCGGTCTCATCCTCTAAGGGACCAACATTTACTTTAGCCACCCTTTTTCTTTTTATATAACTATAGAAACTTTTACTGTCTGTTTTTATATTTTTTGCTAATTTACTTTCATAATCTATCTTCCCTTTCTTAATCAATCTTTTTGTTATTTTTTGCTGTCTTTTAAAGACTTCCCAATCTTCCATCCTCCCACTAGATTTGGCTACCTTATATGCCCTTGTTTTTAGTCGGATACTATCCTTAATTACTTTACTTAGCCACGGATGGCTATCTTTTCTTTTACACCCTTTTTTCCTCAGTGGAATATGTTTTTTTGGAAGTTGTAAAATAACTCCTTAAATGTACACCACTGGTCATGTACCGTCTTACCCTTTAATCTATTTTCCCAGTCCACTCTAATTAATTCTGCTCTCATACCTTCA
This sequence comes from Somniosus microcephalus, assembly GCF_052327205.1. NCBI lineage: Eukaryota > Metazoa > Chordata > Chondrichthyes > Squaliformes > Somniosidae > Somniosus > Somniosus microcephalus. Next base: position 160,545,347 of record NC_140988.1, read on the forward strand.
TAGTCTCCTTTATTCAAGCTCAGCACGCTTGTTTGAGATCCAACCTTCTCACCCTCTAATTGAATATGGAACTCAACCATGTTATGGTCACTCATTCCAAGGGGATCCTTTACTAGGACATTTTTAATTAATCCTGTCTCATTACACAGGACCAAATCTAAGGTTGCTTGCCCCCTGGTCGGTTCAGTTACATACTGCTCAAGAAACCCATCCCTAATACACTCAATGAACTCTTCCTCAAGGCTGCTCTGCCCAATTTGATTTGTCCAGTTAATATGATAATTAAAATCCCCCATAATTATAGCTGTTCCCTTATTACAAGCCTCAACTATTTCCTGATTAATACTCCGTCCAACAGAGTTGCAACTGTTCGGAGGCCTATAGACTACACCCACTTGTGTTTTTTTCCCCTTATTATTCCTTACCTCCACCCAAACTGTTTCACTATCCTGCTCCTTTGACCCAATATCATTTCTCTGTATTATAGTGATTCCTTCCTTTATTAACATAGCCACCCCACCTCCTCTCCCTTCCTGCCTGTCCTTCCTGATTGTTAAATAACCTGGTATGTTTAATTCCCAGTCATGGTCACCCTGCAGCCATGTTTCTGTAATGGCCACAAGATCATACCCATATGTCATTATTTGTGCCGTTAACTCATTCATTTTGTTACGAATGCTACGTGCATTCAGATAAAGAACTTTCAAATATGTTTTGTAACACTTAGTTCCTGTTTTTTCCCTTTTTAGTACTTTACTTTTTACTCCATACCTTCTGTCCCTTCCTGACACATTCTGTTTTTTAATTCCCCCACTGCTACCTAAGTCTATGACCTTCTCTGTTGTCATTTCTATTATTTGCTCTCTAGAAACCTCCCCCCCACTAATTAGTTTAAAGCCCTCTCTACAGCCCTAGTTATATGATTCGCCAGGACTCTAGTCCCAGCACTGGCCAAGTGGAGTCCGTCCCAACAGAACAGCTCCCTCCTGTCCCAGTACTGGTTACGGGGAGCAGGCAGGAATTTGGACATGAGTCTACGTTCGGATCGGTCATGGCCCTGTGGGTAGCGGAGCGGGCCCAGGGGCCATGTAGCCTGATCCTGCTCCTATTTCGTGTGTCTAATTCTGTTAGATTCAGGAGATGGTTCTGTGATAGTGGATTGGCGGTTAGGATCAGATCAGCCATGATCTTATTGAATGGCGGAGCAGGCTCGAGGGGCCGATTGGCCTACTACTGCTCCTATTTCTTACGTTCGTACGAAGATACTTGCACATATATGGAGGAGGGAATGTTACCGTTAGAGATACATTTCCTTGGCATACTCAACATTGCAGAAAAACTGTAAACTGGATAATCTGATGATGGTATAACAAGCAAAGACACCAGAACATGTAACACTTACAGTTTTTGTTTTCAAGAAGTTATCAGTGTCACTGTGGAGGTGACGTGACATTGTCCATGTCCTATGAAACTACCACCTCCAGTAAAATTATAGAAAGTCTTTGCGGAAGTGAAATACAGTATAAAGCAGAAGAGTTAGAGATGAGCACTTAAATACATAAGTGTCAAAATTCCTATATGAAGGCAGGACGAAAGGGAAACATGAACAGTTTTGACATGAGGTGGTTAAAGAAGGCAGTAAATGTCACCCCAATACGGTAGCACTTACCACGTAGAAAAAATAGGAAATGTTAGCGTTAGGGTGACATTTCGCTACAATATTTCGTTACAGAATTGGCGGGCAGGTTATGAGAATGAGAGAAGTTTGTACAAACCAGCAGCCTCCTCATCTTTTTGAAGTAAGACCATAGGAAGTGCTATCTGTTAATAAAGCTCGAGTTAAATCTTCGCAGATTAAGAACAGCATTGCCAAAGGAAAAGCAAGAGGTATACCGTATAAAATCATGTCTCAATTTCTCTAGGGATATCTTGGCGTAGGCAATCAAGATGTGCCAAGACTAGGTAGCACTTACAGGGTTTTTATGGGAAGAATCTATGCACGCTAGCGTTGTGCTGCCTTTAGACTGCAGAGACAGCACGGCGCTACTAGGGGTATCCTGAAAGAAAGCATCCTTCCGAAAGGCGAAGTATTACTGAAAGAGAGCCTGCACTGGGAAGAAGTGTGAGTAGATTAATGTTAGCATCACCATTTAGTGATCCCACGTGGCGGGTCAGTTCCCAAGAGTTCCGGTTGCACGTCAGGAGCCAGATAGCTATCGCCCAAACATGGTAGCACTTACCACAGCCATAAAATAGAAAATGCTACTGTTCAGGTGACAATTGTCTGTAATGTGAAATGGCAAGGCAGAGACAGGCACAATTCTCCTCAATGAGAAATGTTTCACAGCAATTCAGCAGCTCAATCTACTTTACTAACTAAATCTAGAGGAAAATAAAAAATGTTACAAAGCAAAGATCCCATACTTGCAAACTTAGATCTGCTGCACATTTTTGTCTGTGCTCCTCACTGCAATCTCCATTTCAGGTTGTTGGTCATTTGCAAGGCCTTTATATATTTTCAGCTGCCTAACTTTCAGCTTTGCAACTCGCATATTTTTACTTCCTTTTGAATAGGTGATAATGGTTGCCTTTTGTACCTATGTTGCCATCAAATTAGTTGGTCTCTAATGTTAATCTCAGCTGAAGCATGCCCAAACCTGACGCATGCTTATACTAAAAAATCTGTTAGAATTTGGTATCTACTATCATTTTGAAGAGTTGAGGTTGAATTAAAGTTCCATCAGCCAAATATATATCACGACTACAGGAATTGAGTAGAGTGGATTGGGAAAATAGATTAAAGGGTAAGACGATACATGATCAGTGGTGTACATTTAAGGAGTTATTTTACAACTTCCAAAAAATATATATTCCACTGAGAAGAATAGGGTGTAAAAGAAAAGACAGCCATCCGTGGCTATGTAAAGAAATTAAGGATAGTATTCGACTAAAAACAAGGGCATATAAGGTAGCCAAATCTAGTGGGAGGATAGAGGATTGGGGAAACTTTAAAAGACAGTAAAAAATGACAAAATGATTGATTAAGAAATGGAAGATAGATTATGAATTAGCAAAAAATATAAAAACAGATAGTAAGAGTTTTTATAGTTATATAAAAGAAAAAGGGTGGCTAAAGTAAATGTTGGTGCCTGAGAGGATGAGACCGGGAAATTAATGGTGGGAAATATGGAGATGGCAAATACACTGAATGAATATTTTATATCAGTCTTTACAGTAGAAGACACTAAGAATATCCCAACACTGGACAAACAGGGGGCTAAAGGGGGGGAGGAGGTAAACACAATCAAAATCACTAAGGAAGTGGTACTCGGTAAAATAATGGGACTCAAGGCGGATAAATCACCTGGACCTGATGACTTACATCCTAGGGTCTTGAGGGAAGTGGCGGTCGGGATTGTGGATGCATTGGTAATAATTTTCCAAAACTCCCTGGACTCGGCAAAGGTCCCGGCCGACTGGAAAACTGCTAATGTAACACCCTTATTTAAAAAGGGCAGTAGACAGAAGGCTGGAAACTATAGACCGGTTAGCCTAACATCTGTGGTAGGTAAAATTTTGGAGTCCATTATTAAGGAGACAGTAACAGGACATTTGGATAATCATAATTTAATAGGACAAAGTCAGCATGGTTTTATGAAGGGGAAGTCATGTTTGAGAAATTTGCTGGAGTTCTTTGAGGAAGTAACATATAGGGTGGATAAAGGGGAACCAGTGGACGTAGTGTATTTAGACTTCCAAAAGGCATTTGACAAGGTGCCACACAAAAGATTATTGCTTAAGATAAAAAATCACGGGATTGGGGGTAATATTCTGGCATGGATAGAGGATTGGCTATCTAACAGAAGGCAGAGAGTTGGGATAAATGGTTCATTCTCAGACTGGCAATCAATAACTAGTGTTTTCCGCAGGGGTCAGTGCTGGGTCCCCAACTCTTTACAATCTATATTGACGATTTGGAGGAGGGGACCGAGTGTAACATATCAAAGTTTGCAGATGATACTAAGATGGGAGGGAAAGTAGTGAGTGAGGAGGACATAAAAAACCTGCAATTGGAAATAGACAGGCTAAGTAAGTAGGCAGAGATTTGGCAGATGGAATACAATACTGGAAAGTGTGAGGTTATGTACTTTGGCAGGAAAAATCGTAGAGCAAGTTATTACCTCAATGGCAAGAAACTGGAAAGTACTGAAGTACAAAGGGATCTGGGGGTCCTGGTGCACGAAACTCAAAAGGTTAGTATGCAGGTGCATCAAGTGATTAAGAAGGCCAATGGAATGTTGGCTTTCATTGCTAGGGGGATAGAATATAAAAATAGGGAGGTATTGCTTCAGTTGTACAAGGTATTGGTGAGACCGCACCTGGAATACTGCGTACAGTTTTGGTGTCCATACTTAAGAAAGGACATACTTGCTCTCGAGTCAGTACAAAGAAGGTTCACTCGGTTAATCCCGGGGATGAGGGGATGGACATATGAGGAGAGGTTGAGTAGATTGGGACTCTACTCATTGGAGTTCAGAAGAATGAGAGGCGATCTTATTGAAACATATAAGATTGTGAAGGGGTTGGATCGGGTGGATGTGGGGAAAATGTTCCCGATGATGGGTGAAACTAGAACTAGGGGGCATAGTCTTAGAATAAGGGGCTGCTCTTTCAAAACTGAGATGAGGAGGAACTACTTCACTCAGAGGGTGGTAGGTCCATGGAATATGCTGCCCGAAAAAGCTGTAGAAGCTACATCATTACATAAATTTAAAACAGAAATAGACAGTTTCCTAGAAGTAAAGGGAATTAAGGGTTACGGGGAGCAGGCAGGAATTTGGACATGAGTCTACGTTCGGATCGGTCATGGCCCTGTGGGTAGCGGAGCGGGCCCAGGGGCCGTGTAGCCTGATCCTGCTCCTATTTCGTGTGTCTAATTCTGTTAGATTCAGGAGATGGTTCTGTGATAGTGGATTGGCGGTTAGGATCAGATCAGCCATGATCTTATTGAATGGCGGAGCAGGCTCGAGGGGCCGATTGGCCTACTACTGCTCCTATTTCTTACGTTCTTACGAAGATACTTGCACATATATGGAGGAGGGAATGTTACCGTTAGAGATACATTTCCTTGGCATACTCAACATTGCAGAAAAACTGTAAACTGGATAATCTGATGATGGTATAACAAGCAAAGACACCAGAACATGTAGCAATTACAGTTTTTGTCTTCAAGAAGCTATCAGTGCCACTGTTGAGGTGACTTGACATTGTCCATGTCCTATGAAAGTACCAGCTCCAGTAAAAGTATAGAAAGTCTTTGCGGAAGTGAAATGCAGTACAAAGCAGAACAGTTAGAGATGAGCACTTAAAGACATAAGAGACAAAATTCCTATATGCCGGGAGGACGAAAGGGAAACATGAACAGTTTCGACATGAGGTGGTTAAAGTAGGCAGTAAATGTCAGCCCAATACGGTAGCGCTTACCACGTAGAAAAAATAGGAAATGTTAGCGTTAGGGTGACATTTCGCTACAATATTTTGTTACAGAGTTGGCGGGCAGGGGATGAGAATGAGAGAAGTTTGTACAAACCAGCAGCCTCCTCATCTTTTTGAAGTAAGACCATAGGAAGTGCTATCTGTTAATAAAGCTCGAGTTAAATCTTCGCAGATTAAGAACAGCATTGCCAAAGGAAAAGCAAGAGGTATACCGTATAAAATCATGTCTCAATTTCTCTAGGGATATCTTGGCGTAGGCAATCAAGATGTGCCAAGACTAGGTAGCACTTACAGGGTTTTGATGGGAAGAATCTGTGCGCACAAGCGTTGTGCTGCCTTTAGACTGCAGAGACAGCACGGCGCTACTAGGAGTATCCTGAAAGAAAGCATCCTTCCGAAAGGTGAAGTATTACTGAAAGAGAGCCTGCACTGGGAAGAAGAGTGAGTAGATTACTGTTAGTATCACCATTTAGCGATCCCACGTGGCTGGTCAGCTCCCAAGAGATCCGTTTGCACGTGAGGAGCCAGATAGCTATCGCCCAAACATGGTAGCACTTACCACAGCCATAAAATAGAAAATGCTACTGTTCAGGTGACAATTGTCTGTAATGTGAAATGGCAAGGCAGAGACAGGCACAGATCTCCTCAATGAGAAATGTTTCACAGCAATTCAGCAGCTCAATCTACTTTACTGACTAAATCTAGAGGAAAATAAAAAATGTTACAAAGCAAAGATCCCATACTTGCAAATTTAGATCTGCTGCACATTCTTGTCTGTGCTCCTCACTGCAATCTCCATTTTAGGTTGTTGGTCATTTGCTGCATGCAACGCAAGGCCTTTAGATTTTTTCAGCTCCCTACCTTTCAGCTTTGCAACTTGCATATTTATACTTCCTTTTTGAATAGGTGATAATGGTTGCCTTTTGTACCTACGTTGCCATCAAATTAATTGGTCTCTAATGTTAATCTCAGCTGATGCAGCAGAAACCTGATGCATGCTTTTACTAAAAAATCTTTTAGAATTTGGTATCTACTATCATTTTGAAGAGTTGAGGTTGAATTAAAGTTCCATCAGCCAAATATATATCACGACTGCAGGAAGATACTTGCACATATATGGAGGAGGGAATGTTATCGTTAGAGATACATTTCCTTGGCATACTCAACATTGCAGAAAAACTGTAAACTGGACAATCTGATGATGGTATAACAAGCAAAGACACCACAACATGTAACAATTACAGTTTTGTTTTCAAGAAGCTATCAGTACCAATGTTGAGGTGACTTGACATTGTCCATGTCCTATGAAAGTACCAGCTCCAGTAAAAGTATAGAAAGTCTTTGCGGAAGTGAAATGCAGTATAAAGCAGAACAGTTAGAGATGAGCACTTAAAGACATAAGTGTCAAAATTCCTATATGAAGGCAGGACGAAAGGGAAACATGAACAGTTTTGACATGAGGTGGTTAAAGAAGGCAGTAAATGTCACCCCAATACGGTAGCACTTACCACGGAGAAAAAATAGGAAATGTTAGCGTTAGGGTGATATTTCGCTACAATATTTCGTTACAGAATTGGCGGGCAGGGGATGAGAATGAGAGAAGTTTGTACAAACCAGCAGCCTCCTCATCTTTTTGAAGTAAGACCATAGGAAGTGCTATCTGTTAATAAAGCTCGAGTTAAATCTTCGCAGATTAAGAACAGCATTGCCAAAGGAAAAGCAAGAGGTATACCGTATAAAATCATGTCTCAATTTCTCTAGGGATATCTTGGCGTAGGCAATCAAGATGTGCCAAGACTAGGTAGCACTTACAGGGTTTTTATGGGAAGAATCTATGCACGCTAGCGTTGTGCTGCCTTTAGACTGCAGAGACAGCACGGCGCTACGAGGAGTATCCTGAAAGAAAGCATCCTTCCGAAAGGTGAAGTATTACTGAAAGAGAGCCTGCACTGGGAAGAAGTGTAAGTAGATTAATGTTAGCATCACCATTTAGCGATCCCACGTGGCGGGTCAGTTCCCAAGAATTCCGGTTGCACGTGAGGAGCCAGATATCCATCGCCCAAACATGTTAGCACTTACCACAGCCATAAAATAGAAAATGCTACTGTTCAGGTGACAATTGTCTGTAATGTGAAATGGCAAGGCAGAGACAGGCACAGTTCTCCTCAATGAGAAATGTTTCACAGCAATTCAGCAGCTCAATCTACTTTACTGACTAAATCTAGAGGAAAATAAAAAATGTTACAAAGCAAAGATCCCATACTTGCAAACTTTGATCTGTTGCACATTTTTGTCTGTGCTCCTCACTGCAATCTCCATTTCAGGTTGTTGGTCATTTGCTGCATGCAACGCAAGGCCTTTAGATTTTTTCTGCTCCCGACCTTTCAGCTTTGCAACTTGCATATTTATACTTCCTTTTTGAATAGGTGATAATGGTTGCCTTTTGTACCTACGTTGCCATCAAATTAATTGGTCTCTAATGTTAATCTCAGCTGATGCAGCAGAAACCTGATGCATGCTTTTACTAAAAAACCTTTTAGAATTTGGTATCTACTATCATTTTGAAGAGTTGAGGTTGAATTAAAGTTCCATCAGCCAAATATATATCACGACTGCAGGAAGATACTTGCACATATATGGAGGAGGGAATGTTATCGTCAGAGATACATTTCCTTGGCATACTCAACATTGCAGAAAAACTGTAAACTGGATAATCTGATGATGGTATAACAAGCAAAGACACCACAACATGTAGCAATTACAGTTTTGTTTTCAAGAAGTTATCAGTACCAATGTTGAGGTGACGTGACATTGTCCATGTCCTATGAAACTACCACCTCCAGTAAAATTATAGAAAGTCTTTGCGGAAGTGAAATACAGTATAAAGCAGAAGAGTTAGAGATGAGCACTTAAATACATAAGTGTCAAAATTCCTATATGAAGGCAGGACGAAAGGGAAACATGAACAGTTTTGACATGAGGTGGTTAAAGAAGGCAGTAAATGTCACCCCAATACGGTAGCACTTACCACGTAGAAAAAAGAGGAAATGTTAGCGTTAGGGTGACATTTCGCTACAATATTTCGTTACAGAATTGGCGGGCAGGGGATGAGAATGAGAGAAGTTTGTACAAACCAGCAGCCTTCTCATCTTTTTGAAGTAAGACCATAGGAAGTGCTATCTCTTAATAAAGCTCGAGTTAAATCTTCGCAGATTAAGAACAGCATTGCCAAAGGAAAAGCAAGAGGTATACCGTATAAAATCATGTCTCAATTTCTCTAGGGATATCTTGGCGTAGGCAATCAAGATGTGCCAAGACTAGGTAGCACTTACAGGGTTTTGATGGGAAGAATCTGTGCGCACTAGCGTTGTGCTGCCTTTAGACTGCAGAGACAGCACGGCGCTACTAGGAGTATCCTGAAAGAAAGCATCCTTCCGAAAGGTGAAGTATTACTGAAAGAGAGCCTACACTGGGAAGAAGTGTAAGTAGATTAATGTTAGCATCACCATTTAGCGATCCCACGTGGCGGGTCAGTTCCCAAGAATTCCGGTTGCACGTGAGGAGCCAGATAGCTATCGCCCAAACATGGTAGCACTTACCACAGCCATAAATAGAAAATGCTACTGTTCAGGTGACAATTGTCTGTAATGTGAAATGGCAAGGCAGAGACAGGCACAGTTCTCCTCAATGAGAAATGTTTCACAGCAATTCAGCAGCTCAATCTACTTTACTGACTAAATCTAGAGGAAAATAAAAAATGTTACAAAGCAAAGATCCCATACTTGCAAACTTAGATCTGCTGCACATTTTTGTCTGTGCTCCTCACTGCAATCTCCATTTTAGGTTGTTGGTCATTTGCTGCATGCAACGCAAGGCCTTTAGATTTTTTCAGCTCCCTACCTTTCAGCTTTGGAACTTGCATATTTATACTTCCTTTTTGAATAGGTGATAATGGTTGCCTTTTGTACCTACGTTGCCATCAAATTAATTGGTCTCTAATGTTAATCTCAGCTGATGCAGCACAAACCTGATGCATGCTTATACTAAAAAATCTGTTAGAATTTGGTATCTAATATCATTTTGAAGAGTTGAGGTTGAATTAAATTACATCAGCCAGATATATATCACGCCTACAGGAAGATACTTGCACATATATGGAGGAGGGAATGTTACCGTTAGAGATACATTTCCTTGGCATACTCAACATTGCAGAAAAACTGTAAACTGGATAATCTGATGATGGTATAACAAGCAAAGACACCAGAACATGTAGCAATTACAGTTTTTGTCTTCAAGAAGCTATCAGTGCCACTGTTGAGGTGACTTGACATTGTCCATGTCCTATGAAACTACCACCTCCATTAAAATTATAGAAAGTCTTTGCGGAAGTGAAATACAGAATAAAGCAGAAGAGTTAGAGGTGAGCACTTAAATACATAAGTGTCAAAATTCCTATATGAAGGCAGGACGAAAGGGAAACATGAACAGTTTTGACATGAGGTGGTTAAAGAAGGCAGTAAATGTCACCCCAATACGGTAGCACTTACCACGTAGAAAAAATAGGAAATGTTAGCGTTAGGGTGACATTTCGCTACAATATTTCGTTACAGAATTGGCGGGCAGGGGATGAGAATGAGAGAAGTTTGTACAAACCAGCAGCCTCCTCATCTTTTTGAAGTAAGACCATAGGAAGTGCTATCTGTTAATAAAGCTCGAGTTAAATCTTCGCAGATTAAGAACAGCATTGCCAAAGGAAAAGCAAGAGGTATACCGTATAAAATCATGTCTCAATTTCTCTAGGGATATCTTGGCGTAGGCAATCAAGATGTGCCAAGACTAGGTAGCACTTACAGGGTTTTTATGGGAAGAATCTATGCACGCTAGCGTTGTGCTGCCTTTAGACTGCAGAGACAGCACGGCGCTACGAGGAGTATCCTGAAAGAAAGCATCCTTCCGAAAGGTGAAGTATTACTGAAAGAGAGCCTGCACTGGGAAGAAGTGTAAGTAGATTAATGTTAGCATCACCATTTAGCGATCCCACGTGGCGGGTCAGTTCCCAAGAATTCCGGTTGCACGTGAGGAGCCAGATATCCATCGCCCAAACATGGTAGCACTTACCACAGCCATAAAATAGAAAATGCTACTGTTCAGGTGACAATTGTCTGTAATGTGAAATGGCAAGGCAGAGACAGGCACAATTCTCCTCAATGAGAAATGTTTCACAGCAATTCAGCAGCTCAATCTACTTTACTGACTAAATCTAGAGGAAAATAAAAAATGTTACAAAGCAAAAATCCCATACTTGCAAACTTAGATCTGCTGCACATTTTTGTCTGTGCTCCTCACTGCAATCTCCATTTCAGGTTGTTGGTCATTTGCTGCATGCAACGCAAGGCCTTTAGATTTTTTCAGCTGCCTAACTTTCAGCTTTGCAACTCGCATATTTTTACTTCCTTTTGAATAGGTGATAATGGTTGCCTTTTGTACCTATGTTGCCATCAAATTAGTTGGTCTCTAATGTTAATCTCAGCTGAAGCATGCCCAAACCTGACGCATGCTTATACTAAAAAATCTGTTAGAATTTGGTATCTACTATCATTTTGAAGAGTTGAGGTTGAATTAAAGTTCCATCAGCCAAATATACATCACGACTACAGGAATTGAGTAGAGTGGATTGGGAAAATAGATTAAAGGGTAAACCGATACATGATCAGTGGTGTACATTTAAGGAGTTATTTTACAACTTCCAAAAAATATATATTCCACTGAGAAGAATAGGGTGTAAAAGAAAAGACAGCCATCCGTGGCTATGTAAAGAAATTAAGGATAGTATTCGACTAAAAACAAGGGCATATAAGGTAGCCAAATCTAGTGGGAGGATAGAGGATTGGGGAAACTTTAAAAGACAGTAAAAAATGACAAAATGATTGATTAAGAAATGGAAGATAGATTATGAATTAGCAAAAAATATAAAAACAGATAGTAAGAGTTTTTATAGTTATATAAAAGAAAAAGGGTGGCTAAAGTAAATGTTGGTGCCTGAGAGGATGAGACCGGGAAATTAATGGTGGGAAATATGGAGATGGCAAATACACTGAATGAATATTTTATATCAGTCTTTACAGTAGAAGACACTAAGAATATCCCAACACTGGACAAACAGGGGGCTAAAGGGGGGGAGGAGGTAAACACAATCAAAATCACTAAGGAAGTGGTACTCGGTAAAATAATGGGACTCAAGGCGGATAAATCACCTGGACCTGATGACTTACATCCTAGGGTCTTGAGGGAAGTGGCGGTCGGGATTGTGGATGCATTGGTAATAATTTTCCAAAACTCCCTGGACTCGGCAAAGGTCCCGGCCGACTGGAAAACTGCTAATGTAACACCCTTATTTAAAAAGGGCAGTAGACAGAAGGCTGGAAACTATAGACCGGTTAGCCTAACATCTGTGGTAGGTAAAATTTTGGAGTCCATTATTAAGGAGACAGTAACAGGACATTTGGATAATCATAATTTAATAGGACAAAGTCAGCATGGTTTTATGAAGGGGAAGTCATGTTTGAGAAATTTGCTGGAGTTCTTTGAGGAAGTAACATATAGGGTGGATAAAGGGGAACCAGTGGACGTAGTGTATTTAGACTTCCAAAAGGCATTTGACAAGGTGCCACACAAAAGATTATTGCTTAAGATAAAAAATCACGGGATTGGGGGTAATATTCTGGCATGGATAGAGGATTGGCTATCTAACAGAAGGCAGAGAGTTGGGATAAATGGTTCATTCTCAGACTGGCAATCAATAACTAGTGTTTTCCGCAGGGGTCAGTGCTGGGTCCCCAACTCTTTACAATCTATATTGACGATTTGGAGGAGGGGACCGAGTGTAACATATCAAAGTTTGCAGATGATACTAAGATGGGAGGGAAAGTAATGAGTGAGGAGGACATAAAAAACCTGCAATTGGAAATAGACAGGCTAAGTAAGTAGGCAGAGATTTGGCAGATGGAATACAATACTGGAAAGTGTGAGGTTATGTACTTTGGCAGGAAAAATCGTAGAGCAAGTTATTACCTCAATGGCAAGAAACTGGAAAGTACTGAAGTACAAAGGGATCTGGGGGTCCTGGTGCACGAAACTCAAAAGGTTAGTATGCAGGTGCATCAAGTGATTAAGAAGGCCAATGGAATGTTGGCTTTCATTGCTAGGGGGATAGAATATAAAAATAGGGAGGTATTGCTTCAGTTGTACAAGGTATTGGTGAGACCGCACCTGGAATACTGCGTACAGTTTTGGTGTCCATACTTAAGAAAGGACATACTTGCTCTCGAGTCAGTACAAAGAAGGTTCACTCGGTTAATCCCGGGGATGAGGGGATGGACATATGAGGAGAGGTTGAGTAGATTGGGACTCTACTCATTGGAGTTCAGAAGAATGAGAGGCGATCTTATTGAAACATATAAGATTGTGAAGGGGTTGGATCGGGTGGATGTGGGGAAAATGTTCCCGATGATGGGTGAAACTAGAACTAGGGGGCATAGTCTTAGAATAAGGGGCTGCTCTTTCAAAACTGAGATGAGGAGGAACTACTTCACTCAGAGGGTGGTAGGTCCATGGAATATGCTGCCCGAAAAAGCTGTAGAAGCTACATCATTACATAAATTTAAAACAGAAATAGACAGTTTCCTAGAAGTAAAGGGAATTAAGGGTTACGGGGAGCAGGCAGGAATTTGGACATGAGTCTACGTTCGGATCGGTCATGGCCCTGTGGGTAGCGGAGCGGGCCCAGGGGCCGTGTAGCCTGATCCTGCTCCTATTTCGTGTGTCTAATTCTGTTAGATTCAGGAGATGGTTCTGTGATAGTGGATTGGCGGTTAGGATCAGATCAGCCATGATCTTATTGAATGGCGGAGCAGGCTCGAGGGGCCGATTGGCCTACTACTGCTCCTATTTCTTACGTTCTTACGAAGATACTTGCACATATATGGAGGAGGGAATGTTACCGTTAGAGATACATTTCCTTGGCATACTCAACATTGCAGAAAAACTGTAAACTGGATAATCTGATGATGGTATAACAAGCAAAGACACCAGAACATGTAGCAATTACAGTTTTTGTCTTCAAGAAGCTATCAGTGCCACTGTTGAGGTGACTTGACATTGTCCATGTCCTATGAAAGTACCAGCTCCAGTAAAAGTATAGAAAGTCTTTGCGGAAGTGAAATGCAGTACAAAGCAGAACAGTTAGAGATGAGCACTTAAAGACATAAGAGACAAAATTCCTATATGCCGGGAGGACGAAAGGGAAACATGAACAGTTTCGACATGAGGTGGTTAAAGTAGGCAGTAAATGTCAGCCCAATACGGTAGCGCTTACCACGTAGAAAAAATAGGAAATGTTAGCGTTAGGGTGACATTTCGCTACAATATTTTGTTACAGAGTTGGCGGGCAGGGGATGAGAATGAGAGAAGTTTGTACAAACCAGCAGCCTCCTCATCTTTTTGAAGTAAGACCATAGGAAGTGCTATCTGTTAATAAAGCTCGAGTTAAATCTTCGCAGATTAAGAACAGCATTGCCAAAGGAAAAGCAAGAGGTATACCGTATAAAATCATGTCTCAATTTCTCTAGGGATATCTTGGCGTAGGCAATCAAGATGTGCCAAGACTAGGTAGCACTTACAGGGTTTTTATGGGAAGAATCTATGCACGCTAGCGTTGTGCTGCCTTTAGACTGCAGAGACAGCACGGCGCTACGAGGAGTATCCTGAAAGAAAGCATCCTTCCGAAAGGTGAAGTATTACTGAAAGAGAGCCTGCACTGGGAAGAAGTGTAAGTAGATTAATGTTAGCATCACCATTTAGCGATCCCACGTGGCGGGTCAGTTCCCAAGAATTCCGGTTGCACGTGAGGAGCCAGATATCCATCGCCCAAACATGTTAGCACTTACCACAGCCATAAAATAGAAAATGCTACTGTTCAGGTGACAATTGTCTGTAATGTGAAATGGCAAGGCAGAGACAGGCACAGTTCTCCTCAATGAGAAATGTTTCACAGCAATTCAGCAGCTCAATCTACTTTACTGACTAAATCTAGAGGAAAATAAAAAATGTTACAAAGCAAAGATCCCATACTTGCAAACTTTGATCTGTTGCACATTTTTGTCTGTGCTCCTCACTGCAATCTCCATTTCAGGTTGTTGGTCATTTGCTGCATGCAACGCAAGGCCTTTAGATTTTTTCTGCTCCCGACCTTTCAGCTTTGCAACTTGCATATTTATACTTCCTTTTTGAATAGGTGATAATGGTTGCCTTTTGTACCTACGTTGCCATCAAATTAATTGGTCTCTAATGTTAATCTCAGCTGATGCAGCAGAAACCTGATGCATGCTTTTACTAAAAAACCTTTTAGAATTTGGTATCTACTATCATTTTGAAGAGTTGAGGTTGAATTAAAGTTCCATCAGCCAAATATATATCACGACTGCAGGAAGATACTTGCACATATATGGAGGAGGGAATGTTATCGTCAGAGATACATTTCCTTGGCATACTCAACATTGCAGAAAAACTGTAAACTGGATAATCTGATGATGGTATAACAAGCAAAGACACCACAACATGTAGCAATTACAGTTTTGTTTTCAAGAAGTTATCAGTACCACTGTTGAGGTGACGTGACATTGTCCATGTCCTATGAAACTACCACCTCCAGTAAAATTATAGAAAGTCTTTGCGGAAGTGAAATACAGTATAAAGCAGAAGAGTTAGAGATGAGCACTTAAATACATAAGTGTCAAAATTCCTATATGAAGGCAGGACGAAAGGGAAACATGAACAGTTTTGACATGAGGTGGTTAAAGAAGGCAGTAAATGTCACCCCAATACGGTAGCACTTACCACGTAGAAAAAAGAGGAAATGTTAGCGTTAGGGTGACATTTCGCTACAATATTTCGTTACAGAATTGGCGGGCAGGGGATGAGAATGAGAGAAGTTTGTACAAACCAGCAGCCTTCTCATCTTTTTGAAGTAAGACCATAGGAAGTGCTATCTCTTAATAAAGCTCGAGTTAAATCTTCGCAGATTAAGAACAGCATTGCCAAAGGAAAAGCAAGAGGTATACCGTATAAAATCATGTCTCAATTTCTCTAGGGATATCTTGGCGTAGGCAATCAAGATGTGCCAAGACTAGGTAGCACTTACAGGGTTTTGATGGGAAGAATCTGTGCGCACTAGCGTTGTGCTGCCTTTAGACTGCAGAGACAGCACGGCGCTACTAGGAGTATCCTGAAAGAAAGCATCCTTCCGAAAGGTGAAGTATTACTGAAAGAGAGCCTACACTGGGAAGAAGTGTAAGTAGATTAATGTTAGCATCACCATTTAGCGATCCCACGTGGCGGGTCAGTTCCCAAGAATTCCGGTTGCACGTGAGGAGCCAGATAGCTATCGCCCAAACATGGTAGCACTTACCACAGCCATAAATAGAAAATGCTACTGTTCAGGTGACAATTGTCTGTAATGTGAAATGGCAAGGCAGAGACAGGCACAGTTCTCCTCAATGAGAAATGTTTCACAGCAATTCAGCAGCTCAATCTACTTTACTGACTAAATCTAGAGGAAAATAAAAAATGTTACAAAGCAAAGATCCCATACTTGCAAACTTAGATCTGCTGCACATTTTTGTCTGTGCTCCTCACTGCAATCTCCATTTTAGGTTGTTGGTCATTTGCTGCATGCAACGCAAGGCCTTTAGATTTTTTCAGCTCCCTACCTTTCAGCTTTGGAACTTGCATATTTATACTTCCTTTTTGAATAGGTGATAATGGTTGCCTTTTGTACCTACGTTGCCATCAAATTAATTGGTCTCTAATGTTAATCTCAGCTGATGCAGCACAAACCTGATGCATGCTTATACTAAAAAATCTGTTAGAATTTGGTATCTAATATCATTTTGAAGAGTTGAGGTTGAATTAAATTACATCAGCCAGATATATATCACGCCTACAGGAAGATACTTGCACATATATGGAGGAGGGAATGTTACCGTTAGAGATACATTTCCTTGGCATACTCAACATTGCAGAAAAACTGTAAACTGGATAATCTGATGATGGTATAACAAGCAAAGACACCAGAACATGTAGCAATTACAGTTTTTGTCTTCAAGAAGCTATCAGTGCCACTGTTGAGGTGACTTGACATTGTCCATGTCCTATGAAACTACCACCTCCATTAAAATTATAGAAAGTCTTTGCGGAAGTGAAATACAGAATAAAGCAGAAGAGTTAGAGGTGAGCACTTAAATACATAAGTGTCAAAATTCCTATATGAAGGCAGGACGAAAGGGAAACATGAACAGTTTTGACATGAGGTGGTTAAAGAAGGCAGTAAATGTCACCCCAATACGGTAGCACTTACCACGTAGAAAAAATAGGAAATGTTAGCGTTAGGGTGACATTTCGCTACAATATTTCGTTACAGAATTGGCGGGCAGGGGATGAGAATGAGAGAAGTTTGTACAAACCAGCAGCCTCCTCATCTTTTTGAAGTAAGACCATAGGAAGTGCTATCTGTTAATAAAGCTCGAGTTAAATCTTCGCAGATTAAGAACAGCATTGCCAAAGGAAAAGCAAGAGGTATACCGTATAAAATCATGTCTCAATTTCTCTAGGGATATCTTGGCGTAGGCAATCAAGATGTGCCAAGACTAGGTAGCACTTACAGGGTTTTTATGGGAAGAATCTATGCACGCTAGCGTTGTGCTGCCTTTAGACTGCAGAGACAGCACGGCGCTACGAGGAGTATCCTGAAAGAAAGCATCCTTCCGAAAGGTGAAGTATTACTGAAAGAGAGCCTGCACTGGGAAGAAGTGTAAGTAGATTAATGTTAGCATCACCATTTAGCGATCCCACGTGGCGGGTCAGTTCCCAAGAATTCCGGTTGCACGTGAGGAGCCAGATATCCATCGCCCAAACATGTTAGCACTTACCACAGCCATAAAATAGAAAATGCTACTGTTCAGGTGACAATTGTCTGTAATGTGAAATGGCAAGGCAGAGACAGGCACAATTCTCCTCAATGAGAAATGTTTCACAGCAATTCAGCAGCTCAATCTACTTTACTGACTAAATCTAGAGGAAAATAAAAAATGTTACAAAGCAAAAATCCCATACTTGCAAACTTAGATCTGCTGCACATTTTTGTCTGTGCTCCTCACTGCAATCTCCATTTCAGGTTGTTGGTCATTTGCTGCATGCAACGCAAGGCCTTTAGATTTTTTCAGCTGCCTAACTTTCAGCTTTGCAACTCGCATATTTTTACTTCCTTTTGAATAGGTGATAATGGTTGCCTTTTGTACCTATGTTGCCATCAAATTAGTTGGTCTCTAATGTTAATCTCAGCTGAAGCATGCCCAAACCTGACGCATGCTTATACTAAAAAATCTGTTAGAATTTGGTATCTACTATCATTTTGAAGAGTTGAGGTTGAATTAAAGTTCCATCAGCCAAATATATATCACGACTACAGGAATTGAGTAGAGTGGATTGGGAAAATAGATTAAAGGGTAAACCGATACATGATCAGTGGTGTACATTTAAGGAGTTATTTTACAACTTCCAAAAAATATATATTCCACTGAGAAGAATAGGGTGTAAAAGAAAAGACAGCCATCCGTGGCTATGTAAAGAAATTAAGGATAGTATTCGACTAAAAACAAGGGCATATAAGGTAGCCAAATCTAGTGGGAGGATAGAGGATTGGGGAAACTTTAAAAGACAGTAAAAAATGACAAAATGATTGATTAAGAAATGGAAGATAGATTATGAATTAGCAAAAAATATAAAAACAGATAGTAAGAGTTTTTATAGTTATATAAAAGAAAAAGGGTGGCTAAAGTAAATGTTGGTGCCTGAGAGGATGAGACCGGGAAATTAATGGTGGGAAATATGGAGATGGCAAATACACTGAATGAATATTTTATATCAGTCTTTACAGTAGAAGACACTAAGAATATCCCAACACTGGACAAACAGGGGGCTAAAGGGGGGGAGGAGGTAAACACAATCAAAATCACTAAGGAAGTGGTACTCGGTAAAATAATGGGACTCAAGGCGGATAAATCACCTGGACCTGATGACTTACATCCTAGGGTCTTGAGGGAAGTGGCGGTCGGGATTGTGGATGCATTGGTAATAATTTTCCAAAACTCCCTGGACTCGGCAAAGGTCCCGGCCGACTGGAAAACTGCTAATGTAACACCCTTATTTAAAAAGGGCAGTAGACAGAAGGCTGGAAACTATAGACCGGTTAGCCTAACATCTGTGGTAGGTAAAATTTTGGAGTCCATTATTAAGGAGACAGTAACAGGACATTTGGATAATCATAATTTAATAGGACAAAGTCAGCATGGTTTTATGAAGGGGAAGTCATGTTTGAGAAATTTGCTGGAGTTCTTTGAGGAAGTAACATATAGGGTGGATAAAGGGGAACCAGTGGACGTAGTGTATTTAGACTTCCAAAAGGCATTTGACAAGGTGCCACACAAAAGATTATTGCTTAAGATAAAAAATCACGGGATTGGGGGTAATATTCTGGCATGGATAGAGGATTGGCTATCTAACAGAAGGCAGAGAGTTGGGATAAATGGTTCATTCTCAGACTGGCAATCAATAACTAGTGTTTTCCGCAGGGGTCAGTGCTGGGTCCCCAACTCTTTACAATCTATATTGACGATTTGGAGGAGGGGACCGAGTGTAACATATCAAAGTTTGCAGATGATACTAAGATGGGAGGGAAAGTAATGAGTGAGGAGGACATAAAAAACCTGCAATTGGAAATAGACAGGCTAAGTAAGTAGGCAGAGATTTGGCAGATGGAATACAATACTGGAAAGTGTGAGGTTATGTACTTTGGCAGGAAAAATCGTAGAGCAAGTTATTACCTCAATGGCAAGAAACTGGAAAGTACTGAAGTACAAAGGGATCTGGGGGTCCTGGTGCACGAAACTCAAAAGGTTAGTATGCAGGTGCATCAAGTGATTAAGAAGGCCAATGGAATGTTGGCTTTCATTGCTAGGGGGATAGAATATAAAAATAGGGAGGTATTGCTTCAGTTGTACAAGGTATTGGTGAGACCGCACCTGGAATACTGCGTACAGTTTTGGTGTCCATACTTAAGAAAGGACATACTTGCTCTCGAGTCAGTACAAAGAAGGTTCACTCGGTTAATCCCGGGGATGAGGGGATGGACATATGAGGAGAGGTTGAGTAGATTGGGACTCTACTCATTGGAGTTCAGAAGAATGAGAGGCGATCTTATTGAAACATATAAGATTGTGAAGGGGTTGGATCGGGTGGATGTGGGGAAAATGTTCCCGATGATGGGTGAAACTAGAACTAGGGGGCATAGTCTTAGAATAAGGGGCTGCTCTTTCAAAACTGAGATGAGGAGGAACTACTTCACTCAGAGGGTGGTAGGTCCATGGAATATGCTGCCCGAAAAAGCTGTAGAAGCTACATCATTACATAAATTTAAAACAGAAATAGACAGTTTCCTAGAAGTAAAGGGAATTAAGGGTTACGGGGAGCAGGCAGGAATTTGGACATGAGTCTACGTTCGGATCGGTCATGGCCCTGTGGGTAGCGGAGCGGGCCCAGGGGCCGTGTAGCCTGATCCTGCTCCTATTTCGTGTGTCTAATTCTGTTAGATTCAGGAGATGGTTCTGTGATAGTGGATTGGCGGTTAGGATCAGATCAGCCATGATCTTATTGAATGGCGGAGCAGGCTCGAGGGGCCGATTGGCCTACTACTGCTCCTATTTCTTACGTTCTTACGAAGATACTTGCACATATATGGAGGAGGGAATGTTACCGTTAGAGATACATTTCCTTGGCATACTCAACATTGCAGAAAAACTGTAAACTGGATAATCTGATGATGGTATAACAAGCAAAGACACCAGAACATGTAGCAATTACAGTTTTTGTCTTCAAGAAGCTATCAGTGCCACTGTTGAGGTGACTTGACATTGTCCATGTCCTATGAAAGTACCAGCTCCAGTAAAAGTATAGAAAGTCTTTGCGGAAGTGAAATGCAGTACAAAGCAGAACAGTTAGAGATGAGCACTTAAAGACATAAGAGACAAAATTCCTATATGCCGGGAGGACGAAAGGGAAACATGAACAGTTTCGACATGAGGTGGTTAAAGTAGGCAGTAAATGTCAGCCCAATACGGTAGCGCTTACCACGTAGAAAAAATAGGAAATGTTAGCGTTAGGGTGACATTTCGCTACAATATTTTGTTACAGAGTTGGCGGGCAGGGGATGAGAATGAGAGAAGTTTGTACAAACCAGCAGCCTCCTCATCTTTTTGAAGTAAGACCATAGGAAGTGCTATCTGTTAATAAAGCTCGAGTTAAATCTTCGCAGATTAAGAACAGCATTGCCAAAGGAAAAGCAAGAGGTATACCGTATAAAATCATGTCTCAATTTCTCTAGGGATATCTTGGCGTAGGCAATCAAGATGTGCCAAGACTAGGTAGCACTTACAGGGTTTTGATGGGAAGAATCTGTGCGCACAAGCGTTGTGCTGCCTTTAGACTGCAGAGACAGCACGGCGCTACTAGGAGTATCCTGAAAGAAAGCATCCTTCCGAAAGGTGAAGTATTACTGAAAGAGAGCCTGCACTGGGAAGAAGAGTGAGTAGATTACTGTTAGTATCACCATTTAGCGATCCCACGTGGCTGGTCAGCTCCCAAGAGATCCGTTTGCACGTGAGGAGCCAGATAGCTATCGCCCAAACATGGTAGCACTTACCACAGCCATAAAATAGAAAATGCTACTGTTCAGGTGACAATTGTCTGTAATGTGAAATGGCAAGGCAGAGACAGGCACAGATCTCCTCAATGAGAAATGTTTCACAGCAATTCAGCAGCTCAATCTACTTTACTGACTAAATCTAGAGGAAAATAAAAAATGTTACAAAGCAAAGATCCCATACTTGCAAATTTAGATCTGCTGCACATTCTTGTCTGTGCTCCTCACTGCAATCTCCATTTTAGGTTGTTGGTCATTTGCTGCATGCAACGCAAGGCCTTTAGATTTTTTCAGCTCCCTACCTTTCAGCTTTGCAACTTGCATATTTATACTTCCTTTTTGAATAGGTGATAATGGTTGCCTTTTGTACCTACGTTGCCATCAAATTAATTGGTCTCTAATGTTAATCTCAGCTGATGCAGCAGAAACCTGATGCATGCTTTTACTAAAAAATCTTTTAGAATTTGGTATCTACTATCATTTTGAAGAGTTGAGGTTGAATTAAAGTTCCATCAGCCAAATATATATCACGACTGCAGGAAGATACTTGCACATATATGGAGGAGGGAATGTTATCGTTAGAGATACATTTCCTTGGCATACTCAACATTGCAGAAAAACTGTAAACTGGACAATCTGATGATGGTATAACAAGCAAAGACACCACAACATGTAGCAATTACAGTTTTGTTTTCAAGAAGCTATCAGTACCAATGTTGAGGTGACTTGACATTGTCCATGTCCTATGAAAGTACCAGCTCCAGTAAAAGTATAGAAAGTCTTTGCGGAAGTGAAATGCAGTATAAAGCAGAACAGTTAGAGATGAGCACTTAAAGACATAAGTGTCAAAATTCCTATATGAAGGCAGGACGAAAGGGAAACATGAACAGTTTTGACATGAGGTGGTTAAAGAAGGCAGTAAATGTCACCCCAATACGGTAGCACTTACCACGGAGAAAAAATAGGAAATGTTAGCGTTAGGGTGATATTTCGCTACAATATTTCGTTACAGAATTGGCGGGCAGGGGATGAGAATGAGAGAAGTTTGTACAAACCAGCAGCCTCCTCATCTTTTTGAAGTAAGACCATAGGAAGTGCTATCTGTTAATAAAGCTCGAGTTAAATCTTCGCAGATTAAGAACAGCATTGCCAAAGGAAAAGCAAGAGGTATACCGTATAAAATCATGTCTCAATTTCTCTAGGGATATCTTGGCGTAGGCAATCAAGATGTGCCAAGACTAGGTAGCACTTACAGGGTTTTTATGGGAAGAATCTATGCACGCTAGCGTTGTGCTGCCTTTAGACTGCAGAGACAGCACGGCGCTACGAGGAGTATCCTGAAAGAAAGCATCCTTCCGAAAGGTGAAGTATTACTGAAAGAGAGCCTGCACTGGGAAGAAGTGTAAGTAGATTAATGTTAGCATCACCATTTAGCGATCCCACGTGGCGGGTCAGTTCCCAAGAATTCCGGTTGCACGTGAGGAGCCAGATATCCATCGCCCAAACATGTTAGCACTTACCACAGCCATAAAATAGAAAATGCTACTGTTCAGGTGACAATTGTCTGTAATGTGAAATGGCAAGGCAGAGACAGGCACAGTTCTCCTCAATGAGAAATGTTTCACAGCAATTCAGCAGCTCAATCTACTTTACTGACTAAATCTAGAGGAAAATAAAAAATGTTACAAAGCAAAGATCCCATACTTGCAAACTTTGATCTGTTGCACATTTTTGTCTGTGCTCCTCACTGCAATCTCCATTTCAGGTTGTTGGTCATTTGCTGCATGCAACGCAAGGCCTTTAGATTTTTTCTGCTCCCGACCTTTCAGCTTTGCAACTTGCATATTTATACTTCCTTTTTGAATAGGTGATAATGGTTGCCTTTTGTACCTACGTTGCCATCAAATTAATTGGTCTCTAATGTTAATCTCAGCTGATGCAGCAGAAACCTGATGCATGCTTTTACTAAAAAACCTTTTAGAATTTGGTATCTACTATCATTTTGAAGAGTTGAGGTTGAATTAAAGTTCCATCAGCCAAATATATATCACGACTGCAGGAAGATACTTGCACATATATGGAGGAGGGAATGTTATCGTCAGAGATACATTTCCTTGGCATACTCAACATTGCAGAAAAACTGTAAACTGGATAATCTGATGATGGTATAACAAGCAAAGACACCACAACATGTAGCAATTACAGTTTTGTTTTCAAGAAGTTATCAGTACCACTGTTGAGGTGACGTGACATTGTCCATGTCCTATGAAACTACCACCTCCAGTAAAATTATAGAAAGTCTTTGCGGAAGTGAAATACAGTATAAAGCAGAAGAGTTAGAGATGAGCACTTAAATACATAAGTGTCAAAATTCCTATATGAAGGCAGGACGAAAGGGAAACATGAACAGTTTTGACATGAGGTGGTTAAAGAAGGCAGTAAATGTCACCCCAATACGGTAGCACTTACCACGTAGAAAAAAGAGGAAATGTTAGCGTTAGGGTGACATTTCGCTACAATATTTCGTTACAGAATTGGCGGGCAGGGGATGAGAATGAGAGAAGTTTGTACAAACCAGCAGCCTTCTCATCTTTTTGAAGTAAGACCATAGGAAGTGCTATCTCTTAATAAAGCTCGAGTTAAATCTTCGCAGATTAAGAACAGCATTGCCAAAGGAAAAGCAAGAGGTATACCGTATAAAATCATGTCTCAATTTCTCTAGGGATATCTTGGCGTAGGCAATCAAGATGTGCCAAGACTAGGTAGCACTTACAGGGTTTTGATGGGAAGAATCTGTGCGCACTAGCGTTGTGCTGCCTTTAGACTGCAGAGACAGCACGGCGCTACTAGGAGTATCCTGAAAGAAAGCATCCTTCCGAAAGGTGAAGTATTACTGAAAGAGAGCCTACACTGGGAAGAAGTGTAAGTAGATTAATGTTAGCATCACCATTTAGCGATCCCACGTGGCGGGTCAGTTCCCAAGAATTCCGGTTGCACGTGAGGAGCCAGATAGCTATCGCCCAAACATGGTAGCACTTACCACAGCCATAAATAGAAAATGCTACTGTTCAGGTGACAATTGTCTGTAATGTGAAATGGCAAGGCAGAGACAGGCACAGTTCTCCTCAATGAGAAATGTTTCACAGCAATTCAGCAGCTCAATCTACTTTACTGACTAAATCTAGAGGAAAATAAAAAATGTTACAAAGCAAAGATCCCATACTTGCAAACTTAGATCTGCTGCACATTTTTGTCTGTGCTCCTCACTGCAATCTCCATTTTAGGTTGTTGGTCATTTGCTGCATGCAACGCAAGGCCTTTAGATTTTTTCAGCTCCCTACCTTTCAGCTTTGGAACTTGCATATTTATACTTCCTTTTTGAATAGGTGATAATGGTTGCCTTTTGTACCTACGTTGCCATCAAATTAATTGGTCTCTAATGTTAATCTCAGCTGATGCAGCACAAACCTGATGCATGCTTATACTAAAAAATCTGTTAGAATTTGGTATCTAATATCATTTTGAAGAGTTGAGGTTGAATTAAATTACATCAGCCAGATATATATCACGCCTACAGGAAGATACTTGCACATATATGGAGGAGGGAATGTTACCGTTAGAGATACATTTCCTTGGCATACTCAACATTGCAGAAAAACTGTAAACTGGATAATCTGATGATGGTATAACAAGCAAAGACACCAGAACATGTAGCAATTACAGTTTTTGTCTTCAAGAAGCTATCAGTGCCACTGTTGAGGTGACTTGACATTGTCCATGTCCTATGAAACTACCACCTCCATTAAAATTATAGAAAGTCTTTGCGGAAGTGAAATACAGAATAAAGCAGAAGAGTTAGAGGTGAGCACTTAAATACATAAGTGTCAAAATTCCTATATGAAGGCAGGACGAAAGGGAAACATGAACAGTTTTGACATGAGGTGGTTAAAGAAGGCAGTAAATGTCACCCCAATACGGTAGCACTTACCACGTAGAAAAAATAGGAAATGTTAGCGTTAGGGTGACATTTCGCTACAATATTTCGTTACAGAATTGGCGGGCAGGGGATGAGAATGAGAGAAGTTTGTACAAACCAGCAGCCTCCTCATCTTTTTGAAGTAAGACCATAGGAAGTGCTATCTGTTAATAAAGCTCGAGTTAAATCTTCGCAGATTAAGAACAGCATTGCCAAAGGAAAAGCAAGAGGTATACCGTATAAAATCATGTCTCAATTTCTCTAGGGATATCTTGGCGTAGGCAATCAAGATGTGCCAAGACTAGGTAGCACTTACAGGGTTTTTATGGGAAGAATCTATGCACGCTAGCGTTGTGCTGCCTTTAGACTGCAGAGACAGCACGGCGCTACGAGGAGTATCCTGAAAGAAAGCATCCTTCCGAAAGGTGAAGTATTACTGAAAGAGAGCCTGCACTGGGAAGAAGTGTAAGTAGATTAATGTTAGCATCACCATTTAGCGATCCCACGTGGCGGGTCAGTTCCCAAGAATTCCGGTTGCACGTGAGGAGCCAGATATCCATCGCCCAAACATGTTAGCACTTACCACAGCCATAAAATAGAAAATGCTACTGTTCAGGTGACAATTGTCTGTAATGTGAAATGGCAAGGCAGAGACAGGCACAATTCTCCTCAATGAGAAATGTTTCACAGCAATTCAGCAGCTCAATCTACTTTACTGACTAAATCTAGAGGAAAATAAAAAATGTTACAAAGCAAAAATCCCATACTTGCAAACTTAGATCTGCTGCACATTTTTGTCTGTGCTCCTCACTGCAATCTCCATTTCAGGTTGTTGGTCATTTGCTGCATGCAACGCAAGGCCTTTAGATTTTTTCAGCTGCCTAACTTTCAGCTTTGCAACTCGCATATTTTTACTTCCTTTTGAATAGGTGATAATGGTTGCCTTTTGTACCTATGTTGCCATCAAATTAGTTGGTCTCTAATGTTAATCTCAGCTGAAGCATGCCCAAACCTGACGCATGCTTATACTAAAAAATCTGTTAGAATTTGGTATCTACTATCATTTTGAAGAGTTGAGGTTGAATTAAAGTTCCATCAGCCAAATATATATCACGACTACAGGAATTGAGTAGAGTGGATTGGGAAAATAGATTAAAGGGTAAACCGATACATGATCAGTGGTGTACATTTAAGGAGTTATTTTACAACTTCCAAAAAATATATATTCCACTGAGAAGAATAGGGTGTAAAAGAAAAGACAGCCATCCGTGGCTATGTAAAGAAATTAAGGATAGTATTCGACTAAAAACAAGGGCATATAAGGTAGCCAAATCTAGTGGGAGGATAGAGGATTGGGGAAACTTTAAAAGACAGTAAAAAATGACAAAATGATTGATTAAGAAATGGAAGATAGATTATGAATTAGCAAAAAATATAAAAACAGATAGTAAGAGTTTTTATAGTTATATAAAAGAAAAAGGGTGGCTAAAGTAAATGTTGGTGCCTGAGAGGATGAGACCGGGAAATTAATGGTGGGAAATATGGAGATGGCAAATACAC
Organism: Somniosus microcephalus; assembly: GCF_052327205.1. NCBI lineage: Eukaryota > Metazoa > Chordata > Chondrichthyes > Squaliformes > Somniosidae > Somniosus > Somniosus microcephalus. The sequence goes on from NC_140988.1 coordinate 160,572,190, forward strand.
TGAATGAATATTTTATATCAGTCTTTACAGTAGAAGACACTAAGAATATCCCAACACTGGACAAACAGGGGGCTAAAGGGGGGGAGGAGGTAAACACAATCAAAATCACTAAGGAAGTGGTACTCGGTAAAATAATGGGACTCAAGGCGGATAAATCACCTGGACCTGATGACTTACATCCTAGGGTCTTGAGGGAAGTGGCGGTCGGGATTGTGGATGCATTGGTAATAATTTTCCAAAACTCCCTGGACTCGGCAAAGGTCCCGGCCGACTGGAAAACTGCTAATGTAACACCCTTATTTAAAAAGGGCAGTAGACAGAAGGCTGGAAACTATAGACCGGTTAGCCTAACATCTGTGGTAGGTAAAATTTTGGAGTCCATTATTAAGGAGACAGTAACAGGACATTTGGATAATCATAATTTAATAGGACAAAGTCAGCATGGTTTTATGAAGGGGAAGTCATGTTTGAGAAATTTGCTGGAGTTCTTTGAGGAAGTAACATATAGGGTGGATAAAGGGGAACCAGTGGACGTAGTGTATTTAGACTTCCAAAAGGCATTTGACAAGGTGCCACACAAAAGATTATTGCTTAAGATAAAAAATCACGGGATTGGGGGTAATATTCTGGCATGGATAGAGGATTGGCTATCTAACAGAAGGCAGAGAGTTGGGATAAATGGTTCATTCTCAGACTGGCAATCAATAACTAGTGTTTTCCGCAGGGGTCAGTGCTGGGTCCCCAACTCTTTACAATCTATATTGACGATTTGGAGGAGGGGACCGAGTGTAACATATCAAAGTTTGCAGATGATACTAAGATGGGAGGGAAAGTAATGAGTGAGGAGGACATAAAAAACCTGCAATTGGAAATAGACAGGCTAAGTAAGTAGGCAGAGATTTGGCAGATGGAATACAATACTGGAAAGTGTGAGGTTATGTACTTTGGCAGGAAAAATCGTAGAGCAAGTTATTACCTCAATGGCAAGAAACTGGAAAGTACTGAAGTACAAAGGGATCTGGGGGTCCTGGTGCACGAAACTCAAAAGGTTAGTATGCAGGTGCATCAAGTGATTAAGAAGGCCAATGGAATGTTGGCTTTCATTGCTAGGGGGATAGAATATAAAAATAGGGAGGTATTGCTTCAGTTGTACAAGGTATTGGTGAGACCGCACCTGGAATACTGCGTACAGTTTTGGTGTCCATACTTAAGAAAGGACATACTTGCTCTCGAGTCAGTACAAAGAAGGTTCACTCGGTTAATCCCGGGGATGAGGGGATGGACATATGAGGAGAGGTTGAGTAGATTGGGACTCTACTCATTGGAGTTCAGAAGAATGAGAGGCGATCTTATTGAAACATATAAGATTGTGAAGGGGTTGGATCGGGTGGATGTGGGGAAAATGTTCCCGATGATGGGTGAAACTAGAACTAGGGGGCATAGTCTTAGAATAAGGGGCTGCTCTTTCAAAACTGAGATGAGGAGGAACTACTTCACTCAGAGGGTGGTAGGTCCATGGAATATGCTGCCCGAAAAAGCTGTAGAAGCTACATCATTACATAAATTTAAAACAGAAATAGACAGTTTCCTAGAAGTAAAGGGAATTAAGGGTTACGGGGAGCAGGCAGGAATTTGGACATGAGTCTACGTTCGGATCGGTCATGGCCCTGTGGGTAGCGGAGCGGGCCCAGGGGCCGTGTAGCCTGATCCTGCTCCTATTTCGTGTGTCTAATTCTGTTAGATTCAGGAGATGGTTCTGTGATAGTGGATTGGCGGTTAGGATCAGATCAGCCATGATCTTATTGAATGGCGGAGCAGGCTCGAGGGGCCGATTGGCCTACTACTGCTCCTATTTCTTACGTTCTTACGAAGATACTTGCACATATATGGAGGAGGGAATGTTACCGTTAGAGATACATTTCCTTGGCATACTCAACATTGCAGAAAAACTGTAAACTGGATAATCTGATGATGGTATAACAAGCAAAGACACCAGAACATGTAGCAATTACAGTTTTTGTCTTCAAGAAGCTATCAGTGCCACTGTTGAGGTGACTTGACATTGTCCATGTCCTATGAAAGTACCAGCTCCAGTAAAAGTATAGAAAGTCTTTGCGGAAGTGAAATGCAGTACAAAGCAGAACAGTTAGAGATGAGCACTTAAAGACATAAGAGACAAAATTCCTATATGCCGGGAGGACGAAAGGGAAACATGAACAGTTTCGACATGAGGTGGTTAAAGTAGGCAGTAAATGTCAGCCCAATACGGTAGCGCTTACCACGTAGAAAAAATAGGAAATGTTAGCGTTAGGGTGACATTTCGCTACAATATTTTGTTACAGAGTTGGCGGGCAGGGGATGAGAATGAGAGAAGTTTGTACAAACCAGCAGCCTCCTCATCTTTTTGAAGTAAGACCATAGGAAGTGCTATCTGTTAATAAAGCTCGAGTTAAATCTTCGCAGATTAAGAACAGCATTGCCAAAGGAAAAGCAAGAGGTATACCGTATAAAATCATGTCTCAATTTCTCTAGGGATATCTTGGCGTAGGCAATCAAGATGTGCCAAGACTAGGTAGCACTTACAGGGTTTTGATGGGAAGAATCTGTGCGCACAAGCGTTGTGCTGCCTTTAGACTGCAGAGACAGCACGGCGCTACTAGGAGTATCCTGAAAGAAAGCATCCTTCCGAAAGGTGAAGTATTACTGAAAGAGAGCCTGCACTGGGAAGAAGAGTGAGTAGATTACTGTTAGTATCACCATTTAGCGATCCCACGTGGCTGGTCAGCTCCCAAGAGATCCGTTTGCACGTGAGGAGCCAGATAGCTATCGCCCAAACATGGTAGCACTTACCACAGCCATAAAATAGAAAATGCTACTGTTCAGGTGACAATTGTCTGTAATGTGAAATGGCAAGGCAGAGACAGGCACAGATCTCCTCAATGAGAAATGTTTCACAGCAATTCAGCAGCTCAATCTACTTTACTGACTAAATCTAGAGGAAAATAAAAAATGTTACAAAGCAAAGATCCCATACTTGCAAATTTAGATCTGCTGCACATTCTTGTCTGTGCTCCTCACTGCAATCTCCATTTTAGGTTGTTGGTCATTTGCTGCATGCAACGCAAGGCCTTTAGATTTTTTCAGCTCCCTACCTTTCAGCTTTGCAACTTGCATATTTATACTTCCTTTTTGAATAGGTGATAATGGTTGCCTTTTGTACCTACGTTGCCATCAAATTAATTGGTCTCTAATGTTAATCTCAGCTGATGCAGCAGAAACCTGATGCATGCTTTTACTAAAAAATCTTTTAGAATTTGGTATCTACTATCATTTTGAAGAGTTGAGGTTGAATTAAAGTTCCATCAGCCAAATATATATCACGACTGCAGGAAGATACTTGCACATATATGGAGGAGGGAATGTTATCGTTAGAGATACATTTCCTTGGCATACTCAACATTGCAGAAAAACTGTAAACTGGACAATCTGATGATGGTATAACAAGCAAAGACACCACAACATGTAGCAATTACAGTTTTGTTTTCAAGAAGCTATCAGTACCAATGTTGAGGTGACTTGACATTGTCCATGTCCTATGAAAGTACCAGCTCCAGTAAAAGTATAGAAAGTCTTTGCGGAAGTGAAATGCAGTATAAAGCAGAACAGTTAGAGATGAGCACTTAAAGACATAAGTGTCAAAATTCCTATATGAAGGCAGGACGAAAGGGAAACATGAACAGTTTTGACATGAGGTGGTTAAAGAAGGCAGTAAATGTCACCCCAATACGGTAGCACTTACCACGGAGAAAAAATAGGAAATGTTAGCGTTAGGGTGATATTTCGCTACAATATTTCGTTACAGAATTGGCGGGCAGGGGATGAGAATGAGAGAAGTTTGTACAAACCAGCAGCCTCCTCATCTTTTTGAAGTAAGACCATAGGAAGTGCTATCTGTTAATAAAGCTCGAGTTAAATCTTCGCAGATTAAGAACAGCATTGCCAAAGGAAAAGCAAGAGGTATACCGTATAAAATCATGTCTCAATTTCTCTAGGGATATCTTGGCGTAGGCAATCAAGATGTGCCAAGACTAGGTAGCACTTACAGGGTTTTTATGGGAAGAATCTATGCACGCTAGCGTTGTGCTGCCTTTAGACTGCAGAGACAGCACGGCGCTACGAGGAGTATCCTGAAAGAAAGCATCCTTCCGAAAGGTGAAGTATTACTGAAAGAGAGCCTGCACTGGGAAGAAGTGTAAGTAGATTAATGTTAGCATCACCATTTAGCGATCCCACGTGGCGGGTCAGTTCCCAAGAATTCCGGTTGCACGTGAGGAGCCAGATATCCATCGCCCAAACATGTTAGCACTTACCACAGCCATAAAATAGAAAATGCTACTGTTCAGGTGACAATTGTCTGTAATGTGAAATGGCAAGGCAGAGACAGGCACAGTTCTCCTCAATGAGAAATGTTTCACAGCAATTCAGCAGCTCAATCTACTTTACTGACTAAATCTAGAGGAAAATAAAAAATGTTACAAAGCAAAGATCCCATACTTGCAAACTTTGATCTGTTGCACATTTTTGTCTGTGCTCCTCACTGCAATCTCCATTTCAGGTTGTTGGTCATTTGCTGCATGCAACGCAAGGCCTTTAGATTTTTTCTGCTCCCGACCTTTCAGCTTTGCAACTTGCATATTTATACTTCCTTTTTGAATAGGTGATAATGGTTGCCTTTTGTACCTACGTTGCCATCAAATTAATTGGTCTCTAATGTTAATCTCAGCTGATGCAGCAGAAACCTGATGCATGCTTTTACTAAAAAACCTTTTAGAATTTGGTATCTACTATCATTTTGAAGAGTTGAGGTTGAATTAAAGTTCCATCAGCCAAATATATATCACGACTGCAGGAAGATACTTGCACATATATGGAGGAGGGAATGTTATCGTCAGAGATACATTTCCTTGGCATACTCAACATTGCAGAAAAACTGTAAACTGGATAATCTGATGATGGTATAACAAGCAAAGACACCACAACATGTAGCAATTACAGTTTTGTTTTCAAGAAGTTATCAGTACCACTGTTGAGGTGACGTGACATTGTCCATGTCCTATGAAACTACCACCTCCAGTAAAATTATAGAAAGTCTTTGCGGAAGTGAAATACAGTATAAAGCAGAAGAGTTAGAGATGAGCACTTAAATACATAAGTGTCAAAATTCCTATATGAAGGCAGGACGAAAGGGAAACATGAACAGTTTTGACATGAGGTGGTTAAAGAAGGCAGTAAATGTCACCCCAATACGGTAGCACTTACCACGTAGAAAAAAGAGGAAATGTTAGCGTTAGGGTGACATTTCGCTACAATATTTCGTTACAGAATTGGCGGGCAGGGGATGAGAATGAGAGAAGTTTGTACAAACCAGCAGCCTTCTCATCTTTTTGAAGTAAGACCATAGGAAGTGCTATCTCTTAATAAAGCTCGAGTTAAATCTTCGCAGATTAAGAACAGCATTGCCAAAGGAAAAGCAAGAGGTATACCGTATAAAATCATGTCTCAATTTCTCTAGGGATATCTTGGCGTAGGCAATCAAGATGTGCCAAGACTAGGTAGCACTTACAGGGTTTTGATGGGAAGAATCTGTGCGCACTAGCGTTGTGCTGCCTTTAGACTGCAGAGACAGCACGGCGCTACTAGGAGTATCCTGAAAGAAAGCATCCTTCCGAAAGGTGAAGTATTACTGAAAGAGAGCCTACACTGGGAAGAAGTGTAAGTAGATTAATGTTAGCATCACCATTTAGCGATCCCACGTGGCGGGTCAGTTCCCAAGAATTCCGGTTGCACGTGAGGAGCCAGATAGCTATCGCCCAAACATGGTAGCACTTACCACAGCCATAAATAGAAAATGCTACTGTTCAGGTGACAATTGTCTGTAATGTGAAATGGCAAGGCAGAGACAGGCACAGTTCTCCTCAATGAGAAATGTTTCACAGCAATTCAGCAGCTCAATCTACTTTACTGACTAAATCTAGAGGAAAATAAAAAATGTTACAAAGCAAAGATCCCATACTTGCAAACTTAGATCTGCTGCACATTTTTGTCTGTGCTCCTCACTGCAATCTCCATTTTAGGTTGTTGGTCATTTGCTGCATGCAACGCAAGGCCTTTAGATTTTTTCAGCTCCCTACCTTTCAGCTTTGGAACTTGCATATTTATACTTCCTTTTTGAATAGGTGATAATGGTTGCCTTTTGTACCTACGTTGCCATCAAATTAATTGGTCTCTAATGTTAATCTCAGCTGATGCAGCACAAACCTGATGCATGCTTATACTAAAAAATCTGTTAGAATTTGGTATCTAATATCATTTTGAAGAGTTGAGGTTGAATTAAATTACATCAGCCAGATATATATCACGCCTACAGGAAGATACTTGCACATATATGGAGGAGGGAATGTTACCGTTAGAGATACATTTCCTTGGCATACTCAACATTGCAGAAAAACTGTAAACTGGATAATCTGATGATGGTATAACAAGCAAAGACACCAGAACATGTAGCAATTACAGTTTTTGTCTTCAAGAAGCTATCAGTGCCACTGTTGAGGTGACTTGACATTGTCCATGTCCTATGAAACTACCACCTCCATTAAAATTATAGAAAGTCTTTGCGGAAGTGAAATACAGAATAAAGCAGAAGAGTTAGAGGTGAGCACTTAAATACATAAGTGTCAAAATTCCTATATGAAGGCAGGACGAAAGGGAAACATGAACAGTTTTGACATGAGGTGGTTAAAGAAGGCAGTAAATGTCACCCCAATACGGTAGCACTTACCACGTAGAAAAAATAGGAAATGTTAGCGTTAGGGTGACATTTCGCTACAATATTTCGTTACAGAATTGGCGGGCAGGGGATGAGAATGAGAGAAGTTTGTACAAACCAGCAGCCTCCTCATCTTTTTGAAGTAAGACCATAGGAAGTGCTATCTGTTAATAAAGCTCGAGTTAAATCTTCGCAGATTAAGAACAGCATTGCCAAAGGAAAAGCAAGAGGTATACCGTATAAAATCATGTCTCAATTTCTCTAGGGATATCTTGGCGTAGGCAATCAAGATGTGCCAAGACTAGGTAGCACTTACAGGGTTTTTATGGGAAGAATCTATGCACGCTAGCGTTGTGCTGCCTTTAGACTGCAGAGACAGCACGGCGCTACGAGGAGTATCCTGAAAGAAAGCATCCTTCCGAAAGGTGAAGTATTACTGAAAGAGAGCCTGCACTGGGAAGAAGTGTAAGTAGATTAATGTTAGCATCACCATTTAGCGATCCCACGTGGCGGGTCAGTTCCCAAGAATTCCGGTTGCACGTGAGGAGCCAGATATCCATCGCCCAAACATGTTAGCACTTACCACAGCCATAAAATAGAAAATGCTACTGTTCAGGTGACAATTGTCTGTAATGTGAAATGGCAAGGCAGAGACAGGCACAATTCTCCTCAATGAGAAATGTTTCACAGCAATTCAGCAGCTCAATCTACTTTACTGACTAAATCTAGAGGAAAATAAAAAATGTTACAAAGCAAAAATCCCATACTTGCAAACTTAGATCTGCTGCACATTTTTGTCTGTGCTCCTCACTGCAATCTCCATTTCAGGTTGTTGGTCATTTGCTGCATGCAACGCAAGGCCTTTAGATTTTTTCAGCTGCCTAACTTTCAGCTTTGCAACTCGCATATTTTTACTTCCTTTTGAATAGGTGATAATGGTTGCCTTTTGTACCTATGTTGCCATCAAATTAGTTGGTCTCTAATGTTAATCTCAGCTGAAGCATGCCCAAACCTGACGCATGCTTATACTAAAAAATCTGTTAGAATTTGGTATCTACTATCATTTTGAAGAGTTGAGGTTGAATTAAAGTTCCATCAGCCAAATATATATCACGACTACAGGAATTGAGTAGAGTGGATTGGGAAAATAGATTAAAGGGTAAACCGATACATGATCAGTGGTGTACATTTAAGGAGTTATTTTACAACTTCCAAAAAATATATATTCCACTGAGAAGAATAGGGTGTAAAAGAAAAGACAGCCATCCGTGGCTATGTAAAGAAATTAAGGATAGTATTCGACTAAAAACAAGGGCATATAAGGTAGCCAAATCTAGTGGGAGGATAGAGGATTGGGGAAACTTTAAAAGACAGTAAAAAATGACAAAATGATTGATTAAGAAATGGAAGATAGATTATGAATTAGCAAAAAATATAAAAACAGATAGTAAGAGTTTTTATAGTTATATAAAAGAAAAAGGGTGGCTAAAGTAAATGTTGGTGCCTGAGAGGATGAGACCGGGAAATTAATGGTGGGAAATATGGAGATGGCAAATACACTGAATGAATATTTTATATCAGTCTTTACAGTAGAAGACACTAAGAATATCCCAACACTGGACAAACAGGGGGCTAAAGGGGGGGAGGAGGTAAACACAATCAAAATCACTAAGGAAGTGGTACTCGGTAAAATAATGGGACTCAAGGCGGATAAATCACCTGGACCTGATGACTTACATCCTAGGGTCTTGAGGGAAGTGGCGGTCGGGATTGTGGATGCATTGGTAATAATTTTCCAAAACTCCCTGGACTCGGCAAAGGTCCCGGCCGACTGGAAAACTGCTAATGTAACACCCTTATTTAAAAAGGGCAGTAGACAGAAGGCTGGAAACTATAGACCGGTTAGCCTAACATCTGTGGTAGGTAAAATTTTGGAGTCCATTATTAAGGAGACAGTAACAGGACATTTGGATAATCATAATTTAATAGGACAAAGTCAGCATGGTTTTATGAAGGGGAAGTCATGTTTGACAAATTTGCTGGAGTTCTTTGAGGAAGTAACATATAGGGTGGATAAAGGGGAACCAGTGGACGTAGTGTATTTAGACTTCCAAAAGGCATTTGACAAGGTGCCACACAAAAGATTATTGCTTAAGATAAAAAATCACGGGATTGGGGGTAATATTCTGGCATGGATAGAGGATTGGCTATCTAACAGAAGGCAGAGAGTTGGGATAAATGGTTCATTCTCAGACTGGCAATCAATAACTAGTGTTTTCCGCAGGGGTCAGTGCTGGGTCCCCAACTCTTTACAATCTATATTGACGATTTGGAGGAGGGGACCGAGTGTAACATATCAAAGTTTGCAGATGATACTAAGATGGGAGGGAAAGTAATGAGTGAGGAGGACATAAAAAACCTGCAATTGGAAATAGACAGGCTAAGTAAGTAGGCAGAGATTTGGCAGATGGAATACAATACTGGAAAGTGTGAGGTTATGTACTTTGGCAGGAAAAATCGTAGAGCAAGTTATTACCTCAATGGCAAGAAACTGGAAAGTACTGAAGTACAAAGGGATCTGGGGGTCCTGGTGCACGAAACTCAAAAGGTTAGTATGCAGGTGCATCAAGTGATTAAGAAGGCCAATGGAATGTTGGCTTTCATTGCTAGGGGGATAGAATATAAAAATAGGGAGGTATTGCTTCAGTTGTACAAGGTATTGGTGAGACCGCACCTGGAATACTGCGTACAGTTTTGGTGTCCATACTTAAGAAAGGACATACTTGCTCTCGAGTCAGTACAAAGAAGGTTCACTCGGTTAATCCCGGGGATGAGGGGATGGACATATGAGGAGAGGTTGAGTAGATTGGGACTCTACTCATTGGAGTTCAGAAGAATGAGAGGCGATCTTATTGAAACATATAAGATTGTGAAGGGGTTGGATCGGGTGGATGTGGGGAAAATGTTCCCGATGATGGGTGAAACTAGAACTAGGGGGCATAGTCTTAGAATAAGGGGCTGCTCTTTCAAAACTGAGATGAGGAGGAACTACTTCACTCAGAGGGTGGTAGGTCCATGGAATATGCTGCCCGAAAAAGCTGTAGAAGCTACATCATTACATAAATTTAAAACAGAAATAGACAGTTTCCTAGAAGTAAAGGGAATTAAGGGTTACGGGGAGCAGGCAGGAATTTGGACATGAGTCTACGTTCGGATCGGTCATGGCCCTGTGGGTAGCGGAGCGGGCCCAGGGGCCGTGTAGCCTGATCCTGCTCCTATTTCGTGTGTCTAATTCTGTTAGATTCAGGAGATGGTTCTGTGATAGTGGATTGGCGGTTAGGATCAGATCAGCCATGATCTTATTGAATGGCGGAGCAGGCTCGAGGGGCCGATTGGCCTACTACTGCTCCTATTTCTTACGTTCTTACGAAGATACTTGCACATATATGGAGGAGGGAATGTTACCGTTAGAGATACATTTCCTTGGCATACTCAACATTGCAGAAAAACTGTAAACTGGATAATCTGATGATGGTATAACAAGCAAAGACACCAGAACATGTAGCAATTACAGTTTTTGTCTTCAAGAAGCTATCAGTGCCACTGTTGAGGTGACTTGACATTGTCCATGTCCTATGAAAGTACCAGCTCCAGTAAAAGTATAGAAAGTCTTTGCGGAAGTGAAATGCAGTACAAAGCAGAACAGTTAGAGATGAGCACTTAAAGACATAAGAGACAAAATTCCTATATGCCGGGAGGACGAAAGGGAAACATGAACAGTTTCGACATGAGGTGGTTAAAGTAGGCAGTAAATGTCAGCCCAATACGGTAGCGCTTACCACGTAGAAAAAATAGGAAATGTTAGCGTTAGGGTGACATTTCGCTACAATATTTTGTTACAGAGTTGGCGGGCAGGGGATGAGAATGAGAGAAGTTTGTACAAACCAGCAGCCTCCTCATCTTTTTGAAGTAAGACCATAGGAAGTGCTATCTGTTAATAAAGCTCGAGTTAAATCTTCGCAGATTAAGAACAGCATTGCCAAAGGAAAAGCAAGAGGTATACCGTATAAAATCATGTCTCAATTTCTCTAGGGATATCTTGGCGTAGGCAATCAAGATGTGCCAAGACTAGGTAGCACTTACAGGGTTTTTATGGGAAGAATCTATGCACGCTAGCGTTGTGCTGCCTTTAGACTGCAGAGACAGCACGGCGCTACGAGGAGTATCCTGAAAGAAAGCATCCTTCCGAAAGGTGAAGTATTACTGAAAGAGAGCCTGCACTGGGAAGAAGTGTAAGTAGATTAATGTTAGCATCACCATTTAGCGATCCCACGTGGCGGGTCAGTTCCCAAGAATTCCGGTTGCACGTGAGGAGCCAGATATCCATCGCCCAAACATGTTAGCACTTACCACAGCCATAAAATAGAAAATGCTACTGTTCAGGTGACAATTGTCTGTAATGTGAAATGGCAAGGCAGAGACAGGCACAGTTCTCCTCAATGAGAAATGTTTCACAGCAATTCAGCAGCTCAATCTACTTTACTGACTAAATCTAGAGGAAAATAAAAAATGTTACAAAGCAAAGATCCCATACTTGCAAACTTTGATCTGTTGCACATTTTTGTCTGTGCTCCTCACTGCAATCTCCATTTCAGGTTGTTGGTCATTTGCTGCATGCAACGCAAGGCCTTTAGATTTTTTCTGCTCCCGACCTTTCAGCTTTGCAACTTGCATATTTATACTTCCTTTTTGAATAGGTGATAATGGTTGCCTTTTGTACCTACGTTGCCATCAAATTAATTGGTCTCTAATGTTAATCTCAGCTGATGCAGCAGAAACCTGATGCATGCTTTTACTAAAAAACCTTTTAGAATTTGGTATCTACTATCATTTTGAAGAGTTGAGGTTGAATTAAAGTTCCATCAGCCAAATATATATCACGACTGCAGGAAGATACTTGCACATATATGGAGGAGGGAATGTTATCGTCAGAGATACATTTCCTTGGCATACTCAACATTGCAGAAAAACTGTAAACTGGATAATCTGATGATGGTATAACAAGCAAAGACACCACAACATGTAGCAATTACAGTTTTGTTTTCAAGAAGTTATCAGTACCACTGTTGAGGTGACGTGACATTGTCCATGTCCTATGAAACTACCACCTCCAGTAAAATTATAGAAAGTCTTTGCGGAAGTGAAATACAGTATAAAGCAGAAGAGTTAGAGATGAGCACTTAAATACATAAGTGTCAAAATTCCTATATGAAGGCAGGACGAAAGGGAAACATGAACAGTTTTGACATGAGGTGGTTAAAGAAGGCAGTAAATGTCACCCCAATACGGTAGCACTTACCACGTAGAAAAAAGAGGAAATGTTAGCGTTAGGGTGACATTTCGCTACAATATTTCGTTACAGAATTGGCGGGCAGGGGATGAGAATGAGAGAAGTTTGTACAAACCAGCAGCCTTCTCATCTTTTTGAAGTAAGACCATAGGAAGTGCTATCTCTTAATAAAGCTCGAGTTAAATCTTCGCAGATTAAGAACAGCATTGCCAAAGGAAAAGCAAGAGGTATACCGTATAAAATCATGTCTCAATTTCTCTAGGGATATCTTGGCGTAGGCAATCAAGATGTGCCAAGACTAGGTAGCACTTACAGGGTTTTGATGGGAAGAATCTGTGCGCACTAGCGTTGTGCTGCCTTTAGACTGCAGAGACAGCACGGCGCTACTAGGAGTATCCTGAAAGAAAGCATCCTTCCGAAAGGTGAAGTATTACTGAAAGAGAGCCTACACTGGGAAGAAGTGTAAGTAGATTAATGTTAGCATCACCATTTAGCGATCCCACGTGGCGGGTCAGTTCCCAAGAATTCCGGTTGCACGTGAGGAGCCAGATAGCTATCGCCCAAACATGGTAGCACTTACCACAGCCATAAATAGAAAATGCTACTGTTCAGGTGACAATTGTCTGTAATGTGAAATGGCAAGGCAGAGACAGGCACAGTTCTCCTCAATGAGAAATGTTTCACAGCAATTCAGCAGCTCAATCTACTTTACTGACTAAATCTAGAGGAAAATAAAAAATGTTACAAAGCAAAGATCCCATACTTGCAAACTTAGATCTGCTGCACATTTTTGTCTGTGCTCCTCACTGCAATCTCCATTTTAGGTTGTTGGTCATTTGCTGCATGCAACGCAAGGCCTTTAGATTTTTTCAGCTCCCTACCTTTCAGCTTTGGAACTTGCATATTTATACTTCCTTTTTGAATAGGTGATAATGGTTGCCTTTTGTACCTACGTTGCCATCAAATTAATTGGTCTCTAATGTTAATCTCAGCTGATGCAGCACAAACCTGATGCATGCTTATACTAAAAAATCTGTTAGAATTTGGTATCTAATATCATTTTGAAGAGTTGAGGTTGAATTAAATTACATCAGCCAGATATATATCACGCCTACAGGAAGATACTTGCACATATATGGAGGAGGGAATGTTACCGTTAGAGATACATTTCCTTGGCATACTCAACATTGCAGAAAAACTGTAAACTGGATAATCTGATGATGGTATAACAAGCAAAGACACCAGAACATGTAGCAATTACAGTTTTTGTCTTCAAGAAGCTATCAGTGCCACTGTTGAGGTGACTTGACATTGTCCATGTCCTATGAAACTACCACCTCCATTAAAATTATAGAAAGTCTTTGCGGAAGTGAAATACAGAATAAAGCAGAAGAGTTAGAGGTGAGCACTTAAATACATAAGTGTCAAAATTCCTATATGAAGGCAGGACGAAAGGGAAACATGAACAGTTTTGACATGAGGTGGTTAAAGAAGGCAGTAAATGTCACCCCAATACGGTAGCACTTACCACGTAGAAAAAATAGGAAATGTTAGCGTTAGGGTGACATTTCGCTACAATATTTCGTTACAGAATTGGCGGGCAGGGGATGAGAATGAGAGAAGTTTGTACAAACCAGCAGCCTCCTCATCTTTTTGAAGTAAGACCATAGGAAGTGCTATCTGTTAATAAAGCTCGAGTTAAATCTTCGCAGATTAAGAACAGCATTGCCAAAGGAAAAGCAAGAGGTATACCGTATAAAATCATGTCTCAATTTCTCTAGGGATATCTTGGCGTAGGCAATCAAGATGTGCCAAGACTAGGTAGCACTTACAGGGTTTTTATGGGAAGAATCTATGCACGCTAGCGTTGTGCTGCCTTTAGACTGCAGAGACAGCACGGCGCTACGAGGAGTATCCTGAAAGAAAGCATCCTTCCGAAAGGTGAAGTATTACTGAAAGAGAGCCTGCACTGGGAAGAAGTGTAAGTAGATTAATGTTAGCATCACCATTTAGCGATCCCACGTGGCGGGTCAGTTCCCAAGAATTCCGGTTGCACGTGAGGAGCCAGATAGCTATCGCCCAAACATGGTAGCACTTACCACAGCCATAAATAGAAAATGCTACTGTTCAGGTGACAATTGTCTGTAATGTGAAATGGCAAGGCAGAGACAGGCACAGTTCTCCTCAATGAGAAATGTTTCACAGCAATTCAGCAGCTCAATCTACTTTACTGACTAAATCTAGAGGAAAATAAAAAATGTTACAAAGCAAAGATCCCATACTTGCAAACTTAGATCTGCTGCACATTTTTGTCTGTGCTCCTCACTGCAATCTCCATTTCAGGTTGTTGGTCATTTGCTGCATGCAACGCAAGGCCTTTATATATTTTCAGCTGCCTAACTTTCAGCTTTGCAACTCGCATATTTTTACTTCCTTTTTGAATAGGTGATAATGGTTGCCTTTTGTACCTATGTTGCCATCAAATTAGTTGGTCTCTAATGTTAATCTCAGCTGATGCAGCACAAACCTGATGCATGCTTATACTAAAAAATCTGTTAGAATTTGGTATCTAATATCATTTTGAAGAGTTGAGGTTGAATTAAATTACATCAGCCAGATATATATCACGCCTACAGGAAGATACTTGCACATATATGGAGGAGGGAATGTTACCGTTAGAGATACATTTCCTTGGCATACTCAACATTGCAGAAAAACTGTAAACTGGATAATCTGATGATGGTATAACAAGCAAAGACACCGGAACATGTAACACTTACAGTTTTGCTTTCAAGAAGTTATCAGTGCCACTGTGGAGGTGACGTGACATTGTCCATGTCCTATGAAACTACCACCTCCATTAAAATTATAGAAAGTCTTTGCGGAAGTGAAATACAGAATAAAGCAGAAGAGTTAGAGGTGAGCACTTAAATACATAAGTGTCAAAATTCCTATATGAAGGCAGGACGAAAGGGAAACATGAACAGTTTTGACATGAGGTGGTTAAAGAAGGCAGTAAATGTCACCCCAATACGGTAGCACTTACCACGTAGAAAAATAGGAAATGTTAGCGTTAGGGTGACATTTCGCTACAATATTTCGTTACAGAATTGGCGGGCAGGGGATGAGAATGAGAGAAGTTTGTACAAACCAGCAGCCTCCTCATCTTTTTGAAGTAAGACCATAGGAAGTGCTATCTGTTAATAAAGCTCGAGT
Organism: Somniosus microcephalus; assembly: GCF_052327205.1. NCBI lineage: Eukaryota > Metazoa > Chordata > Chondrichthyes > Squaliformes > Somniosidae > Somniosus > Somniosus microcephalus. The sequence goes on from NC_140988.1 coordinate 160,587,582, forward strand.
TAAATCTTCGCAGATTAAGAACAGCATTGCCAAAGGAAAAGCAAGAGGTATACCGTATAAAATCATGTCTCAATTTCTCTAGGGATATCTTGGCGTAGGCAATCAAGATGTGCCAAGACTAGGTGGCACTTACAGGGTTTTTATGGGAAGAATCTGTGCACGCTAGCGTTGTGCTGCCTTTAGACTGCAGAGACAGCACGGCGCCACTAGGGGTATCCTGAAAGAAAGCATCCTTCCGAAAGGCGAAGTATTACTGAAAGAGAGCCTGCACTGGGAAGAAGTGTGAGTAGATTAATGTTAGCATCACCATTTAGCGATCCCACGTGGCGGGTCAGTTCCCAAGAGTTCCGGTTGCACGTCAGGAGCCAGATAGCTATCGCCCAAACATGGTAGCACTTACCACAGCCATAAAATAGAAAATGCTACTGTTCAGGTGACAATTGTCTGTAATGTGAAATGGCAAGGCAGAGACAGGCACAGTTCTCCTCAATGAGAAATGTTTCACAGCAATTCAGCAGCTCAATCTACTTTACTGACTAAATCTAGAGGAAAATAAAAAATGTTACAAAGCAAAGATCCCATACTTGCAAACTTAGATCTGCTGCACATTTTTGTCTGTGCTCCTCACTGCAATCTCCATTTCAGGTTGTAGGTCATTTGCAAGGCCTTTATATATTTTCAGCTGCCTAACTTTCAGCTTTGCAACTCGCATATTTTTACTTCCTTTTGAATAGGTGATAATGGTTGCCTTTTGTACCTATGTTGCCATCAAATTAGTTGGTCTCTAATGTTAATCTCAGCTGAAGCATGCCCAAACCTGACGCATGCTTATACTAAAAAATCTGTTAGAATTTGGTATCTACTATCATTTTGAAGAGTTGAGGTTGAATTAAAGTTCCATCAGCCAAATATATATCACGACTACAGGAATTGAGTAGAGTGGATTGGGAAAATAGATTAAAGGGTAAGACGATACATGATCAGTGGTGTACATTTAAGGAGTTATTTTACAACTTCCAAAAAATATATATTCCACTGAGAAGAATAGGGTGTAAAAGAAAAGACAGCCATCCGTGGCTATGTAAAGAAATTAAGGATAGTATTCGACTAAAAACAAGGGCATATAAGGTAGCCAAATCTAGTGGGAGGATAGAGGATTGGGGAAACTTTAAAAGACAGTAAAAAATGACAAAATGATTGATTAAGAAATGGAAGATAGATTATGAATTAGCAAAAAATATAAAAACAGATAGTAAGAGTTTTTATAGTTATATAAAAGAAAAAGGGTGGCTAAAGTAAATGTTGGTGCCTGAGAGGATGAGACCGGGAAATTAATGGTGGGAAATATGGAGATGGCAAATACACTGAATGAATATTTTATATCAGTCTTTACAGTAGAAGACACTAAGAATATCCCAACACTGGACAAACAGGGGGCTAAAGGGGGGGAGGAGGTAAACACAATCAAAATCACTAAGGAAGTGGTACTCGGTAAAATAATGGGACTCAAGGCGGATAAATCACCTGGACCTGATGACTTACATCCTAGGGTCTTGAGGGAAGTGGCGGTCGGGATTGTGGATGCATTGGTAATAATTTTCCAAAACTCCCTGGACTCGGCAAAGGTCCCGGCCGACTGGAAAACTGCTAATGTAACACCCTTATTTAAAAAGGGCAGTAGACAGAAGGCTGGAAACTATAGACCGGTTAGCCTAACATCTGTGGTAGGTAAAATTTTGGAGTCCATTATTAAGGAGACAGTAACAGGACATTTGGATAATCATAATTTAATAGGACAAAGTCAGCATGGTTTTATGAAGGGGAAGTCATGTTTGAGAAATTTGCTGGAGTTCTTTGAGGAAGTAACATATAGGGTGGATAAAGGGGAACCAGTGGACGTAGTGTATTTAGACTTCCAAAAGGCATTTGACAAGGTGCCACACAAAAGATTATTGCTTAAGATAAAAAATCACGGGATTGGGGGTAATATTCTGGCATGGATAGAGGATTGGCTATCTAACAGAAGGCAGAGAGTTGGGATAAATGGTTCATTCTCAGACTGGCAATCAATAACTAGTGTTTTCCGCAGGGGTCAGTGCTGGGTCCCCAACTCTTTACAATCTATATTGACGATTTGGAGGAGGGGACCGAGTGTAACATATCAAAGTTTGCAGATGATACTAAGATGGGAGGGAAAGTAATGAGTGAGGAGGACATAAAAAACCTGCAATTGGAAATAGACAGGCTAAGTAAGTAGGCAGAGATTTGGCAGATGGAATACAATACTGGAAAGTGTGAGGTTATGTACTTTGGCAGGAAAAATCGTAGAGCAAGTTATTACCTCAATGGCAAGAAACTGGAAAGTACTGAAGTACAAAGGGATCTGGGGGTCCTGGTGCACGAAACTCAAAAGGTTAGTATGCAGGTGCATCAAGTGATTAAGAAGGCCAATGGAATGTTGGCTTTCATTGCTAGGGGGATAGAATATAAAAATAGGGAGGTATTGCTTCAGTTGTACAAGGTATTGGTGAGACCGCACCTGGAATACTGCGTACAGTTTTGGTGTCCATACTTAAGAAAGGACATACTTGCTCTCGAGTCAGTACAAAGAAGGTTCACTCGGTTAATCCCGGGGATGAGGGGATGGACATATGAGGAGAGGTTGAGTAGATTGGGACTCTACTCATTGGAGTTCAGAAGAATGAGAGGCGATCTTATTGAAACATATAAGATTGTGAAGGGGTTGGATCGGGTGGATGTGGGGAAAATGTTCCCGATGATGGGTGAAACTAGAACTAGGGGGCATAGTCTTAGAATAAGGGGCTGCTCTTTCAAAACTGAGATGAGGAGGAACTACTTCACTCAGAGGGTGGTAGGTCCATGGAATATGCTGCCCGAAAAAGCTGTAGAAGCTACATCATTACATAAATTTAAAACAGAAACAGACAGTTTCCTAGAAGTAAAGGGAATTAAGGGTTAGAACATAAGAACATAACATAAGAAATAGGAGCAGGAGTAGGCCAATCGGCCCCTCGAGCCTGCTCCACCATTCAATAAGATCATGGCTGATCTGATCCTAACCTCAAATCTTCTATCACTCTGCATCCACCCGAACCCATGTGATCTCCCGGGAGAGGCGAAAAACCAGATAAAGACCCAATGGCCAATTTGGGAGAAAAAAATCTGGGAAATTCCTCTCCGACCCATCTAGGCGATCAAAATTCTTCCAGGAGATCACTCTGTCCCTATATTTTCTACAGTACTTACCTTCTGTAAAGGCGATCTCCACCCCAGCCAGGAACAGGAATAAAACCATCTCCTGAAATCTAACAGAATTAGAACACAGTAGGAGCAGAACAAGGCTACACGGCCCCTGGGCCCGCTCCACTACCCACAGGGCCATGACCATTCCGAACCCAGACTCATGTCCAATTTCCTGCCCGCTCCCCGTAACCCTTAATTCCCTTTACTTCTAGGAAACTATCTATTTCTGTTTTAAATTTATTTAATGATGTAGCTTCCACAGCTTTCTGGGGCAGCAAATTCCACAAACCTACCACCCTCTGAGTGAAGAAGTTTCTTCTCATCTCAGTTTTGAATGAGCAGCCCCTTATTTTAAGATTATGCCCCCTAGTTCTAGTTTCACCCATCATTGGGAACATCCTCACCGCATCCACCCGATCAAGCCCCTTCACAATCTTATATGTTTCAATAAGATCGCCTCTCATTCTTCTGAACTCCAATGAGTAGAGTCCCAATCTACTCAACCTCTCCTCATATGACCACCCCCTCATCCCCGGGATTAACCGAGTGAACCTTCTTTGTACTGACTCGAGAGCAAGTATGTCTTTTCTTAAGTATGGACACCAAAACTGTATGCAGTATTCCAGGTGCGGCCTCACCAATACCTTGTACAACTGCAGCAATACCTCCCTGTTTTTATATTCCAACCCCCTAGCAATAAAAGCCAACATTCCATTGGCCTTCTTAATCACTTGCTGCACCTGCATACTAACTTTTTGAGTTTCGTGCACCAGGACCCCCAGATCCCTTTGTACTACAGTACTTTCCAGTTTCTTGCCATTAAGATAATAACTTGCTCTATGATTTTTCCTGCCAAAGTGCATAACCTCACACTTTCCAGTATTGTATTCCATCTGCCAAATCTCTGCCCACTTACTTAGCCTGTCTATGTCCCTTTGCAGGTTTTTTATGTCCTCCTCACTCACTACTTTCCGTCCCATCTTTGTATCATCTGCAAACTTTGATATGTTACACTCGGTCCCCTCCTCCAAATCGTTAATATAGATTGTAAAGAGTTGGGGACCCAGCACTGACCCCTGCGGAACACCACTAGTTACTGGTTGCCAATCTGAGAACGAACCATTTATCCCAACTCTCTGCTTTCTGTTAGAGAGCCAATCCTCCACCCACGCCAGAATATTACCCCCAATCCCGTGATTTTTTATCTTGAGCAATAATCTTTTGTGTGGCACCTTGTCAAATGCCTTTTGGAAGTCTAAATACACTACGTCCACTGGTTCCCCTTTATCCACCCTGTATGTTACTTCCTCAAAAAACTCAAGCAAATTTGTTAAACATGACTTCCCCTTCATGAAACCATGCTGAGTTTGCCCTATTAAATTATGTTTATCCAAATGTCCCGTTACTGTCTCCTTAATAATGGACTCTAACATTTTACCAACCACAGATGTTAGGCTAACAGGTCTATAGTTTCCAGCCTTCTGCCTACTACCCTTTTTAAATAAGGGTGTTACATTAGCAGTTTTCCAATCTGCCGGGACCTTTGCTGAGTCCAGTGAGTTTTGGAAAATTATTACCAATGCATCCACAATCCCTACCGCTACTTCCCTCAAGACCCTGGGATGCAAGCCATCAGGTCCAGGGGATTTATCCGCCTTGAGTCCCATTATTTTACCAAGTACCACTTCCTTAGTGATTTTAATTGTATTTAGTTCCTCCCCCCCTAGAGCCCCCTGTTTGTCCAGTGTTGGGATATTCTTAGTGTCCTCTACTGTAAAGACTGATACAAAATAATTGTTCAGTGTTTTTGCCATCTCCATGTTTCCCACCATTAATTTCCCGGTCTCATCCTCTAAGGGACCAACATTTACTTTAGCCACCCTTTTTCCTTTTATATAACTATAGAAACTTTTACTGTCTGTTTTTATATTTTTTGCTAATTTACTTTCACAATCTATCTTCCCTTTCTTAATCAATCTTTTTGTTATTTTTTGCTGTCTTTTAAAGACTTCCCAATCTTCCATCCTCCCACTAGATTTGGCTACCTTATATGCCCTTGTTTTTAGTCGGATACTATCCTTAATTACTTTACTTAGCCACGGATGGCTATCTTTTCTTTTACACCCTTTTTTCCTCAGTGGAATATGTTTTTTTGGAAGTTGTAAAATAACTCCTTAAATGTACACCACTGGTCATGTACCGTCTTACCCTTTAATCTATTTTCCCAGTCCACTCTAATTAATTCTGCTCTCATACCTTCATAGTCTCCTTTATTCAAGCTCAGCACGCTTGTTTGAGATCCAACCTTCTCACCCTCTAATTGAATATGGAACTCAACCATGTTATGGTCACTCATTCCAAGGGGATCCTTTACTAGGACATTTTTAATTAATCCTGTCTCATTACACAGGACCAAATCTAAGGTTGCTTGCCCCCTGGTCGGTTCAGTTACATACTGCTCAAGAAACCCATCCCTAATACACTCAATGAACTCTTCCTCAAGGCTGCTCTGCCCAATTTGATTTGTCCAGTTAATATGATAATTAAAATCCCCCATAATTATAGCTGTTCCCTTATTACAAGCCTCAACTATTTCCTGATTAATACTCCGTCCAACAGAGTTGCAACTGTTCGGAGGCCTATAGACTACACCCACTTGTGTTTTTTTCCCCTTATTATTCCTTACCTCCACCAAAACTGTTTCACTATCCTGCTCCTTTGACCCAATATCATTTCTCTGTATTATAGTGATTCCTTCCTTTATTAACATAGCCACCCCACCTCCTCTCCCTTCCTGCCTGTCCTTCCTGATTGTTAAATAACCTGGTATGTTTAATTCCCAGTCATGGTCACCCTGCAGCCATGTTTCTGTAATGGCCACAAGATCATACCCATATGTCATTATTTGTGCCGTTAACTCATTCATTTTGTTACGAATGCTACGTGCATTCAGATAAAGAACTTTCAAATATGTTTTGTAACACTTAGTTCCTGTTTTTTCCCTTTTTAGTACTTTACTTTTTACTCCATACCTTCTGTCCCTTCCTGACACATTCTGTTTTTTAATTCCCCCACTGCTACCTAAGTCTATGACCTTCTCTGTTGTCATTTCTATTATTTGCTCTCTAGAAACCTCCCCCCCACTAATTAGTTTAAAGCCCTCTCTACAGCCCTAGTTATATGATTCGCCAGGACTCTAGTCCCAGCACTGGCCAAGTGGAGTCCGTCCCAACAGAACAGCTCCCTCCTGTCCCAGTACTGGTTACGGGGAGCAGGCAGGAATTTGGACATGAGTCTACGTTCGGATCGGTCATGGCCCTGTGGGTAGCGGAGCGGGCCCAGGGGCCATGTAGCCTGATCCTGCTCCTATTTCGTGTGTCTAATTCTGTTAGATTCAGGAGATGGTTCTGTGATAGTGGATTGGCGGTTAGGATCAGATCAGCCATGATCTTATTGAATGGCGGAGCAGGCTCGAGGGGCCGATTGGCCTACTACTGCTCCTATTTCTTACGTTCGTACGAAGATACTTGCACATATATGGAGGAGGGAATGTTACCGTTAGAGATACATTTCCTTGGCATACTCAACATTGCAGAAAAACTGTAAACTGGATAATCTGATGATGGTATAACAAGCAAAGACACCAGAACATGTAACACTTACAGTTTTTGTTTTCAAGAAGTTATCAGTGTCACTGTGGAGGTGACGTGACATTGTCCATGTCCTATGAAACTACCACCTCCAGTAAAATTATAGAAAGTCTTTGCGGAAGTGAAATACAGTATAAAGCAGAAGAGTTAGAGATGAGCACTTAAATACATAAGTGTCAAAATTCCTATATGAAGGCAGGACGAAAGGGAAACATGAACAGTTTTGACATGAGGTGGTTAAAGAAGGCAGTAAATGTCACCCCAATACGGTAGCACTTACCACGTAGAAAAAATAGGAAATGTTAGCGTTAGGGTGACATTTCGCTACAATATTTCGTTACAGAATTGGCGGGCAGGTTATGAGAATGAGAGAAGTTTGTACAAACCAGCAGCCTCCTCATCTTTTTGAAGTAAGACCATAGGAAGTGCTATCTGTTAATAAAGCTCGAGTTAAATCTTCGCAGATTAAGAACAGCATTGCCAAAGGAAAAGCAAGAGGTATACCGTATAAAATCATGTCTCAATTTCTCTAGGGATATCTTGGCGTAGGCAATCAAGATGTGCCAAGACTAGGTAGCACTTACAGGGTTTTTATGGGAAGAATCTATGCACGCTAGCGTTGTGCTGCCTTTAGACTGCAGAGACAGCACGGCGCTACTAGGGGTATCCTGAAAGAAAGCATCCTTCCGAAAGGCGAAGTATTACTGAAAGAGAGCCTGCACTGGGAAGAAGTGTGAGTAGATTAATGTTAGCATCACCATTTAGTGATCCCACGTGGCGGGTCAGTTCCCAAGAGTTCCGGTTGCACGTCAGGAGCCAGATAGCTATCGCCCAAACATGGTAGCACTTACCACAGCCATAAAATAGAAAATGCTACTGTTCAGGTGACAATTGTCTGTAATGTGAAATGGCAAGGCAGAGACAGGCACAATTCTCCTCAATGAGAAATGTTTCACAGCAATTCAGCAGCTCAATCTACTTTACTAACTAAATCTAGAGGAAAATAAAAAATGTTACAAAGCAAAGATCCCATACTTGCAAACTTAGATCTGCTGCACATTTTTGTCTGTGCTCCTCACTGCAATCTCCATTTCAGGTTGTTGGTCATTTGCAAGGCCTTTATATATTTTCAGCTGCCTAACTTTCAGCTTTGCAACTCGCATATTTTTACTTCCTTTTGAATAGGTGATAATGGTTGCCTTTTGTACCTATGTTGCCATCAAATTAGTTGGTCTCTAATGTTAATCTCAGCTGAAGCATGCCCAAACCTGACGCATGCTTATACTAAAAAATCTGTTAGAATTTGGTATCTACTATCATTTTGAAGAGTTGAGGTTGAATTAAAGTTCCATCAGCCAAATATATATCACGACTACAGGAATTGAGTAGAGTGGATTGGGAAAATAGATTAAAGGGTAAGACGATACATGATCAGTGGTGTACATTTAAGGAGTTATTTTACAACTTCCAAAAAATATATATTCCACTGAGAAGAATAGGGTGTAAAAGAAAAGACAGCCATCCGTGGCTATGTAAAGAAATTAAGGATAGTATTCGACTAAAAACAAGGGCATATAAGGTAGCCAAATCTAGTGGGAGGATAGAGGATTGGGGAAACTTTAAAAGACAGTAAAAAATGACCAAATGATTGATTAAGAAATGGAAGATAGATTATGAATTAGCAAAAAATATAAAAACAGATAGTAAGAGTTTTTATAGTTATATAAAAGAAAAAGGGTGGCTAAAGTAAATGTTGGTGCCTGAGAGGATGAGACCGGGAAATTAATGGTGGGAAATATGGAGATGGCAAATACACTGAATGAATATTTTATATCAGTCTTTACAGTAGAAGACACTAAGAATATCCCAACACTGGACAAACAGGGGGCTAAAGGGGGGGAGGAGGTAAACACAATCAAAATCACTAAGGAAGTGGTACTCGGTAAAATAATGGGACTCAAGGCGGATAAATCACCTGGACCTGATGACTTACATCCTAGGGTCTTGAGGGAAGTGGCGGTCGGGATTGTGGATGCATTGGTAATAATTTTCCAAAACTCCCTGGACTCGGCAAAGGTCCCGGCCGACTGGAAAACTGCTAATGTAACACCCTTATTTAAAAAGGGCAGTAGACAGAAGGCTGGAAACTATAGACCGGTTAGCCTAACATCTGTGGTAGGTAAAATTTTGGAGTCCATTATTAAGGAGACAGTAACAGGACATTTGGATAATCATAATTTAATAGGACAAAGTCAGCATGGTTTTATGAAGGGGAAGTCATGTTTGAGAAATTTGCTGGAGTTCTTTGAGGAAGTAACATATAGGGTGGATAAAGGGGAACCAGTGGACGTAGTGTATTTAGACTTCCAAAAGGCATTTGACAAGGTGCCACACAAAAGATTATTGCTTAAGATAAAAAATCACGGGATTGGGGGTAATATTCTGGCATGGATAGAGGATTGGCTATCTAACAGAAGGCAGAGAGTTGGGATAAATGGTTCATTCTCAGACTGGCAATCAATAACTAGTGTTTTCCGCAGGGGTCAGTGCTGGGTCCCCAACTCTTTACAATCTATATTGACGATTTGGAGGAGGGGACCGAGTGTAACATATCAAAGTTTGCAGATGATACTAAGATGGGAGGGAAAGTAATGAGTGAGGAGGACATAAAAAACCTGCAATTGGAAATAGACAGGCTAAGTAAGTAGGCAGAGATTTGGCAGATGGAATACAATACTGGAAAGTGTGAGGTTATGTACTTTGGCAGGAAAAATCGTAGAGCAAGTTATTACCTCAATGGCAAGAAACTGGAAAGTACTGAAGTACAAAGGGATCTGGGGGTCCTGGTGCACGAAACTCAAAAGGTTAGTATGCAGGTGCATCAAGTGATTAAGAAGGCCAATGGAATGTTGGCTTTCATTGCTAGGGGGATAGAATATAAAAATAGGGAGGTATTGCTTCAGTTGTACAAGGTATTGGTGAGACCGCACCTGGAATACTGCGTACAGTTTTGGTGTCCATACTTAAGAAAGGACATACTTGCTCTCGAGTCAGTACAAAGAAGGTTCACTCGGTTAATCCCGGGGATGAGGGGATGGACATATGAGGAGAGGTTGAGTAGATTGGGACTCTACTCATTGGAGTTCAGAAGAATGAGAGGCGATCTTATTGAAACATATAAGATTGTGAAGGGGTTGGATCGGGTGGATGTGGGGAAAATGTTCCCGATGATGGGTGAAACTAGAACTAGGGGGCATAGTCTTAGAATAAGGGGCTGCTCTTTCAAAACTGAGATGAGGAGGAACTACTTCACTCAGAGGGTGGTAGGTCCATGGAATATGCTGCCCGAAAAAGCTGTAGAAGCTACATCATTACATAAATTTAAAACAGAAATAGACAGTTTCCTAGAAGTAAAGGGAATTAAGGGTTACGGGGAGCAGGCAGGAATTTGGACATGAGTCTACGTTCGGATCGGTCATGGCCCTGTGGGTAGCGGAGCGGGCCCAGGGGCCGTGTAGCCTGATCCTGCTCCTATTTCGTGTGTCTAATTCTGTTAGATTCAGGAGATGGTTCTGTGATAGTGGATTGGCGGTTAGGATCAGATCAGCCATGATCTTATTGAATGGCGGAGCAGGCTCGAGGGGCCGATTGGCCTACTACTGCTCCTATTTCTTACGTTCTTACGAAGATACTTGCACATATATGGAGGAGGGAATGTTACCGTTAGAGATACATTTCCTTGGCATACTCAACATTGCAGAAAAACTGTAAACTGGATAATCTGATGATGGTATAACAAGCAAAGACACCAGAACATGTAGCAATTACAGTTTTTGTCTTCAAGAAGCTATCAGTGCCACTGTTGAGGTGACTTGACATTGTCCATGTCCTATGAAAGTACCAGCTCCAGTAAAAGTATAGAAAGTCTTTGCGGAAGTGAAATGCAGTACAAAGCAGAACAGTTAGAGATGAGCACTTAAAGACATAAGAGACAAAATTCCTATATGCCGGGAGGACGAAAGGGAAACATGAACAGTTTCGACATGAGGTGGTTAAAGTAGGCAGTAAATGTCAGCCCAATACGGTAGCGCTTACCACGTAGAAAAAATAGGAAATGTTAGCGTTAGGGTGACATTTCGCTACAATATTTTGTTACAGAGTTGGCGGGCAGGGGATGAGAATGAGAGAAGTTTGTACAAACCAGCAGCCTCCTCATCTTTTTGAAGTAAGACCATAGGAAGTGCTATCTGTTAATAAAGCTCGAGTTAAATCTTCGCAGATTAAGAACAGCATTGCCAAAGGAAAAGCAAGAGGTATACCGTATAAAATCATGTCTCAATTTCTCTAGGGATATCTTGGCGTAGGCAATCAAGATGTGCCAAGACTAGGTAGCACTTACAGGGTTTTTATGGGAAGAATCTATGCACGCTAGCGTTGTGCTGCCTTTAGACTGCAGAGACAGCACGGCGCTACGAGGAGTATCCTGAAAGAAAGCATCCTTCCGAAAGGTGAAGTATTACTGAAAGAGAGCCTGCACTGGGAAGAAGTGTAAGTAGATTAATGTTAGCATCACCATTTAGCGATCCCACGTGGCGGGTCAGTTCCCAAGAATTCCGGTTGCACGTGAGGAGCCAGATATCCATCGCCCAAACATGTTAGCACTTACCACAGCCATAAAATAGAAAATGCTACTGTTCAGGTGACAATTGTCTGTAATGTGAAATGGCAAGGCAGAGACAGGCACAGTTCTCCTCAATGAGAAATGTTTCACAGCAATTCAGCAGCTCAATCTACTTTACTGACTAAATCTAGAGGAAAATAAAAAATGTTACAAAGCAAAGATCCCATACTTGCAAACTTTGATCTGTTGCACATTTTTGTCTGTGCTCCTCACTGCAATCTCCATTTCAGGTTGTTGGTCATTTGCTGCATGCAACGCAAGGCCTTTAGATTTTTTCTGCTCCCGACCTTTCAGCTTTGCAACTTGCATATTTATACTTCCTTTTTGAATAGGTGATAATGGTTGCCTTTTGTACCTACGTTGCCATCAAATTAATTGGTCTCTAATGTTAATCTCAGCTGATGCAGCAGAAACCTGATGCATGCTTTTACTAAAAAACCTTTTAGAATTTGGTATCTACTATCATTTTGAAGAGTTGAGGTTGAATTAAAGTTCCATCAGCCAAATATATATCACGACTGCAGGAAGATACTTGCACATATATGGAGGAGGGAATGTTATCGTCAGAGATACATTTCCTTGGCATACTCAACATTGCAGAAAAACTGTAAACTGGATAATCTGATGATGGTATAACAAGCAAAGACACCACAACATGTAGCAATTACAGTTTTGTTTTCAAGAAGTTATCAGTACCACTGTTGAGGTGACGTGACATTGTCCATGTCCTATGAAACTACCACCTCCAGTAAAATTATAGAAAGTCTTTGCGGAAGTGAAATACAGTATAAAGCAGAAGAGTTAGAGATGAGCACTTAAATACATAAGTGTCAAAATTCCTATATGAAGGCAGGACGAAAGGGAAACATGAACAGTTTTGACATGAGGTGGTTAAAGAAGGCAGTAAATGTCACCCCAATACGGTAGCACTTACCACGTAGAAAAAAGAGGAAATGTTAGCGTTAGGGTGACATTTCGCTACAATATTTCGTTACAGAATTGGCGGGCAGGGGATGAGAATGAGAGAAGTTTGTACAAACCAGCAGCCTTCTCATCTTTTTGAAGTAAGACCATAGGAAGTGCTATCTCTTAATAAAGCTCGAGTTAAATCTTCGCAGATTAAGAACAGCATTGCCAAAGGAAAAGCAAGAGGTATACCGTATAAAATCATGTCTCAATTTCTCTAGGGATATCTTGGCGTAGGCAATCAAGATGTGCCAAGACTAGGTAGCACTTACAGGGTTTTGATGGGAAGAATCTGTGCGCACTAGCGTTGTGCTGCCTTTAGACTGCAGAGACAGCACGGCGCTACTAGGAGTATCCTGAAAGAAAGCATCCTTCCGAAAGGTGAAGTATTACTGAAAGAGAGCCTACACTGGGAAGAAGTGTAAGTAGATTAATGTTAGCATCACCATTTAGCGATCCCACGTGGCGGGTCAGTTCCCAAGAATTCCGGTTGCACGTGAGGAGCCAGATAGCTATCGCCCAAACATGGTAGCACTTACCACAGCCATAAATAGAAAATGCTACTGTTCAGGTGACAATTGTCTGTAATGTGAAATGGCAAGGCAGAGACAGGCACAGTTCTCCTCAATGAGAAATGTTTCACAGCAATTCAGCAGCTCAATCTACTTTACTGACTAAATCTAGAGGAAAATAAAAAATGTTACAAAGCAAAGATCCCATACTTGCAAACTTAGATCTGCTGCACATTTTTGTCTGTGCTCCTCACTGCAATCTCCATTTCAGGTTGTAGGTCATTTGCAAGGCCTTTATATATTTTCAGCTGCCTAACTTTCAGCTTTGCAACTCGCATATTTTTACTTCCTTTTGAATAGGTGATAATGGTTGCCTTTTGTACCTATGTTGCCATCAAATTAGTTGGTCTCTAATGTTAATCTCAGCTGAAGCATGCCCAAACCTGACGCATGCTTATACTAAAAAATCTGTTAGAATTTGGTATCTACTATCATTTTGAAGAGTTGAGGTTGAATTAAAGTTCCATCAGCCAAATATATATCACGACTACAGGAATTGAGTAGAGTGGATTGGGAAAATAGATTAAAGGGTAAGACGATACATGATCAGTGGTGTACATTTAAGGAGTTATTTTACAACTTCCAAAAAATATATATTCCACTGAGAAGAATAGGGTGTAAAAGAAAAGACAGCCATCCGTGGCTATGTAAAGAAATTAAGGATAGTATTCGACTAAAAACAAGGGCATATAAGGTAGCCAAATCTAGTGGGAGGATAGAGGATTGGGGAAACTTTAAAAGACAGTAAAAAATGACAAAATGATTGATTAAGAAATGGAAGATAGATTATGAATTAGCAAAAAATATAAAAACAGATAGTAAGAGTTTTTATAGTTATATAAAAGAAAAAGGGTGGCTAAAGTAAATGTTGGTGCCTGAGAGGATGAGACCGGGAAATTAATGGTGGGAAATATGGAGATGGCAAATACACTGAATGAATATTTTATATCAGTCTTTACAGTAGAAGACACTAAGAATATCCCAACACTGGACAAACAGGGGGCTAAAGGGGGGGAGGAGGTAAACACAATCAAAATCACTAAGGAAGTGGTACTCGGTAAAATAATGGGACTCAAGGCGGATAAATCACCTGGACCTGATGACTTACATCCTAGGGTCTTGAGGGAAGTGGCGGTCGGGATTGTGGATGCATTGGTAATAATTTTCCAAAACTCCCTGGACTCGGCAAAGGTCCCGGCAGACTGGAAAACTGCTAATGTAACACCCTTATTTAAAAAGGGCAGTAGACAGAAGGCTGGAAACTATAGACCGGTTAGCCTAACATCTGTGGTAGGTAAAATTTTGGAGTCCATTATTAAGGAGACAGTAACAGGACATTTGGATAATCATAATTTAATAGGACAAAGTCAGCATGGTTTTATGAAGGGGAAGTCATGTTTGACAAATTTGCTGGAGTTCTTTGAGGAAGTAACATATAGGGTGGATAAAGGGGAACCAGTGGACGTAGTGTATTTAGACTTCCAAAAGGCATTTGACAAGGTGCCACACAAAAGATTATTGCTTAAGATAAAAAATCACGGGATTGGGGGTAATATTCTGGCATGGATAGAGGATTGGCTATCTAACAGAAGGCAGAGAGTTGGGATAAATGGTTCATTCTCAGACTGGCAATCAATAACTAGTGTTTTCCGCAGGGGTCAGTGCTGGGTCCCCAACTCTTTACAATCTATATTGACGATTTGGAGGAGGGGACCGAGTGTAACATATCAAAGTTTGCAGATGATACTAAGATGGGAGGGAAAGTAGTGAGTGAGGAGGACATAAAAAACCTGCAATTGGAAATAGACAGGCTAAGTAAGTGGGCAGAGATTTGGCAGATGGAATACAATACTGGAAAGTGTGAGGTTATGTACTTTGGCAGGAAAAATCGTAGAGCAAGTTATTACCTCAATGGCAAGAAACTGGAAAGTACTGAAGTACAAATGGATCTGGGGGTCCTGGTGCACGAAACTCAAAAGGTTAGTATGCAGGTGCATCAAGTGATTAAGAAGGCCAATGGAATGTTGGCTTTCATTGCTAGGGGGATAGAATATAAAAATAGGGAGGTATTGCTTCAGTTGTACAAGGTATTGGTGAGACCGCACCTGGAATACTGCGTACAGTTTTGGTGTCCATACTTAAGAAAGGACATACTTGCTCTCGAGTCAGTACAAAGAAGGTTCACTCGGTTAATCCCGGGGATGAGGGGATGGACATATGAGGAGAGGTTGAGTAGATTGGGACTCTACTCATTGGAGTTCAGAAGAATGAGAGGCGATCTTATTGAAACATATAAGATTGTGAAGGGGTTGGATCGGGTGGATGTGGGGAAAATGTTCCCGATGATGGGTGAAACTAGAACTAGGGGGCATAGTCTTAGAATAAGGGGCTGCTCTTTCAAAACTGAGATGAGGAGGAACTACTTCACTCAGAGGGTGGTAGGTCCATGGAATATGCTGCCCGAAAAAGCTGTAGAAGCTACATCATTACATAAATTTAAAACAGAAACAGACAGTTTCCTAGAAGTAAAGGGAATTAAGGGTTAGAACATAAGAACATAACATAAGAAATAGGAGCAGGAGTAGGCCAATCGGCCCCTCGAGCCTGCTCCACCATTCAATAAGATCATGGCTGATCTGATCCTAACCTCAAATCTTCTATCACTCTGCATCCACCCGAACCCATGTGATCTCCCGGGAGAGGCGAAAAACCAGATAAAGACCCAATGGCCAATTTGGGAGAAAAAAATCTGGGAAATTCCTCTCCGACCCATCTAGGCGATCAAAATTCTTCCAGGAGATCACTCTGTCCCTATATTTTCTACAGTACTTACCTTCTGTAAAGGCGATCTCCACCCCAGCCAGGAACAGGAATAAAACCATCTCCTGAAATCTAACAGAATTAGAACACAGTAGGAGCAGAACAAGGCTACACGGCCCCTGGGCCCGCTCCACTACCCACAGGGCCATGACCATTCCGAACCCAGACTCATGTCCAATTTCCTGCCCGCTCCCCGTAACCCTTAATTCCCTTTACTTCTAGGAAACTATCTATTTCTGTTTTAAATTTATTTAATGATGTAGCTTCCACAGCTTTCTGGGGCAGCAAATTCCACAAACCTACCACCCTCTGAGTGAAGAAGTTTCTTCTCATCTCAGTTTTGAATGAGCAGCCCCTTATTTTAAGATTATGCCCCCTAGTTCTAGTTTCACCCATCATTGGGAACATCCTCACCGCATCCACCCGATCAAGCCCCTTCACAATCTTATATGTTTCAATAAGATCGCCTCTCATTCTTCTGAACTCCAATGAGTAGAGTCCCAATCTACTCAACCTCTCCTCATATGACCACCCCCTCATCCCCGGGATTAACCGAGTGAACCTTCTTTGTACTGACTCGAGAGCAAGTATGTCTTTTCTTAAGTATGGACACCAAAACTGTATGCAGTATTCCAGGTGCGGCCTCACCAATACCTTGTACAACTGCAGCAATACCTCCCTGTTTTTATATTCCAACCCCCTAGCAATAAAAGCCAACATTCCATTGGCCTTCTTAATCACTTGCTGCACCTGCATACTAACTTTTTGAGTTTCGTGCACCAGGACCCCCAGATCCCTTTGTACTACAGTACTTTCCAGTTTCTTGCCATTAAGATAATAACTTGCTCTATGATTTTTCCTGCCAAAGTGCATAACCTCACACTTTCCAGTATTGTATTCCATCTGCCAAATCTCTGCCCACTTACTTAGCCTGTCTATGTCCCTTTGCAGGTTTTTTATGTCCTCCTCACTCACTACTTTCCGTCCCATCTTTGTATCATCTGCAAACTTTGATATGTTACACTCGGTCCCCTCCTCCAAATCGTTAATATAGATTGTAAAGAGTTGGGGACCCAGCACTGACCCCTGCGGAACACCACTAGTTACTGGTTGCCAATCTGAGAACGAACCATTTATCCCAACTCTCTGCTTTCTGTTAGAGAGCCAATCCTCCACCCACGCCAGAATATTACCCCCAATCCCGTGATTTTTTATCTTGAGCAATAATCTTTTGTGTGGCACCTTGTCAAATGCCTTTTGGAAGTCTAAATACACTACGTCCACTGGTTCCCCTTTATCCACCCTGTATGTTACTTCCTCAAAAAACTCAAGCAAATTTGTTAAACATGACTTCCCCTTCATGAAACCATGCTGAGTTTGCCCTATTAAATTATGTTTATCCAAATGTCCCGTTACTGTCTCCTTAATAATGGACTCTAACATTTTACCAACCACAGATGTTAGGCTAACAGGTCTATAGTTTCCAGCCTTCTGCCTACTACCCTTTTTAAATAAGGGTGTTACATTAGCAGTTTTCCAATCTGCCGGGACCTTTGCTGAGTCCAGTGAGTTTTGGAAAATTATTACCAATGCATCCACAATCCCTACCGCTACTTCCCTCAAGACCCTGGGATGCAAGCCATCAGGTCCAGGGGATTTATCCGCCTTGAGTCCCATTATTTTACCAAGTACCACTTCCTTAGTGATTTTAATTGTATTTAGTTCCTCCCCCCCTAGAGCCCCCTGTTTGTCCAGTGTTGGGATATTCTTAGTGTCCTCTACTGTAAAGACTGATACAAAATAATTGTTCAGTGTTTTTGCCATCTCCATGTTTCCCACCATTAATTTCCCGGTCTCATCCTCTAAGGGACCAACATTTACTTTAGCCACCCTTTTTCCTTTTATATAACTATAGAAACTTTTACTGTCTGTTTTTATATTTTTTGCTAATTTACTTTCACAATCTATCTTCCCTTTCTTAATCAATCTTTTTGTTATTTTTTGCTGTCTTTTAAAGACTTCCCAATCTTCCATCCTCCCACTAGATTTGGCTACCTTATATGCCCTTGTTTTTAGTCGGATACTATCCTTAATTACTTTACTTAGCCACGGATGGCTATCTTTTCTTTTACACCCTTTTTTCCTCAGTGGAATATGTTTTTTTGGAAGTTGTAAAATAACTCCTTAAATGTACACCACTGGTCATGTACCGTCTTACCCTTTAATCTATTTTCCCAGTCCACTCTAATTAATTCTGCTCTCATACCTTCATAGTCTCCTTTATTCAAGCTCAGCACGCTTGTTTGAGATCCAACCTTCTCACCCTCTAATTGAATATGGAACTCAACCATGTTATGGTCACTCATTCCAAGGGGATCCTTTACTAGGACATTTTTAATTAATCCTGTCTCATTACACAGGACCAAATCTAAGGTTGCTTGCCCCCTGGTCGGTTCAGTTACATACTGCTCAAGAAACCCATCCCTAATACACTCAATGAACTCTTCCTCAAGGCTGCTCTGCCCAATTTGATTTGTCCAGTTAATATGATAATTAAAATCCCCCATAATTATAGCTGTTCCCTTATTACAAGCCTCAACTATTTCCTGATTAATACTCCGTCCAACAGAGTTGCAACTGTTCGGAGGCCTATAGACTACACCCACTTGTGTTTTTTTCCCCTTATTATTCCTTACCTCCACCAAAACTGTTTCACTATCCTGCTCCTTTGACCCAATATCATTTCTCTGTATTATAGTGATTCCTTCCTTTATTAACATAGCCACCCCACCTCCTCTCCCTTCCTGCCTGTCCTTCCTGATTGTTAAATAACCTGGTATGTTTAATTCCCAGTCATGGTCACCCTGCAGCCATGTTTCTGTAATGGCCACAAGATCATACCCATATGTCATTATTTGTGCCGTTAACTCATTCATTTTGTTACGAATGCTACGTGCATTCAGATAAAGAACTTTCAAATATGTTTTGTAACACTTAGTTCCTGTTTTTTCCCTTTTTAGTACTTTACTTTTTACTCCATACCTTCTGTCCCTTCCTGACACATTCTGTTTTTTAATTCCCCCACTGCTACCTAAGTCTATGACCTTCTCTGTTGTCATTTCTATTATTTGCTCTCTAGAAACCTCCCCCCCACTAATTAGTTTAAAGCCCTCTCTACAGCCCTAGTTATATGATTCGCCAGGACTCTAGTCCCAGCACTGGCCAAGTGGAGTCCGTCCCAACAGAACAGCTCCCTCCTGTCCCAGTACTGGTTACGGGGAGCAGGCAGGAATTTGGACATGAGTCTACGTTCGGATCGGTCATGGCCCTGTGGGTAGCGGAGCGGGCCCAGGGGCCATGTAGCCTGATCCTGCTCCTATTTCGTGTGTCTAATTCTGTTAGATTCAGGAGATGGTTCTGTGATAGTGGATTGGCGGTTAGGATCAGATCAGCCATGATCTTATTGAATGGCGGAGCAGGCTCGAGGGGCCGATTGGCCTACTACTGCTCCTATTTCTTACGTTCGTACGAAGATACTTGCACATATATGGAGGAGGGAATGTTACCGTTAGAGATACATTTCCTTGGCATACTCAACATTGCAGAAAAACTGTAAACTGGATAATCTGATGATGGTATAACAAGCAAAGACACCAGAACATGTAACACTTACAGTTTTTGTTTTCAAGAAGTTATCAGTGTCACTGTGGAGGTGACGTGACATTGTCCATGTCCTATGAAACTACCACCTCCAGTAAAATTATAGAAAGTCTTTGCGGAAGTGAAATACAGTATAAAGCAGAAGAGTTAGAGATGAGCACTTAAATACATAAGTGTCAAAATTCCTATATGAAGGCAGGACGAAAGGGAAACATGAACAGTTTTGACATGAGGTGGTTAAAGAAGGCAGTAAATGTCACCCCAATACGGTAGCACTTACCACGTAGAAAAAATAGGAAATGTTAGCGTTAGGGTGACATTTCGCTACAATATTTCGTTACAGAATTGGCGGGCAGGTTATGAGAATGAGAGAAGTTTGTACAAACCAGCAGCCTCCTCATCTTTTTGAAGTAAGACCATAGGAAGTGCTATCTGTTAATAAAGCTCGAGTTAAATCTTCGCAGATTAAGAACAGCATTGCCAAAGGAAAAGCAAGAGGTATACCGTATAAAATCATGTCTCAATTTCTCTAGGGATATCTTGGCGTAGGCAATCAAGATGTGCCAAGACTAGGTAGCACTTACAGGGTTTTTATGGGAAGAATCTATGCACGCTAGCGTTGTGCTGCCTTTAGACTGCAGAGACAGCACGGCGCTACTAGGGGTATCCTGAAAGAAAGCATCCTTCCGAAAGGCGAAGTATTACTGAAAGAGAGCCTGCACTGGGAAGAAGTGTGAGTAGATTAATGTTAGCATCACCATTTAGTGATCCCACGTGGCGGGTCAGTTCCCAAGAGTTCCGGTTGCACGTCAGGAGCCAGATAGCTATCGCCCAAACATGGTAGCACTTACCACAGCCATAAAATAGAAAATGCTACTGTTCAGGTGACAATTGTCTGTAATGTGAAATGGCAAGGCAGAGACAGGCACAATTCTCCTCAATGAGAAATGTTTCACAGCAATTCAGCAGCTCAATCTACTTTACTAACTAAATCTAGAGGAAAATAAAAAATGTTACAAAGCAAAGATCCCATACTTGCAAACTTAGATCTGCTGCACATTTTTGTCTGTGCTCCTCACTGCAATCTCCATTTCAGGTTGTTGGTCATTTGCAAGGCCTTTATATATTTTCAGCTGCCTAACTTTCAGCTTTGCAACTCGCATATTTTTACTTCCTTTTGAATAGGTGATAATGGTTGCCTTTTGTACCTATGTTGCCATCAAATTAGTTGGTCTCTAATGTTAATCTCAGCTGAAGCATGCCCAAACCTGACGCATGCTTATACTAAAAAATCTGTTAGAATTTGGTATCTACTATCATTTTGAAGAGTTGAGGTTGAATTAAAGTTCCATCAGCCAAATATATATCACGACTACAGGAATTGAGTAGAGTGGATTGGGAAAATAGATTAAAGGGTAAGACGATACATGATCAGTGGTGTACATTTAAGGAGTTATTTTACAACTTCCAAAAAATATATATTCCACTGAGAAGAATAGGGTGTAAAAGAAAAGACAGCCATCCGTGGCTATGTAAAGAAATTAAGGATAGTATTCGACTAAAAACAAGGGCATATAAGGTAGCCAAATCTAGTGGGAGGATAGAGGATTGGGGAAACTTTAAAAGACAGTAAAAAATGACAAAATGATTGATTAAGAAATGGAAGATAGATTATGAATTAGCAAAAAATATAAAAACAGATAGTAAGAGTTTTTATAGTTATATAAAAGAAAAAGGGTGGCTAAAGTAAATGTTGGTGCCTGAGAGGATGAGACCGGGAAATTAATGGTGGGAAATATGGAGATGGCAAATACACTGAATGAATATTTTATATCAGTCTTTACAGTAGAAGACACTAAGAATATCCCAACACTGGACAAACAGGGGGCTAAAGGGGGGGAGGAGGTAAACACAATCAAAATCACTAAGGAAGTGGTACTCGGTAAAATAATGGGACTCAAGGCGGATAAATCACCTGGACCTGATGACTTACATCCTAGGGTCTTGAGGGAAGTGGCGGTCGGGATTGTGGATGCATTGGTAATAATTTTCCAAAACTCCCTGGACTCGGCAAAGGTCCCGGCAGACTGGAAAACTGCTAATGTAACACCCTTATTTAAAAAGGGCAGTAGACAGAAGGCTGGAAACTATAGACCGGTTAGCCTAACATCTGTGGTAGGTAAAATTTTGGAGTCCATTATTAAGGAGACAGTAACAGGACATTTGGATAATCATAATTTAATAGGACAAAGTCAGCATGGTTTTATGAAGGGGAAGTCATGTTTGAGAAATTTGCTGGAGTTCTTTGAGGAAGTAACATATAGGGTGGATAAAGGGGAACCAGTGGACGTAGTGTATTTAGACTTCCAAAAGGCATTTGACAAGGTGCCACACAAAAGATTATTGCTTAAGATAAAAAATCACGGGATTGGGGGTAATATTTTGGCATGGATAGAGGATTGGCTATCTAACAGAAGGCAGAGAGTTGGGATAAATGGTTCATTCTCAGACTGGCAATCAATAACTAGTGTTTTCCGCAGGGGTCAGTGCTGGGTCCCCAACTCTTTACAATCTATATTGACGATTTGGAGGAGGGGACCGAGTGTAACATATCAAAGTTTGCAGATGATACTAAGATGGGAGGGAAAGTAGTGAGTGAGGAGGACATAAAAAACCTGCAATTGGAAATAGACAGGCTAAGTAAGTGGGCAGAGATTTGGCAGATGGAATACAATACTGGAAAGTGTGAGGTTATGTACTTTGGCAGGAAAAATCGTAGAGCAAGTTATTACCTCAATGGCAAGAAACTGAAAGTACTGAAGTACAAAGGGATCTGGGGGTCCTGGTGCACGAAACTCAAAAGGTTAGTATGCAGGTGCATCAAGTGATTAAGAAGGCCAATGGAATGTTGGCTTTCATTGCTAGGGGGATAGAATATAAAAATAGGGAGGTATTGCTTCAGTTGTACAAGGTATTGGTGAGACCGCACCTGGAATACTGCGTACAGTTTTGGTGTCCATACTTAAGAAAGGACATACTTGCTCTCGAGTCAGTACAAAGAAGGTTCACTCGGTTAATCCCGGGGATGAGGGGATGGACATATGAGGAGAGGTTGAGTAGATTGGGACTCTACTCATTGGAGTTCAGAAGAATGAGAGGCGATCTTATTGAAACATATAAGATTGTGAAGGGGTTGGATCGGGTGGATGTGGGGAAAATGTTCCCGATGATGGGTGAAACTAGAACTAGGGGGCATAGTCTTAGAATAAGGGGCTGCTCTTTCAAAACTGAGATGAGGAGGAACTACTTCACTCAGAGGGTGGTAGGTCCATGGAATATGCTGCCCGAAAAAGCTGTAGAAGCTACATCATTACATAAATTTAAAACAGAAACAGACAGTTTCCTAGAAGTAAAGGGAATTAAGGGTTAGAACATAAGAACATAACATAAGAAATAGGAGCAGGAGTAGGCCAATCGGCCCCTCGAGCCTGCTCCACCATTCAATAAGATCATGGCTGATCTGATCCTAACCTCAAATCTTCTATCACTCTGCATCCACCCGAACCCATGTGATCTCCCGGGAGAGGCGAAAAACCAGATAAAGACCCAATGGCCAATTTGGGAGAAAAAAATCTGGGAAATTCCTCTCCGACCCATCTAGGCGATCAAAATTCTTCCAGGAGATCACTCTGTCCCTATATTTTCTACAGTACTTACCTTCTGTAAAGGCGATCTCCACCCCAGCCAGGAACAGGAATAAAACCATCTCCTGAAATCTAACAGAATTAGAACACAGTAGGAGCAGAACAAGGCTACACGGCCCCTGGGCCCGCTCCACTACCCACAGGGCCATGACCATTCCGAACCCAGACTCATGTCCAATTTCCTGCCCGCTCCCCGTAACCCTTAATTCCCTTTACTTCTAGGAAACTATCTATTTCTGTTTTAAATTTATTTAATGATGTAGCTTCCACAGCTTTCTGGGGCAGCAAATTCCACAAACCTACCACCCTCTGAGTGAAGAAGTTTCTTCTCATCTCAGTTTTGAATGAGCAGCCCCTTATTTTAAGATTATGCCCCCTAGTTCTAGTTTCACCCATCATTGGGAACATCCTCACCGCATCCACCCGATCAAGCCCCTTCACAATCTTATATGTTTCAATAAGATCGCCTCTCATTCTTCTGAACTCCAATGAGTAGAGTCCCAATCTACTCAACCTCTCCTCATATGACCACCCCCTCATCCCCGGGATTAACCGAGTGAACCTTCTTTGTACTGACTCGAGAGCAAGTATGTCTTTTCTTAAGTATGGACACCAAAACTGTATGCAGTATTCCAGGTGCGGCCTCACCAATACCTTGTACAACTGCAGCAATACCTCCCTGTTTTTATATTCCAACCCCCTAGCAATAAAAGCCAACATTCCATTGGCCTTCTTAATCACTTGCTGCACCTGCATACTAACTTTTTGAGTTTCGTGCACCAGGACCCCCAGATCCCTTTGTACTACAGTACTTTCCAGTTTCTTGCCATTAAGATAATAACTTGCTCTATGATTTTTCCTGCCAAAGTGCATAACCTCACACTTTCCAGTATTGTATTCCATCTGCCAAATCTCTGCCCACTTACTTAGCCTGTCTATGTCCCTTTGCAGGTTTTTTATGTCCTCCTCACTCACTACTTTCCGTCCCATCTTTGTATCATCTGCAAACTTTGATATGTTACACTCGGTCCCCTCCTCCAAATCGTTAATATAGATTGTAAAGAGTTGGGGACCCAGCACTGACCCCTGCGGAACACCACTAGTTACTGGTTGCCAATCTGAGAACGAACCATTTATCCCAACTCTCTGCTTTCTGTTAGAGAGCCAATCCTCCACCCACGCCAGAATATTACCCCCAATCCCGTGATTTTTTATCTTGAGCAATAATCTTTTGTGTGGCACCTTGTCAAATGCCTTTTGGAAGTCTAAATACACTACGTCCACTGGTTCCCCTTTATCCACCCTGTATGTTACTTCCTCAAAAAACTCAAGCAAATTTGTTAAACATGACTTCCCCTTCATGAAACCATGCTGAGTTTGCCCTATTAAATTATGTTTATCCAAATGTCCCGTTACTGTCTCCTTAATAATGGACTCTAACATTTTACCAACCACAGATGTTAGGCTAACAGGTCTATAGTTTCCAGCCTTCTGCCTACTACCCTTTTTAAATAAGGGTGTTACATTAGCAGTTTTCCAATCTGCCGGGACCTTTGCTGAGTCCAGTGAGTTTTGGAAAATTATTACCAATGCATCCACAATCCCTACCGCTACTTCCCTCAAGACCCTGGGATGCAAGCCATCAGGTCCAGGGGATTTATCCGCCTTGAGTCCCATTATTTTACCAAGTACCACTTCCTTAGTGATTTTAATTGTATTTAGTTCCTCCCCCCCTAGAGCCCCCTGTTTGTCCAGTGTTGGGATATTCTTAGTGTCCTCTACTGTAAAGACTGATACAAAATAATTGTTCAGTGTTTTTGCCATCTCCATGTTTCCCACCATTAATTTCCCGGTCTCATCCTCTAAGGGACCAACATTTACTTTAGCCACCCTTTTTCTTTTTATATAACTATAGAAACTTTTACTGTCTGTTTTTATATTTTTTGCTAATTTACTTTCATAATCTATCTTCCCTTTCTTAATCAATCTTTTTGTTATTTTTTGCTGTCTTTTAAAGACTTCCCAATCTTCCATCCTCCCACTAGATTTGGCTACCTTATATGCCCTTGTTTTTAGTCGGATACTATCCTTAATTACTTTACTTAGCCACGGATGGCTATCTTTTCTTTTACACCCTTTTTTCCTCAGTGGAATATGTTTTTTTGGAAGTTGTAAAATAACTCCTTAAATGTACACCACTGGTCATGTACCGTCTTACCCTTTAATCTATTTTCCCAGTCCACTCTAATTAATTCTGCTCTCATACCTTCATAGTCTCCTTTATTCAAGCTCAGCACGCTTGTTTGAGATCCAACCTTCTCACCCTCTAATTGAATATGGAACTCAACCATGTTATGGTCACTCATTCCAAGGGGATCCTTTACTAGGACATTTTTAATTAATCCTGTCTCATTACACAGGACCAAATCTAAGGTTGCTTGCCCCCTGGTCGGTTCAGTTACATACTGCTCAAGAAACCCATCCCTAATACACTCAATGAACTCTTCCTCAAGGCTGCTCTGCCCAATTTGATTTGTCCAGTTAATATGATAATTAAAATCCCCCATAATTATAGCTGTTCCCTTATTACAAGCCTCAACTATTTCCTGATTAATACTCCGTCCAACAGAGTTGCAACTGTTCGGAGGCCTATAGACTACACCCACTTGTGTTTTTTTCCCCTTATTATTCCTTACCTCCACCCAAACTGTTTCACTATCCTGCTCCTTTGACCCAATATCATTTCTCTGTATTATAGTGATTCCTTCCTTTATTAACATAGCCACCCCACCTCCTCTCCCTTCCTGCCTGTCCTTCCTGATTGTTAAATAACCTGGTATGTTTAATTCCCAGTCATGGTCACCCTGCAGCCATGTTTCTGTAATGGCCACAAGATCATACCCATATGTCATTATTTGTGCCGTTAACTCATTCATTTTGTTACGAATGCTACGTGCATTCAGATAAAGAACTTTCAAATATGTTTTGTAACACTTAGTTCCTGTTTTTTCCCTTTTTAGTACTTTACTTTTTACTCCATACCTTCTGTCCCTTCCTGACACATTCTGTTTTTTAATTCCCCCACTGCTACCTAAGTCTATGACCTTCTCTGTTGTCATTTCTATTATTTGCTCTCTAGAAACCTCCCCCCCACTAATTAGTTTAAAGCCCTCTCTACAGCCCTAGTTATATGATTCGCCAGGACTCTAGTCCCAGCACTGGCCAAGTGGAGTCCGTCCCAACAGAACAGCTCCCTCCTGTCCCAGTACTGGTTACGGGGAGCAGGCAGGAATTTGGACATGAGTCTACGTTCGGATCGGTCATGGCCCTGTGGGTAGCGGAGCGGGCCCAGGGGCCATGTAGCCTGATCCTGCTCCTATTTCGTGTGTCTAATTCTGTTAGATTCAGGAGATGGTTCTGTGATAGTGGATTGGCGGTTAGGATCAGATCAGCCATGATCTTATTGAATGGCGGAGCAGGCTCGAGGGGCCGATTGGCCTACTACTGCTCCTATTTCTTACGTTCGTACGAAGATACTTGCACATATATGGAGGAGGGAATGTTACCGTTAGAGATACATTTCCTTGGCATACTCAACATTGCAGAAAAACTGTAAACTGGATAATCTGATGATGGTATAACAAGCAAAGACACCAGAACATGTAACACTTACAGTTTTTGTTTTCAAGAAGTTATCAGTGTCACTGTGGAGGTGACGTGACATTGTCCATGTCCTATGAAACTACCACCTCCAGTAAAATTATAGAAAGTCTTTGCGGAAGTGAAATACAGTATAAAGCAGAAGAGTTAGAGATGAGCACTTAAATACATAAGTGTCAAAATTCCTATATGAAGGCAGGACGAAAGGGAAACATGAACAGTTTTGACATGAGGTGGTTAAAGAAGGCAGTAAATGTCACCCCAATACGGTAGCACTTACCACGTAGAAAAAATAGGAAATGTTAGCGTTAGGGTGACATTTCGCTACAATATTTCGTTACAGAATTGGCGGGCAGGTTATGAGAATGAGAGAAGTTTGTACAAACCAGCAGCCTCCTCATCTTTTTGAAGTAAGACCATAGGAAGTGCTATCTGTTAATAAAGCTCGAGTTAAATCTTCGCAGATTAAGAACAGCATTGCCAAAGGAAAAGCAAGAGGTATACCGTATAAAATCATGTCTCAATTTCTCTAGGGATATCTTGGCGTAGGCAATCAAGATGTGCCAAGACTAGGTAGCACTTACAGGGTTTTTATGGGAAGAATCTATGCACGCTAGCGTTGTGCTGCCTTTAGACTGCAGAGACAGCACGGCGCTACTAGGGGTATCCTGAAAGAAAGCATCCTTCCGAAAGGCGAAGTATTACTGAAAGAGAGCCTGCACTGGGAAGAAGTGTGAGTAGATTAATGTTAGCATCACCATTTAGTGATCCCACGTGGCGGGTCAGTTCCCAAGAGTTCCGGTTGCACGTCAGGAGCCAGATAGCTATCGCCCAAACATGGTAGCACTTACCACAGCCATAAAATAGAAAATGCTACTGTTCAGGTGACAATTGTCTGTAATGTGAAATGGCAAGGCAGAGACAGGCACAATTCTCCTCAATGAGAAATGTTTCACAGCAATTCAGCAGCTCAATCTACTTTACTAACTAAATCTAGAGGAAAATAAAAAATGTTACAAAGCAAAGATCCCATACTTGCAAACTTAGATCTGCTGCACATTTTTGTCTGTGCTCCTCACTGCAATCTCCATTTCAGGTTGTTGGTCATTTGCAAGGCCTTTATATATTTTCAGCTGCCTAACTTTCAGCTTTGCAACTCGCATATTTTTACTTCCTTTTGAATAGGTGATAATGGTTGCCTTTTGTACCTATGTTGCCATCAAATTAGTTGGTCTCTAATGTTAATCTCAGCTGAAGCATGCCCAAACCTGACGCATGCTTATACTAAAAAATCTGTTAGAATTTGGTATCTACTATCATTTTGAAGAGTTGAGGTTGAATTAAAGTTCCATCAGCCAAATATATATCACGACTACAGGAATTGAGTAGAGTGGATTGGGAAAATAGATTAAAGGGTAAGACGATACATGATCAGTGGTGTACATTTAAGGAGTTATTTTACAACTTCCAAAAAATATATATTCCACTGAGAAGAATAGGGTGTAAAAGAAAAGACAGCCATCCGTGGCTATGTAAAGAAATTAAGGATAGTATTCGACTAAAAACAAGGGCATATAAGGTAGCCAAATCTAGTGGGAGGATAGAGGATTGGGGAAACTTTAAAAGACAGTAAAAAATGACAAAATGATTGATTAAGAAATGGAAGATAGATTATGAATTAGCAAAAAATATAAAAACAGATAGTAAGAGTTTTTATAGTTATATAAAAGAAAAAGGGTGGCTAAAGTAAATGTTGGTGCCTGAGAGGATGAGACCGGGAAATTAATGGTGGGAAATATGGAGATGGCAAATACACTGAATGAATATTTTATATCAGTCTTTACAGTAGAAGACACTAAGAATATCCCAACACTGGACAAACAGGGGGCTAAAGGGGGGGAGGAGGTAAACACAATCAAAATCACTAAGGAAGTGGTACTCGGTAAAATAATGGGACTCAAGGCGGATAAATCACCTGGACCTGATGACTTACATCCTAGGGTCTTGAGGGAAGTGGCGGTCGGGATTGTGGATGCATTGGTAATAATTTTCCAAAACTCCCTGGACTCGGCAAAGGTCCCGGCCGACTGGAAAACTGCTAATGTAACACCCTTATTTAAAAAGGGCAGTAGACAGAAGGCTGGAAACTATAGACCGGTTAGCCTAACATCTGTGGTAGGTAAAATTTTGGAGTCCATTATTAAGGAGACAGTAACAGGACATTTGGATAATCATAATTTAATAGGACAAAGTCAGCATGGTTTTATGAAGGGGAAGTCATGTTTGAGAAATTTGCTGGAGTTCTTTGAGGAAGTAACATATAGGGTGGATAAAGGGGAACCAGTGGACGTAGTGTATTTAGACTTCCAAAAGGCATTTGACAAGGTGCCACACAAAAGATTATTGCTTAAGATAAAAAATCACGGGATTGGGGGTAATATTCTGGCATGGATAGAGGATTGGCTATCTAACAGAAGGCAGAGAGTTGGGATAAATGGTTCATTCTCAGACTGGCAATCAATAACTAGTGTTTTCCGCAGGGGTCAGTGCTGGGTCCCCAACTCTTTACAATCTATATTGACGATTTGGAGGAGGGGACCGAGTGTAACATATCAAAGTTTGCAGATGATACTAAGATGGGAGGGAAAGTAATGAGTGAGGAGGACATAAAAAACCTGCAATTGGAAATAGACAGGCTAAGTAAGTAGGCAGAGATTTGGCAGATGGAATACAATACTGGAAAGTGTGAGGTTATGTACTTTGGCAGGAAAAATCGTAGAGCAAGTTATTACCTCAATGGCAAGAAACTGGAAAGTACTGAAGTACAAAGGGATCTGGGGGTCCTGGTGCACGAAACTCAAAAGGTTAGTATGCAGGTGCATCAAGTGATTAAGAAGGCCAATGGAATGTTGGCTTTCATTGCTAGGGGGATAGAATATAAAAATAGGGAGGTATTGCTTCAGTTGTACAAGGTATTGGTGAGACCGCACCTGGAATACTGCGTACAGTTTTGGTGTCCATACTTAAGAAAGGACATACTTGCTCTCGAGTCAGTACAAAGAAGGTTCACTCGGTTAATCCCGGGGATGAGGGGATGGACATATGAGGAGAGGTTGAGTAGATTGGGACTCTACTCATTGGAGTTCAGAAGAATGAGAGGCGATCTTATTGAAACATATAAGATTGTGAAGGGGTTGGATCGGGTGGATGTGGGGAAAATGTTCCCGATGATGGGTGAAACTAGAACTAGGGGGCATAGTCTTAGAATAAGGGGCTGCTCTTTCAAAACTGAGATGAGGAGGAACTACTTCACTCAGAGGGTGGTAGGTCCATGGAATATGCTGCCCGAAAAAGCTGTAGAAGCTACATCATTACATAAATTTAAAACAGAAATAGACAGTTTCCTAGAAGTAAAGGGAATTAAGGGTTACGGGGAGCAGGCAGGAATTTGGACATGAGTCTACGTTCGGATCGGTCATGGCCCTGTGGGTAGCGGAGCGGGCCCAGGGGCCGTGTAGCCTGATCCTGCTCCTATTTCGTGTGTCTAATTCTGTTAGATTCAGGAGATGGTTCTGTGATAGTGGATTGGCGGTTAGGATCAGATCAGCCATGATCTTATTGAATGGCGGAGCAGGCTCGAGGGGCCGATTGGCCTACTACTGCTCCTATTTCTTACGTTCTTACGAAGATACTTGCACATATATGGAGGAGGGAATGTTACCGTTAGAGATACATTTCCTTGGCATACTCAACATTGCAGAAAAACTGTAAACTGGATAATCTGATGATGGTATAACAAGCAAAGACACCAGAACATGTAGCAATTACAGTTTTTGTCTTCAAGAAGCTATCAGTGCCACTGTTGAGGTGACTTGACATTGTCCATGTCCTATGAAAGTACCAGCTCCAGTAAAAGTATAGAAAGTCTTTGCGGAAGTGAAATGCAGTACAAAGCAGAACAGTTAGAGATGAGCACTTAAAGACATAAGAGACAAAATTCCTATATGCCGGGAGGACGAAAGGGAAACATGAACAGTTTCGACATGAGGTGGTTAAAGTAGGCAGTAAATGTCAGCCCAATACGGTAGCGCTTACCACGTAGAAAAAATAGGAAATGTTAGCGTTAGGGTGACATTTCGCTACAATATTTTGTTACAGAGTTGGCGGGCAGGGGATGAGAATGAGAGAAGTTTGTACAAACCAGCAGCCTCCTCATCTTTTTGAAGTAAGACCATAGGAAGTGCTATCTGTTAATAAAGCTCGAGTTAAATCTTCGCAGATTAAGAACAGCATTGCCAAAGGAAAAGCAAGAGGTATACCGTATAAAATCATGTCTCAATTTCTCTAGGGATATCTTGGCGTAGGCAATCAAGATGTGCCAAGACTAGGTAGCACTTACAGGGTTTTGATGGGAAGAATCTGTGCGCACAAGCGTTGTGCTGCCTTTAGACTGCAGAGACAGCACGGCGCTACTAGGAGTATCCTGAAAGAAAGCATCCTTCCGAAAGGTGAAGTATTACTGAAAGAGAGCCTGCACTGGGAAGAAGAGTGAGTAGATTACTGTTAGTATCACCATTTAGCGATCCCACGTGGCTGGTCAGCTCCCAAGAGATCCGTTTGCACGTGAGGAGCCAGATAGCTATCGCCCAAACATGGTAGCACTTACCACAGCCATAAAATAGAAAATGCTACTGTTCAGGTGACAATTGTCTGTAATGTGAAATGGCAAGGCAGAGACAGGCACAGATCTCCTCAATGAGAAATGTTTCACAGCAATTCAGCAGCTCAATCTACTTTACTGACTAAATCTAGAGGAAAATAAAAAATGTTACAAAGCAAAGATCCCATACTTGCAAATTTAGATCTGCTGCACATTCTTGTCTGTGCTCCTCACTGCAATCTCCATTTTAGGTTGTTGGTCATTTGCTGCATGCAACGCAAGGCCTTTAGATTTTTTCAGCTCCCTACCTTTCAGCTTTGCAACTTGCATATTTATACTTCCTTTTTGAATAGGTGATAATGGTTGCCTTTTGTACCTACGTTGCCATCAAATTAATTGGTCTCTAATGTTAATCTCAGCTGATGCAGCAGAAACCTGATGCATGCTTTTACTAAAAAATCTTTTAGAATTTGGTATCTACTATCATTTTGAAGAGTTGAGGTTGAATTAAAGTTCCATCAGCCAAATATATATCACGACTGCAGGAAGATACTTGCACATATATGGAGGAGGGAATGTTATCGTTAGAGATACATTTCCTTGGCATACTCAACATTGCAGAAAAACTGTAAACTGGACAATCTGATGATGGTATAACAAGCAAAGACACCACAACATGTAACAATTACAGTTTTGTTTTCAAGAAGCTATCAGTACCAATGTTGAGGTGACTTGACATTGTCCATGTCCTATGAAAGTACCAGCTCCAGTAAAAGTATAGAAAGTCTTTGCGGAAGTGAAATGCAGTATAAAGCAGAACAGTTAGAGATGAGCACTTAAAGACATAAGTGTCAAAATTCCTATATGAAGGCAGGACGAAAGGGAAACATGAACAGTTTTGACATGAGGTGGTTAAAGAAGGCAGTAAATGTCACCCCAATACGGTAGCACTTACCACGGAGAAAAAATAGGAAATGTTAGCGTTAGGGTGATATTTCGCTACAATATTTCGTTACAGAATTGGCGGGCAGGGGATGAGAATGAGAGAAGTTTGTACAAACCAGCAGCCTCCTCATCTTTTTGAAGTAAGACCATAGGAAGTGCTATCTGTTAATAAAGCTCGAGTTAAATCTTCGCAGATTAAGAACAGCATTGCCAAAGGAAAAGCAAGAGGTATACCGTATAAAATCATGTCTCAATTTCTCTAGGGATATCTTGGCGTAGGCAATCAAGATGTGCCAAGACTAGGTAGCACTTACAGGGTTTTTATGGGAAGAATCTATGCACGCTAGCGTTGTGCTGCCTTTAGACTGCAGAGACAGCACGGCGCTACGAGGAGTATCCTGAAAGAAAGCATCCTTCCGAAAGGTGAAGTATTACTGAAAGAGAGCCTGCACTGGGAAGAAGTGTAAGTAGATTAATGTTAGCATCACCATTTAGCGATCCCACGTGGCGGGTCAGTTCCCAAGAATTCCGGTTGCACGTGAGGAGCCAGATATCCATCGCCCAAACATGTTAGCACTTACCACAGCCATAAAATAGAAAATGCTACTGTTCAGGTGACAATTGTCTGTAATGTGAAATGGCAAGGCAGAGACAGGCACAGTTCTCCTCAATGAGAAATGTTTCACAGCAATTCAGCAGCTCAATCTACTTTACTGACTAAATCTAGAGGAAAATAAAAAATGTTACAAAGCAAAGATCCCATACTTGCAAACTTTGATCTGTTGCACATTTTTGTCTGTGCTCCTCACTGCAATCTCCATTTCAGGTTGTTGGTCATTTGCTGCATGCAACGCAAGGCCTTTAGATTTTTTCTGCTCCCGACCTTTCAGCTTTGCAACTTGCATATTTATACTTCCTTTTTGAATAGGTGATAATGGTTGCCTTTTGTACCTACGTTGCCATCAAATTAATTGGTCTCTAATGTTAATCTCAGCTGATGCAGCAGAAACCTGATGCATGCTTTTACTAAAAAACCTTTTAGAATTTGGTATCTACTATCATTTTGAAGAGTTGAGGTTGAATTAAAGTTCCATCAGCCAAATATATATCACGACTGCAGGAAGATACTTGCACATATATGGAGGAGGGAATGTTATCGTCAGAGATACATTTCCTTGGCATACTCAACATTGCAGAAAAACTGTAAACTGGATAATCTGATGATGGTATAACAAGCAAAGACACCACAACATGTAGCAATTACAGTTTTGTTTTCAAGAAGTTATCAGTACCAATGTTGAGGTGACGTGACATTGTCCATGTCCTATGAAACTACCACCTCCAGTAAAATTATAGAAAGTCTTTGCGGAAGTGAAATACAGTATAAAGCAGAAGAGTTAGAGATGAGCACTTAAATACATAAGTGTCAAAATTCCTATATGAAGGCAGGACGAAAGGGAAACATGAACAGTTTTGACATGAGGTGGTTAAAGAAGGCAGTAAATGTCACCCCAATACGGTAGCACTTACCACGTAGAAAAAAGAGGAAATGTTAGCGTTAGGGTGACATTTCGCTACAATATTTCGTTACAGAATTGGCGGGCAGGGGATGAGAATGAGAGAAGTTTGTACAAACCAGCAGCCTTCTCATCTTTTTGAAGTAAGACCATAGGAAGTGCTATCTCTTAATAAAGCTCGAGTTAAATCTTCGCAGATTAAGAACAGCATTGCCAAAGGAAAAGCAAGAGGTATACCGTATAAAATCATGTCTCAATTTCTCTAGGGATATCTTGGCGTAGGCAATCAAGATGTGCCAAGACTAGGTAGCACTTACAGGGTTTTGATGGGAAGAATCTGTGCGCACTAGCGTTGTGCTGCCTTTAGACTGCAGAGACAGCACGGCGCTACTAGGAGTATCCTGAAAGAAAGCATCCTTCCGAAAGGTGAAGTATTACTGAAAGAGAGCCTACACTGGGAAGAAGTGTAAGTAGATTAATGTTAGCATCACCATTTAGCGATCCCACGTGGCGGGTCAGTTCCCAAGAATTCCGGTTGCACGTGAGGAGCCAGATAGCTATCGCCCAAACATGGTAGCACTTACCACAGCCATAAATAGAAAATGCTACTGTTCAGGTGACAATTGTCTGTAATGTGAAATGGCAAGGCAGAGACAGGCACAGTTCTCCTCAATGAGAAATGTTTCACAGCAATTCAGCAGCTCAATCTACTTTACTGACTAAATCTAGAGGAAAATAAAAAATGTTACAAAGCAAAGATCCCATACTTGCAAACTTAGATCTGCTGCACATTTTTGTCTGTGCTCCTCACTGCAATCTCCATTTTAGGTTGTTGGTCATTTGCTGCATGCAACGCAAGGCCTTTAGATTTTTTCAGCTCCCTACCTTTCAGCTTTGGAACTTGCATATTTATACTTCCTTTTTGAATAGGTGATAATGGTTGCCTTTTGTACCTACGTTGCCATCAAATTAATTGGTCTCTAATGTTAATCTCAGCTGATGCAGCACAAACCTGATGCATGCTTATACTAAAAAATCTGTTAGAATTTGGTATCTAATATCATTTTGAAGAGTTGAGGTTGAATTAAATTACATCAGCCAGATATATATCACGCCTACAGGAAGATACTTGCACATATATGGAGGAGGGAATGTTACCGTTAGAGATACATTTCCTTGGCATACTCAACATTGCAGAAAAACTGTAAACTGGATAATCTGATGATGGTATAACAAGCAAAGACACCAGAACATGTAGCAATTACAGTTTTTGTCTTCAAGAAGCTATCAGTGCCACTGTTGAGGTGACTTGACATTGTCCATGTCCTATGAAACTACCACCTCCATTAAAATTATAGAAAGTCTTTGCGGAAGTGAAATACAGAATAAAGCAGAAGAGTTAGAGGTGAGCACTTAAATACATAAGTGTCAAAATTCCTATATGAAGGCAGGACGAAAGGGAAACATGAACAGTTTTGACATGAGGTGGTTAAAGAAGGCAGTAAATGTCACCCCAATACGGTAGCACTTACCACGTAGAAAAAATAGGAAATGTTAGCGTTAGGGTGACATTTCGCTACAATATTTCGTTACAGAATTGGCGGGCAGGGGATGAGAATGAGAGAAGTTTGTACAAACCAGCAGCCTCCTCATCTTTTTGAAGTAAGACCATAGGAAGTGCTATCTGTTAATAAAGCTCGAGTTAAATCTTCGCAGATTAAGAACAGCATTGCCAAAGGAAAAGCAAGAGGTATACCGTATAAAATCATGTCTCAATTTCTCTAGGGATATCTTGGCGTAGGCAATCAAGATGTGCCAAGACTAGGTAGCACTTACAGGGTTTTTATGGGAAGAATCTATGCACGCTAGCGTTGTGCTGCCTTTAGACTGCAGAGACAGCACGGCGCTACGAGGAGTATCCTGAAAGAAAGCATCCTTCCGAAAGGTGAAGTATTACTGAAAGAGAGCCTGCACTGGGAAGAAGTGTAAGTAGATTAATGTTAGCATCACCATTTAGCGATCCCACGTGGCGGGTCAGTTCCCAAGAATTCCGGTTGCACGTGAGGAGCCAGATATCCATCGCCCAAACATGTTAGCACTTACCACAGCCATAAAATAGAAAATGCTACTGTTCAGGTGACAATTGTCTGTAATGTGAAATGGCAAGGCAGAGACAGGCACAATTCTCCTCAATGAGAAATGTTTCACAGCAATTCAGCAGCTCAATCTACTTTACTGACTAAATCTAGAGGAAAATAAAAAATGTTACAAAGCAAAAATCCCATACTTGCAAACTTAGATCTGCTGCACATTTTTGTCTGTGCTCCTCACTGCAATCTCCATTTCAGGTTGTTGGTCATTTGCTGCATGCAACGCAAGGCCTTTAGATTTTTTCAGCTGCCTAACTTTCAGCTTTGCAACTCGCATATTTTTACTTCCTTTTGAATAGGTGATAATGGTTGCCTTTTGTACCTA
Organism: Somniosus microcephalus; assembly: GCF_052327205.1. Classification (NCBI taxonomy): domain Eukaryota; kingdom Metazoa; phylum Chordata; class Chondrichthyes; order Squaliformes; family Somniosidae; genus Somniosus; species Somniosus microcephalus. The sequence continues at coordinate 160,624,156 of NC_140988.1, forward strand.
TGTTGCCATCAAATTAGTTGGTCTCTAATGTTAATCTCAGCTGAAGCATGCCCAAACCTGACGCATGCTTATACTAAAAAATCTGTTAGAATTTGGTATCTACTATCATTTTGAAGAGTTGAGGTTGAATTAAAGTTCCATCAGCCAAATATATATCACGACTACAGGAATTGAGTAGAGTGGATTGGGAAAATAGATTAAAGGGTAAACCGATACATGATCAGTGGTGTACATTTAAGGAGTTATTTTACAACTTCCAAAAAATATATATTCCACTGAGAAGAATAGGGTGTAAAAGAAAAGACAGCCATCCGTGGCTATGTAAAGAAATTAAGGATAGTATTCGACTAAAAACAAGGGCATATAAGGTAGCCAAATCTAGTGGGAGGATAGAGGATTGGGGAAACTTTAAAAGACAGTAAAAAATGACAAAATGATTGATTAAGAAATGGAAGATAGATTATGAATTAGCAAAAAATATAAAAACAGATAGTAAGAGTTTTTATAGTTATATAAAAGAAAAAGGGTGGCTAAAGTAAATGTTGGTGCCTGAGAGGATGAGACCGGGAAATTAATGGTGGGAAATATGGAGATGGCAAATACACTGAATGAATATTTTATATCAGTCTTTACAGTAGAAGACACTAAGAATATCCCAACACTGGACAAACAGGGGGCTAAAGGGGGGGAGGAGGTAAACACAATCAAAATCACTAAGGAAGTGGTACTCGGTAAAATAATGGGACTCAAGGCGGATAAATCACCTGGACCTGATGACTTACATCCTAGGGTCTTGAGGGAAGTGGCGGTCGGGATTGTGGATGCATTGGTAATAATTTTCCAAAACTCCCTGGACTCGGCAAAGGTCCCGGCCGACTGGAAAACTGCTAATGTAACACCCTTATTTAAAAAGGGCAGTAGACAGAAGGCTGGAAACTATAGACCGGTTAGCCTAACATCTGTGGTAGGTAAAATTTTGGAGTCCATTATTAAGGAGACAGTAACAGGACATTTGGATAATCATAATTTAATAGGACAAAGTCAGCATGGTTTTATGAAGGGGAAGTCATGTTTGAGAAATTTGCTGGAGTTCTTTGAGGAAGTAACATATAGGGTGGATAAAGGGGAACCAGTGGACGTAGTGTATTTAGACTTCCAAAAGGCATTTGACAAGGTGCCACACAAAAGATTATTGCTTAAGATAAAAAATCACGGGATTGGGGGTAATATTCTGGCATGGATAGAGGATTGGCTATCTAACAGAAGGCAGAGAGTTGGGATAAATGGTTCATTCTCAGACTGGCAATCAATAACTAGTGTTTTCCGCAGGGGTCAGTGCTGGGTCCCCAACTCTTTACAATCTATATTGACGATTTGGAGGAGGGGACCGAGTGTAACATATCAAAGTTTGCAGATGATACTAAGATGGGAGGGAAAGTAATGAGTGAGGAGGACATAAAAAACCTGCAATTGGAAATAGACAGGCTAAGTAAGTAGGCAGAGATTTGGCAGATGGAATACAATACTGGAAAGTGTGAGGTTATGTACTTTGGCAGGAAAAATCGTAGAGCAAGTTATTACCTCAATGGCAAGAAACTGGAAAGTACTGAAGTACAAAGGGATCTGGGGGTCCTGGTGCACGAAACTCAAAAGGTTAGTATGCAGGTGCATCAAGTGATTAAGAAGGCCAATGGAATGTTGGCTTTCATTGCTAGGGGGATAGAATATAAAAATAGGGAGGTATTGCTTCAGTTGTACAAGGTATTGGTGAGACCGCACCTGGAATACTGCGTACAGTTTTGGTGTCCATACTTAAGAAAGGACATACTTGCTCTCGAGTCAGTACAAAGAAGGTTCACTCGGTTAATCCCGGGGATGAGGGGATGGACATATGAGGAGAGGTTGAGTAGATTGGGACTCTACTCATTGGAGTTCAGAAGAATGAGAGGCGATCTTATTGAAACATATAAGATTGTGAAGGGGTTGGATCGGGTGGATGTGGGGAAAATGTTCCCGATGATGGGTGAAACTAGAACTAGGGGGCATAGTCTTAGAATAAGGGGCTGCTCTTTCAAAACTGAGATGAGGAGGAACTACTTCACTCAGAGGGTGGTAGGTCCATGGAATATGCTGCCCGAAAAAGCTGTAGAAGCTACATCATTACATAAATTTAAAACAGAAATAGACAGTTTCCTAGAAGTAAAGGGAATTAAGGGTTACGGGGAGCAGGCAGGAATTTGGACATGAGTCTACGTTCGGATCGGTCATGGCCCTGTGGGTAGCGGAGCGGGCCCAGGGGCCGTGTAGCCTGATCCTGCTCCTATTTCGTGTGTCTAATTCTGTTAGATTCAGGAGATGGTTCTGTGATAGTGGATTGGCGGTTAGGATCAGATCAGCCATGATCTTATTGAATGGCGGAGCAGGCTCGAGGGGCCGATTGGCCTACTACTGCTCCTATTTCTTACGTTCTTACGAAGATACTTGCACATATATGGAGGAGGGAATGTTACCGTTAGAGATACATTTCCTTGGCATACTCAACATTGCAGAAAAACTGTAAACTGGATAATCTGATGATGGTATAACAAGCAAAGACACCAGAACATGTAGCAATTACAGTTTTTGTCTTCAAGAAGCTATCAGTGCCACTGTTGAGGTGACTTGACATTGTCCATGTCCTATGAAAGTACCAGCTCCAGTAAAAGTATAGAAAGTCTTTGCGGAAGTGAAATGCAGTACAAAGCAGAACAGTTAGAGATGAGCACTTAAAGACATAAGAGACAAAATTCCTATATGCCGGGAGGACGAAAGGGAAACATGAACAGTTTCGACATGAGGTGGTTAAAGTAGGCAGTAAATGTCAGCCCAATACGGTAGCGCTTACCACGTAGAAAAAATAGGAAATGTTAGCGTTAGGGTGACATTTCGCTACAATATTTTGTTACAGAGTTGGCGGGCAGGGGATGAGAATGAGAGAAGTTTGTACAAACCAGCAGCCTCCTCATCTTTTTGAAGTAAGACCATAGGAAGTGCTATCTGTTAATAAAGCTCGAGTTAAATCTTCGCAGATTAAGAACAGCATTGCCAAAGGAAAAGCAAGAGGTATACCGTATAAAATCATGTCTCAATTTCTCTAGGGATATCTTGGCGTAGGCAATCAAGATGTGCCAAGACTAGGTAGCACTTACAGGGTTTTTATGGGAAGAATCTATGCACGCTAGCGTTGTGCTGCCTTTAGACTGCAGAGACAGCACGGCGCTACGAGGAGTATCCTGAAAGAAAGCATCCTTCCGAAAGGTGAAGTATTACTGAAAGAGAGCCTGCACTGGGAAGAAGTGTAAGTAGATTAATGTTAGCATCACCATTTAGCGATCCCACGTGGCGGGTCAGTTCCCAAGAATTCCGGTTGCACGTGAGGAGCCAGATATCCATCGCCCAAACATGTTAGCACTTACCACAGCCATAAAATAGAAAATGCTACTGTTCAGGTGACAATTGTCTGTAATGTGAAATGGCAAGGCAGAGACAGGCACAGTTCTCCTCAATGAGAAATGTTTCACAGCAATTCAGCAGCTCAATCTACTTTACTGACTAAATCTAGAGGAAAATAAAAAATGTTACAAAGCAAAGATCCCATACTTGCAAACTTTGATCTGTTGCACATTTTTGTCTGTGCTCCTCACTGCAATCTCCATTTCAGGTTGTTGGTCATTTGCTGCATGCAACGCAAGGCCTTTAGATTTTTTCTGCTCCCGACCTTTCAGCTTTGCAACTTGCATATTTATACTTCCTTTTTGAATAGGTGATAATGGTTGCCTTTTGTACCTACGTTGCCATCAAATTAATTGGTCTCTAATGTTAATCTCAGCTGATGCAGCAGAAACCTGATGCATGCTTTTACTAAAAAACCTTTTAGAATTTGGTATCTACTATCATTTTGAAGAGTTGAGGTTGAATTAAAGTTCCATCAGCCAAATATATATCACGACTGCAGGAAGATACTTGCACATATATGGAGGAGGGAATGTTATCGTCAGAGATACATTTCCTTGGCATACTCAACATTGCAGAAAAACTGTAAACTGGATAATCTGATGATGGTATAACAAGCAAAGACACCACAACATGTAGCAATTACAGTTTTGTTTTCAAGAAGTTATCAGTACCACTGTTGAGGTGACGTGACATTGTCCATGTCCTATGAAACTACCACCTCCAGTAAAATTATAGAAAGTCTTTGCGGAAGTGAAATACAGTATAAAGCAGAAGAGTTAGAGATGAGCACTTAAATACATAAGTGTCAAAATTCCTATATGAAGGCAGGACGAAAGGGAAACATGAACAGTTTTGACATGAGGTGGTTAAAGAAGGCAGTAAATGTCACCCCAATACGGTAGCACTTACCACGTAGAAAAAAGAGGAAATGTTAGCGTTAGGGTGACATTTCGCTACAATATTTCGTTACAGAATTGGCGGGCAGGGGATGAGAATGAGAGAAGTTTGTACAAACCAGCAGCCTTCTCATCTTTTTGAAGTAAGACCATAGGAAGTGCTATCTCTTAATAAAGCTCGAGTTAAATCTTCGCAGATTAAGAACAGCATTGCCAAAGGAAAAGCAAGAGGTATACCGTATAAAATCATGTCTCAATTTCTCTAGGGATATCTTGGCGTAGGCAATCAAGATGTGCCAAGACTAGGTAGCACTTACAGGGTTTTGATGGGAAGAATCTGTGCGCACTAGCGTTGTGCTGCCTTTAGACTGCAGAGACAGCACGGCGCTACTAGGAGTATCCTGAAAGAAAGCATCCTTCCGAAAGGTGAAGTATTACTGAAAGAGAGCCTACACTGGGAAGAAGTGTAAGTAGATTAATGTTAGCATCACCATTTAGCGATCCCACGTGGCGGGTCAGTTCCCAAGAATTCCGGTTGCACGTGAGGAGCCAGATAGCTATCGCCCAAACATGGTAGCACTTACCACAGCCATAAATAGAAAATGCTACTGTTCAGGTGACAATTGTCTGTAATGTGAAATGGCAAGGCAGAGACAGGCACAGTTCTCCTCAATGAGAAATGTTTCACAGCAATTCAGCAGCTCAATCTACTTTACTGACTAAATCTAGAGGAAAATAAAAAATGTTACAAAGCAAAGATCCCATACTTGCAAACTTAGATCTGCTGCACATTTTTGTCTGTGCTCCTCACTGCAATCTCCATTTTAGGTTGTTGGTCATTTGCTGCATGCAACGCAAGGCCTTTAGATTTTTTCAGCTCCCTACCTTTCAGCTTTGGAACTTGCATATTTATACTTCCTTTTTGAATAGGTGATAATGGTTGCCTTTTGTACCTACGTTGCCATCAAATTAATTGGTCTCTAATGTTAATCTCAGCTGATGCAGCACAAACCTGATGCATGCTTATACTAAAAAATCTGTTAGAATTTGGTATCTAATATCATTTTGAAGAGTTGAGGTTGAATTAAATTACATCAGCCAGATATATATCACGCCTACAGGAAGATACTTGCACATATATGGAGGAGGGAATGTTACCGTTAGAGATACATTTCCTTGGCATACTCAACATTGCAGAAAAACTGTAAACTGGATAATCTGATGATGGTATAACAAGCAAAGACACCAGAACATGTAGCAATTACAGTTTTTGTCTTCAAGAAGCTATCAGTGCCACTGTTGAGGTGACTTGACATTGTCCATGTCCTATGAAACTACCACCTCCATTAAAATTATAGAAAGTCTTTGCGGAAGTGAAATACAGAATAAAGCAGAAGAGTTAGAGGTGAGCACTTAAATACATAAGTGTCAAAATTCCTATATGAAGGCAGGACGAAAGGGAAACATGAACAGTTTTGACATGAGGTGGTTAAAGAAGGCAGTAAATGTCACCCCAATACGGTAGCACTTACCACGTAGAAAAAATAGGAAATGTTAGCGTTAGGGTGACATTTCGCTACAATATTTCGTTACAGAATTGGCGGGCAGGGGATGAGAATGAGAGAAGTTTGTACAAACCAGCAGCCTCCTCATCTTTTTGAAGTAAGACCATAGGAAGTGCTATCTGTTAATAAAGCTCGAGTTAAATCTTCGCAGATTAAGAACAGCATTGCCAAAGGAAAAGCAAGAGGTATACCGTATAAAATCATGTCTCAATTTCTCTAGGGATATCTTGGCGTAGGCAATCAAGATGTGCCAAGACTAGGTAGCACTTACAGGGTTTTTATGGGAAGAATCTATGCACGCTAGCGTTGTGCTGCCTTTAGACTGCAGAGACAGCACGGCGCTACGAGGAGTATCCTGAAAGAAAGCATCCTTCCGAAAGGTGAAGTATTACTGAAAGAGAGCCTGCACTGGGAAGAAGTGTAAGTAGATTAATGTTAGCATCACCATTTAGCGATCCCACGTGGCGGGTCAGTTCCCAAGAATTCCGGTTGCACGTGAGGAGCCAGATATCCATCGCCCAAACATGTTAGCACTTACCACAGCCATAAAATAGAAAATGCTACTGTTCAGGTGACAATTGTCTGTAATGTGAAATGGCAAGGCAGAGACAGGCACAATTCTCCTCAATGAGAAATGTTTCACAGCAATTCAGCAGCTCAATCTACTTTACTGACTAAATCTAGAGGAAAATAAAAAATGTTACAAAGCAAAAATCCCATACTTGCAAACTTAGATCTGCTGCACATTTTTGTCTGTGCTCCTCACTGCAATCTCCATTTCAGGTTGTTGGTCATTTGCTGCATGCAACGCAAGGCCTTTAGATTTTTTCAGCTGCCTAACTTTCAGCTTTGCAACTCGCATATTTTTACTTCCTTTTGAATAGGTGATAATGGTTGCCTTTTGTACCTATGTTGCCATCAAATTAGTTGGTCTCTAATGTTAATCTCAGCTGAAGCATGCCCAAACCTGACGCATGCTTATACTAAAAAATCTGTTAGAATTTGGTATCTACTATCATTTTGAAGAGTTGAGGTTGAATTAAAGTTCCATCAGCCAAATATATATCACGACTACAGGAATTGAGTAGAGTGGATTGGGAAAATAGATTAAAGGGTAAACCGATACATGATCAGTGGTGTACATTTAAGGAGTTATTTTACAACTTCCAAAAAATATATATTCCACTGAGAAGAATAGGGTGTAAAAGAAAAGACAGCCATCCGTGGCTATGTAAAGAAATTAAGGATAGTATTCGACTAAAAACAAGGGCATATAAGGTAGCCAAATCTAGTGGGAGGATAGAGGATTGGGGAAACTTTAAAAGACAGTAAAAAATGACAAAATGATTGATTAAGAAATGGAAGATAGATTATGAATTAGCAAAAAATATAAAAACAGATAGTAAGAGTTTTTATAGTTATATAAAAGAAAAAGGGTGGCTAAAGTAAATGTTGGTGCCTGAGAGGATGAGACCGGGAAATTAATGGTGGGAAATATGGAGATGGCAAATACACTGAATGAATATTTTATATCAGTCTTTACAGTAGAAGACACTAAGAATATCCCAACACTGGACAAACAGGGGGCTAAAGGGGGGGAGGAGGTAAACACAATCAAAATCACTAAGGAAGTGGTACTCGGTAAAATAATGGGACTCAAGGCGGATAAATCACCTGGACCTGATGACTTACATCCTAGGGTCTTGAGGGAAGTGGCGGTCGGGATTGTGGATGCATTGGTAATAATTTTCCAAAACTCCCTGGACTCGGCAAAGGTCCCGGCCGACTGGAAAACTGCTAATGTAACACCCTTATTTAAAAAGGGCAGTAGACAGAAGGCTGGAAACTATAGACCGGTTAGCCTAACATCTGTGGTAGGTAAAATTTTGGAGTCCATTATTAAGGAGACAGTAACAGGACATTTGGATAATCATAATTTAATAGGACAAAGTCAGCATGGTTTTATGAAGGGGAAGTCATGTTTGAGAAATTTGCTGGAGTTCTTTGAGGAAGTAACATATAGGGTGGATAAAGGGGAACCAGTGGACGTAGTGTATTTAGACTTCCAAAAGGCATTTGACAAGGTGCCACACAAAAGATTATTGCTTAAGATAAAAAATCACGGGATTGGGGGTAATATTCTGGCATGGATAGAGGATTGGCTATCTAACAGAAGGCAGAGAGTTGGGATAAATGGTTCATTCTCAGACTGGCAATCAATAACTAGTGTTTTCCGCAGGGGTCAGTGCTGGGTCCCCAACTCTTTACAATCTATATTGACGATTTGGAGGAGGGGACCGAGTGTAACATATCAAAGTTTGCAGATGATACTAAGATGGGAGGGAAAGTAATGAGTGAGGAGGACATAAAAAACCTGCAATTGGAAATAGACAGGCTAAGTAAGTAGGCAGAGATTTGGCAGATGGAATACAATACTGGAAAGTGTGAGGTTATGTACTTTGGCAGGAAAAATCGTAGAGCAAGTTATTACCTCAATGGCAAGAAACTGGAAAGTACTGAAGTACAAAGGGATCTGGGGGTCCTGGTGCACGAAACTCAAAAGGTTAGTATGCAGGTGCATCAAGTGATTAAGAAGGCCAATGGAATGTTGGCTTTCATTGCTAGGGGGATAGAATATAAAAATAGGGAGGTATTGCTTCAGTTGTACAAGGTATTGGTGAGACCGCACCTGGAATACTGCGTACAGTTTTGGTGTCCATACTTAAGAAAGGACATACTTGCTCTCGAGTCAGTACAAAGAAGGTTCACTCGGTTAATCCCGGGGATGAGGGGATGGACATATGAGGAGAGGTTGAGTAGATTGGGACTCTACTCATTGGAGTTCAGAAGAATGAGAGGCGATCTTATTGAAACATATAAGATTGTGAAGGGGTTGGATCGGGTGGATGTGGGGAAAATGTTCCCGATGATGGGTGAAACTAGAACTAGGGGGCATAGTCTTAGAATAAGGGGCTGCTCTTTCAAAACTGAGATGAGGAGGAACTACTTCACTCAGAGGGTGGTAGGTCCATGGAATATGCTGCCCGAAAAAGCTGTAGAAGCTACATCATTACATAAATTTAAAACAGAAATAGACAGTTTCCTAGAAGTAAAGGGAATTAAGGGTTACGGGGAGCAGGCAGGAATTTGGACATGAGTCTACGTTCGGATCGGTCATGGCCCTGTGGGTAGCGGAGCGGGCCCAGGGGCCGTGTAGCCTGATCCTGCTCCTATTTCGTGTGTCTAATTCTGTTAGATTCAGGAGATGGTTCTGTGATAGTGGATTGGCGGTTAGGATCAGATCAGCCATGATCTTATTGAATGGCGGAGCAGGCTCGAGGGGCCGATTGGCCTACTACTGCTCCTATTTCTTACGTTCTTACGAAGATACTTGCACATATATGGAGGAGGGAATGTTACCGTTAGAGATACATTTCCTTGGCATACTCAACATTGCAGAAAAACTGTAAACTGGATAATCTGATGATGGTATAACAAGCAAAGACACCAGAACATGTAGCAATTACAGTTTTTGTCTTCAAGAAGCTATCAGTGCCACTGTTGAGGTGACTTGACATTGTCCATGTCCTATGAAAGTACCAGCTCCAGTAAAAGTATAGAAAGTCTTTGCGGAAGTGAAATGCAGTACAAAGCAGAACAGTTAGAGATGAGCACTTAAAGACATAAGAGACAAAATTCCTATATGCCGGGAGGACGAAAGGGAAACATGAACAGTTTCGACATGAGGTGGTTAAAGTAGGCAGTAAATGTCAGCCCAATACGGTAGCGCTTACCACGTAGAAAAAATAGGAAATGTTAGCGTTAGGGTGACATTTCGCTACAATATTTTGTTACAGAGTTGGCGGGCAGGGGATGAGAATGAGAGAAGTTTGTACAAACCAGCAGCCTCCTCATCTTTTTGAAGTAAGACCATAGGAAGTGCTATCTGTTAATAAAGCTCGAGTTAAATCTTCGCAGATTAAGAACAGCATTGCCAAAGGAAAAGCAAGAGGTATACCGTATAAAATCATGTCTCAATTTCTCTAGGGATATCTTGGCGTAGGCAATCAAGATGTGCCAAGACTAGGTAGCACTTACAGGGTTTTGATGGGAAGAATCTGTGCGCACAAGCGTTGTGCTGCCTTTAGACTGCAGAGACAGCACGGCGCTACTAGGAGTATCCTGAAAGAAAGCATCCTTCCGAAAGGTGAAGTATTACTGAAAGAGAGCCTGCACTGGGAAGAAGAGTGAGTAGATTACTGTTAGTATCACCATTTAGCGATCCCACGTGGCTGGTCAGCTCCCAAGAGATCCGTTTGCACGTGAGGAGCCAGATAGCTATCGCCCAAACATGGTAGCACTTACCACAGCCATAAAATAGAAAATGCTACTGTTCAGGTGACAATTGTCTGTAATGTGAAATGGCAAGGCAGAGACAGGCACAGATCTCCTCAATGAGAAATGTTTCACAGCAATTCAGCAGCTCAATCTACTTTACTGACTAAATCTAGAGGAAAATAAAAAATGTTACAAAGCAAAGATCCCATACTTGCAAATTTAGATCTGCTGCACATTCTTGTCTGTGCTCCTCACTGCAATCTCCATTTTAGGTTGTTGGTCATTTGCTGCATGCAACGCAAGGCCTTTAGATTTTTTCAGCTCCCTACCTTTCAGCTTTGCAACTTGCATATTTATACTTCCTTTTTGAATAGGTGATAATGGTTGCCTTTTGTACCTACGTTGCCATCAAATTAATTGGTCTCTAATGTTAATCTCAGCTGATGCAGCAGAAACCTGATGCATGCTTTTACTAAAAAATCTTTTAGAATTTGGTATCTACTATCATTTTGAAGAGTTGAGGTTGAATTAAAGTTCCATCAGCCAAATATATATCACGACTGCAGGAAGATACTTGCACATATATGGAGGAGGGAATGTTATCGTTAGAGATACATTTCCTTGGCATACTCAACATTGCAGAAAAACTGTAAACTGGACAATCTGATGATGGTATAACAAGCAAAGACACCACAACATGTAGCAATTACAGTTTTGTTTTCAAGAAGCTATCAGTACCAATGTTGAGGTGACTTGACATTGTCCATGTCCTATGAAAGTACCAGCTCCAGTAAAAGTATAGAAAGTCTTTGCGGAAGTGAAATGCAGTATAAAGCAGAACAGTTAGAGATGAGCACTTAAAGACATAAGTGTCAAAATTCCTATATGAAGGCAGGACGAAAGGGAAACATGAACAGTTTTGACATGAGGTGGTTAAAGAAGGCAGTAAATGTCACCCCAATACGGTAGCACTTACCACGGAGAAAAAATAGGAAATGTTAGCGTTAGGGTGATATTTCGCTACAATATTTCGTTACAGAATTGGCGGGCAGGGGATGAGAATGAGAGAAGTTTGTACAAACCAGCAGCCTCCTCATCTTTTTGAAGTAAGACCATAGGAAGTGCTATCTGTTAATAAAGCTCGAGTTAAATCTTCGCAGATTAAGAACAGCATTGCCAAAGGAAAAGCAAGAGGTATACCGTATAAAATCATGTCTCAATTTCTCTAGGGATATCTTGGCGTAGGCAATCAAGATGTGCCAAGACTAGGTAGCACTTACAGGGTTTTTATGGGAAGAATCTATGCACGCTAGCGTTGTGCTGCCTTTAGACTGCAGAGACAGCACGGCGCTACGAGGAGTATCCTGAAAGAAAGCATCCTTCCGAAAGGTGAAGTATTACTGAAAGAGAGCCTGCACTGGGAAGAAGTGTAAGTAGATTAATGTTAGCATCACCATTTAGCGATCCCACGTGGCGGGTCAGTTCCCAAGAATTCCGGTTGCACGTGAGGAGCCAGATATCCATCGCCCAAACATGTTAGCACTTACCACAGCCATAAAATAGAAAATGCTACTGTTCAGGTGACAATTGTCTGTAATGTGAAATGGCAAGGCAGAGACAGGCACAGTTCTCCTCAATGAGAAATGTTTCACAGCAATTCAGCAGCTCAATCTACTTTACTGACTAAATCTAGAGGAAAATAAAAAATGTTACAAAGCAAAGATCCCATACTTGCAAACTTTGATCTGTTGCACATTTTTGTCTGTGCTCCTCACTGCAATCTCCATTTCAGGTTGTTGGTCATTTGCTGCATGCAACGCAAGGCCTTTAGATTTTTTCTGCTCCCGACCTTTCAGCTTTGCAACTTGCATATTTATACTTCCTTTTTGAATAGGTGATAATGGTTGCCTTTTGTACCTACGTTGCCATCAAATTAATTGGTCTCTAATGTTAATCTCAGCTGATGCAGCAGAAACCTGATGCATGCTTTTACTAAAAAACCTTTTAGAATTTGGTATCTACTATCATTTTGAAGAGTTGAGGTTGAATTAAAGTTCCATCAGCCAAATATATATCACGACTGCAGGAAGATACTTGCACATATATGGAGGAGGGAATGTTATCGTCAGAGATACATTTCCTTGGCATACTCAACATTGCAGAAAAACTGTAAACTGGATAATCTGATGATGGTATAACAAGCAAAGACACCACAACATGTAGCAATTACAGTTTTGTTTTCAAGAAGTTATCAGTACCACTGTTGAGGTGACGTGACATTGTCCATGTCCTATGAAACTACCACCTCCAGTAAAATTATAGAAAGTCTTTGCGGAAGTGAAATACAGTATAAAGCAGAAGAGTTAGAGATGAGCACTTAAATACATAAGTGTCAAAATTCCTATATGAAGGCAGGACGAAAGGGAAACATGAACAGTTTTGACATGAGGTGGTTAAAGAAGGCAGTAAATGTCACCCCAATACGGTAGCACTTACCACGTAGAAAAAAGAGGAAATGTTAGCGTTAGGGTGACATTTCGCTACAATATTTCGTTACAGAATTGGCGGGCAGGGGATGAGAATGAGAGAAGTTTGTACAAACCAGCAGCCTTCTCATCTTTTTGAAGTAAGACCATAGGAAGTGCTATCTCTTAATAAAGCTCGAGTTAAATCTTCGCAGATTAAGAACAGCATTGCCAAAGGAAAAGCAAGAGGTATACCGTATAAAATCATGTCTCAATTTCTCTAGGGATATCTTGGCGTAGGCAATCAAGATGTGCCAAGACTAGGTAGCACTTACAGGGTTTTGATGGGAAGAATCTGTGCGCACTAGCGTTGTGCTGCCTTTAGACTGCAGAGACAGCACGGCGCTACTAGGAGTATCCTGAAAGAAAGCATCCTTCCGAAAGGTGAAGTATTACTGAAAGAGAGCCTACACTGGGAAGAAGTGTAAGTAGATTAATGTTAGCATCACCATTTAGCGATCCCACGTGGCGGGTCAGTTCCCAAGAATTCCGGTTGCACGTGAGGAGCCAGATAGCTATCGCCCAAACATGGTAGCACTTACCACAGCCATAAATAGAAAATGCTACTGTTCAGGTGACAATTGTCTGTAATGTGAAATGGCAAGGCAGAGACAGGCACAGTTCTCCTCAATGAGAAATGTTTCACAGCAATTCAGCAGCTCAATCTACTTTACTGACTAAATCTAGAGGAAAATAAAAAATGTTACAAAGCAAAGATCCCATACTTGCAAACTTAGATCTGCTGCACATTTTTGTCTGTGCTCCTCACTGCAATCTCCATTTTAGGTTGTTGGTCATTTGCTGCATGCAACGCAAGGCCTTTAGATTTTTTCAGCTCCCTACCTTTCAGCTTTGGAACTTGCATATTTATACTTCCTTTTTGAATAGGTGATAATGGTTGCCTTTTGTACCTACGTTGCCATCAAATTAATTGGTCTCTAATGTTAATCTCAGCTGATGCAGCACAAACCTGATGCATGCTTATACTAAAAAATCTGTTAGAATTTGGTATCTAATATCATTTTGAAGAGTTGAGGTTGAATTAAATTACATCAGCCAGATATATATCACGCCTACAGGAAGATACTTGCACATATATGGAGGAGGGAATGTTACCGTTAGAGATACATTTCCTTGGCATACTCAACATTGCAGAAAAACTGTAAACTGGATAATCTGATGATGGTATAACAAGCAAAGACACCAGAACATGTAGCAATTACAGTTTTTGTCTTCAAGAAGCTATCAGTGCCACTGTTGAGGTGACTTGACATTGTCCATGTCCTATGAAACTACCACCTCCATTAAAATTATAGAAAGTCTTTGCGGAAGTGAAATACAGAATAAAGCAGAAGAGTTAGAGGTGAGCACTTAAATACATAAGTGTCAAAATTCCTATATGAAGGCAGGACGAAAGGGAAACATGAACAGTTTTGACATGAGGTGGTTAAAGAAGGCAGTAAATGTCACCCCAATACGGTAGCACTTACCACGTAGAAAAAATAGGAAATGTTAGCGTTAGGGTGACATTTCGCTACAATATTTCGTTACAGAATTGGCGGGCAGGGGATGAGAATGAGAGAAGTTTGTACAAACCAGCAGCCTCCTCATCTTTTTGAAGTAAGACCATAGGAAGTGCTATCTGTTAATAAAGCTCGAGTTAAATCTTCGCAGATTAAGAACAGCATTGCCAAAGGAAAAGCAAGAGGTATACCGTATAAAATCATGTCTCAATTTCTCTAGGGATATCTTGGCGTAGGCAATCAAGATGTGCCAAGACTAGGTAGCACTTACAGGGTTTTTATGGGAAGAATCTATGCACGCTAGCGTTGTGCTGCCTTTAGACTGCAGAGACAGCACGGCGCTACGAGGAGTATCCTGAAAGAAAGCATCCTTCCGAAAGGTGAAGTATTACTGAAAGAGAGCCTGCACTGGGAAGAAGTGTAAGTAGATTAATGTTAGCATCACCATTTAGCGATCCCACGTGGCGGGTCAGTTCCCAAGAATTCCGGTTGCACGTGAGGAGCCAGATATCCATCGCCCAAACATGTTAGCACTTACCACAGCCATAAAATAGAAAATGCTACTGTTCAGGTGACAATTGTCTGTAATGTGAAATGGCAAGGCAGAGACAGGCACAATTCTCCTCAATGAGAAATGTTTCACAGCAATTCAGCAGCTCAATCTACTTTACTGACTAAATCTAGAGGAAAATAAAAAATGTTACAAAGCAAAAATCCCATACTTGCAAACTTAGATCTGCTGCACATTTTTGTCTGTGCTCCTCACTGCAATCTCCATTTCAGGTTGTTGGTCATTTGCTGCATGCAACGCAAGGCCTTTAGATTTTTTCAGCTGCCTAACTTTCAGCTTTGCAACTCGCATATTTTTACTTCCTTTTGAATAGGTGATAATGGTTGCCTTTTGTACCTATGTTGCCATCAAATTAGTTGGTCTCTAATGTTAATCTCAGCTGAAGCATGCCCAAACCTGACGCATGCTTATACTAAAAAATCTGTTAGAATTTGGTATCTACTATCATTTTGAAGAGTTGAGGTTGAATTAAAGTTCCATCAGCCAAATATATATCACGACTACAGGAATTGAGTAGAGTGGATTGGGAAAATAGATTAAAGGGTAAACCGATACATGATCAGTGGTGTACATTTAAGGAGTTATTTTACAACTTCCAAAAAATATATATTCCACTGAGAAGAATAGGGTGTAAAAGAAAAGACAGCCATCCGTGGCTATGTAAAGAAATTAAGGATAGTATTCGACTAAAAACAAGGGCATATAAGGTAGCCAAATCTAGTGGGAGGATAGAGGATTGGGGAAACTTTAAAAGACAGTAAAAAATGACAAAATGATTGATTAAGAAATGGAAGATAGATTATGAATTAGCAAAAAATATAAAAACAGATAGTAAGAGTTTTTATAGTTATATAAAAGAAAAAGGGTGGCTAAAGTAAATGTTGGTGCCTGAGAGGATGAGACCGGGAAATTAATGGTGGGAAATATGGAGATGGCAAATACACTGAATGAATATTTTATATCAGTCTTTACAGTAGAAGACACTAAGAATATCCCAACACTGGACAAACAGGGGGCTAAAGGGGGGGAGGAGGTAAACACAATCAAAATCACTAAGGAAGTGGTACTCGGTAAAATAATGGGACTCAAGGCGGATAAATCACCTGGACCTGATGACTTACATCCTAGGGTCTTGAGGGAAGTGGCGGTCGGGATTGTGGATGCATTGGTAATAATTTTCCAAAACTCCCTGGACTCGGCAAAGGTCCCGGCCGACTGGAAAACTGCTAATGTAACACCCTTATTTAAAAAGGGCAGTAGACAGAAGGCTGGAAACTATAGACCGGTTAGCCTAACATCTGTGGTAGGTAAAATTTTGGAGTCCATTATTAAGGAGACAGTAACAGGACATTTGGATAATCATAATTTAATAGGACAAAGTCAGCATGGTTTTATGAAGGGGAAGTCATGTTTGAGAAATTTGCTGGAGTTCTTTGAGGAAGTAACATATAGGGTGGATAAAGGGGAACCAGTGGACGTAGTGTATTTAGACTTCCAAAAGGCATTTGACAAGGTGCCACACAAAAGATTATTGCTTAAGATAAAAAATCACGGGATTGGGGGTAATATTCTGGCATGGATAGAGGATTGGCTATCTAACAGAAGGCAGAGAGTTGGGATAAATGGTTCATTCTCAGACTGGCAATCAATAACTAGTGTTTTCCGCAGGGGTCAGTGCTGGGTCCCCAACTCTTTACAATCTATATTGACGATTTGGAGGAGGGGACCGAGTGTAACATATCAAAGTTTGCAGATGATACTAAGATGGGAGGGAAAGTAATGAGTGAGGAGGACATAAAAAACCTGCAATTGGAAATAGACAGGCTAAGTAAGTAGGCAGAGATTTGGCAGATGGAATACAATACTGGAAAGTGTGAGGTTATGTACTTTGGCAGGAAAAATCGTAGAGCAAGTTATTACCTCAATGGCAAGAAACTGGAAAGTACTGAAGTACAAAGGGATCTGGGGGTCCTGGTGCACGAAACTCAAAAGGTTAGTATGCAGGTGCATCAAGTGATTAAGAAGGCCAATGGAATGTTGGCTTTCATTGCTAGGGGGATAGAATATAAAAATAGGGAGGTATTGCTTCAGTTGTACAAGGTATTGGTGAGACCGCACCTGGAATACTGCGTACAGTTTTGGTGTCCATACTTAAGAAAGGACATACTTGCTCTCGAGTCAGTACAAAGAAGGTTCACTCGGTTAATCCCGGGGATGAGGGGATGGACATATGAGGAGAGGTTGAGTAGATTGGGACTCTACTCATTGGAGTTCAGAAGAATGAGAGGCGATCTTATTGAAACATATAAGATTGTGAAGGGGTTGGATCGGGTGGATGTGGGGAAAATGTTCCCGATGATGGGTGAAACTAGAACTAGGGGGCATAGTCTTAGAATAAGGGGCTGCTCTTTCAAAACTGAGATGAGGAGGAACTACTTCACTCAGAGGGTGGTAGGTCCATGGAATATGCTGCCCGAAAAAGCTGTAGAAGCTACATCATTACATAAATTTAAAACAGAAATAGACAGTTTCCTAGAAGTAAAGGGAATTAAGGGTTACGGGGAGCAGGCAGGAATTTGGACATGAGTCTACGTTCGGATCGGTCATGGCCCTGTGGGTAGCGGAGCGGGCCCAGGGGCCGTGTAGCCTGATCCTGCTCCTATTTCGTGTGTCTAATTCTGTTAGATTCAGGAGATGGTTCTGTGATAGTGGATTGGCGGTTAGGATCAGATCAGCCATGATCTTATTGAATGGCGGAGCAGGCTCGAGGGGCCGATTGGCCTACTACTGCTCCTATTTCTTACGTTCTTACGAAGATACTTGCACATATATGGAGGAGGGAATGTTACCGTTAGAGATACATTTCCTTGGCATACTCAACATTGCAGAAAAACTGTAAACTGGATAATCTGATGATGGTATAACAAGCAAAGACACCAGAACATGTAGCAATTACAGTTTTTGTCTTCAAGAAGCTATCAGTGCCACTGTTGAGGTGACTTGACATTGTCCATGTCCTATGAAAGTACCAGCTCCAGTAAAAGTATAGAAAGTCTTTGCGGAAGTGAAATGCAGTACAAAGCAGAACAGTTAGAGATGAGCACTTAAAGACATAAGAGACAAAATTCCTATATGCCGGGAGGACGAAAGGGAAACATGAACAGTTTCGACATGAGGTGGTTAAAGTAGGCAGTAAATGTCAGCCCAATACGGTAGCGCTTACCACGTAGAAAAAATAGGAAATGTTAGCGTTAGGGTGACATTTCGCTACAATATTTTGTTACAGAGTTGGCGGGCAGGGGATGAGAATGAGAGAAGTTTGTACAAACCAGCAGCCTCCTCATCTTTTTGAAGTAAGACCATAGGAAGTGCTATCTGTTAATAAAGCTCGAGTTAAATCTTCGCAGATTAAGAACAGCATTGCCAAAGGAAAAGCAAGAGGTATACCGTATAAAATCATGTCTCAATTTCTCTAGGGATATCTTGGCGTAGGCAATCAAGATGTGCCAAGACTAGGTAGCACTTACAGGGTTTTTATGGGAAGAATCTATGCACGCTAGCGTTGTGCTGCCTTTAGACTGCAGAGACAGCACGGCGCTACGAGGAGTATCCTGAAAGAAAGCATCCTTCCGAAAGGTGAAGTATTACTGAAAGAGAGCCTGCACTGGGAAGAAGTGTAAGTAGATTAATGTTAGCATCACCATTTAGCGATCCCACGTGGCGGGTCAGTTCCCAAGAATTCCGGTTGCACGTGAGGAGCCAGATATCCATCGCCCAAACATGTTAGCACTTACCACAGCCATAAAATAGAAAATGCTACTGTTCAGGTGACAATTGTCTGTAATGTGAAATGGCAAGGCAGAGACAGGCACAGTTCTCCTCAATGAGAAATGTTTCACAGCAATTCAGCAGCTCAATCTACTTTACTGACTAAATCTAGAGGAAAATAAAAAATGTTACAAAGCAAAGATCCCATACTTGCAAACTTTGATCTGTTGCACATTTTTGTCTGTGCTCCTCACTGCAATCTCCATTTCAGGTTGTTGGTCATTTGCTGCATGCAACGCAAGGCCTTTAGATTTTTTCTGCTCCCGACCTTTCAGCTTTGCAACTTGCATATTTATACTTCCTTTTTGAATAGGTGATAATGGTTGCCTTTTGTACCTACGTTGCCATCAAATTAATTGGTCTCTAATGTTAATCTCAGCTGATGCAGCAGAAACCTGATGCATGCTTTTACTAAAAAACCTTTTAGAATTTGGTATCTACTATCATTTTGAAGAGTTGAGGTTGAATTAAAGTTCCATCAGCCAAATATATATCACGACTGCAGGAAGATACTTGCACATATATGGAGGAGGGAATGTTATCGTCAGAGATACATTTCCTTGGCATACTCAACATTGCAGAAAAACTGTAAACTGGACAATCTGATGATGGTATAACAAGCAAAGACACCACAACATGTAGCAATTACAGTTTTGTTTTCAAGAAGTTATCAGTACCAATGTTGAGGTGACGTGACATTGTCCATGTCCTATGAAACTACCACCTCCAGTAAAATTATAGAAAGTCTTTGCGGAAGTGAAATACAGTATAAAGCAGAAGAGTTAGAGATGAGCACTTAAATACATAAGTGTCAAAATTCCTATATGAAGGCAGGACGAAAGGGAAACATGAACAGTTTTGACATGAGGTGGTTAAAGAAGGCAGTAAATGTCACCCCAATACGGTAGCACTTACCACGTAGAAAAAAGAGGAAATGTTAGCGTTAGGGTGACATTTCGCTACAATATTTCGTTACAGAATTGGCGGGCAGGGGATGAGAATGAGAGAAGTTTGTACAAACCAGCAGCCTTCTCATCTTTTTGAAGTAAGACCATAGGAAGTGCTATCTCTTAATAAAGCTCGAGTTAAATCTTCGCAGATTAAGAACAGCATTGCCAAAGGAAAAGCAAGAGGTATACCGTATAAAATCATGTCTCAATTTCTCTAGGGATATCTTGGCGTAGGCAATCAAGATGTGCCAAGACTAGGTAGCACTTACAGGGTTTTGATGGGAAGAATCTGTGCGCACTAGCGTTGTGCTGCCTTTAGACTGCAGAGACAGCACGGCGCTACTAGGAGTATCCTGAAAGAAAGCATCCTTCCGAAAGGTGAAGTATTACTGAAAGAGAGCCTACACTGGGAAGAAGTGTAAGTAGATTAATGTTAGCATCACCATTTAGCGATCCCACGTGGCGGGTCAGTTCCCAAGAATTCCGGTTGCACGTGAGGAGCCAGATAGCTATCGCCCAAACATGGTAGCACTTACCACAGCCATAAATAGAAAATGCTACTGTTCAGGTGACAATTGTCTGTAATGTGAAATGGCAAGGCAGAGACAGGCACAGTTCTCCTCAATGAGAAATGTTTCACAGCAATTCAGCAGCTCAATCTACTTTACTGACTAAATCTAGAGGAAAATAAAAAATGTTACAAAGCAAAGATCCCATACTTGCAAACTTAGATCTGCTGCACATTTTTGTCTGTGCTCCTCACTGCAATCTCCATTTTAGGTTGTTGGTCATTTGCTGCATGCAACGCAAGGCCTTTAGATTTTTTCAGCTCCCTACCTTTCAGCTTTGGAACTTGCATATTTATACTTCCTTTTTGAATAGGTGATAATGGTTGCCTTTTGTACCTACGTTGCCATCAAATTAATTGGTCTCTAATGTTAATCTCAGCTGATGCAGCACAAACCTGATGCATGCTTATACTAAAAAATCTGTTAGAATTTGGTATCTAATATCATTTTGAAGAGTTGAGGTTGAATTAAATTACATCAGCCAGATATATATCACGCCTACAGGAAGATACTTGCACATATATGGAGGAGGGAATGTTACCGTTAGAGATACATTTCCTTGGCATACTCAACATTGCAGAAAAACTGTAAACTGGATAATCTGATGATGGTATAACAAGCAAAGACACCAGAACATGTAGCAATTACAGTTTTTGTCTTCAAGAAGCTATCAGTGCCACTGTTGAGGTGACTTGACATTGTCCATGTCCTATGAAACTACCACCTCCATTAAAATTATAGAAAGTCTTTGCGGAAGTGAAATACAGAATAAAGCAGAAGAGTTAGAGGTGAGCACTTAAATACATAAGTGTCAAAATTCCTATATGAAGGCAGGACGAAAGGGAAACATGAACAGTTTTGACATGAGGTGGTTAAAGAAGGCAGTAAATGTCACCCCAATACGGTAGCACTTACCACGTAGAAAAAATAGGAAATGTTAGCGTTAGGGTGACATTTCGCTACAATATTTCGTTACAGAATTGGCGGGCAGGGGATGAGAATGAGAGAAGTTTGTACAAACCAGCAGCCTCCTCATCTTTTTGAAGTAAGACCATAGGAAGTGCTATCTGTTAATAAAGCTCGAGTTAAATCTTCGCAGATTAAGAACAGCATTGCCAAAGGAAAAGCAAGAGGTATACCGTATAAAATCATGTCTCAATTTCTCTAGGGATATCTTGGCGTAGGCAATCAAGATGTGCCAAGACTAGGTAGCACTTACAGGGTTTTTATGGGAAGAATCTATGCACGCTAGCGTTGTGCTGCCTTTAGACTGCAGAGACAGCACGGCGCTACGAGGAGTATCCTGAAAGAAAGCATCCTTCCGAAAGGTGAAGTATTACTGAAAGAGAGCCTGCACTGGGAAGAAGTGTAAGTAGATTAATGTTAGCATCACCATTTAGCGATCCCACGTGGCGGGTCAGTTCCCAAGAATTCCGGTTGCACGTGAGGAGCCAGATATCCATCGCCCAAACATGTTAGCACTTACCACAGCCATAAAATAGAAAATGCTACTGTTCAGGTGACAATTGTCTGTAATGTGAAATGGCAAGGCAGAGACAGGCACAATTCTCCTCAATGAGAAATGTTTCACAGCAATTCAGCAGCTCAATCTACTTTACTGACTAAATCTAGAGGAAAATAAAAAATGTTACAAAGCAAAAATCCCATACTTGCAAACTTAGATCTGCTGCACATTTTTGTCTGTGCTCCTCACTGCAATCTCCATTTCAGGTTGTTGGTCATTTGCTGCATGCAACGCAAGGCCTTTAGATTTTTTCAGCTGCCTAACTTTCAGCTTTGCAACTCGCATATTTTTACTTCCTTTTGAATAGGTGATAATGGTTGCCTTTTGTACCTATGTTGCCATCAAATTAGTTGGTCTCTAATGTTAATCTCAGCTGAAGCATGCCCAAACCTGACGCATGCTTATACTAAAAAATCTGTTAGAATTTGGTATCTACTATCATTTTGAAGAGTTGAGGTTGAATTAAAGTTCCATCAGCCAAATATATATCACGACTACAGGAATTGAGTAGAGTGGATTGGGAAAATAGATTAAAGGGTAAACCGATACATGATCAGTGGTGTACATTTAAGGAGTTATTTTACAACTTCCAAAAAATATATATTCCACTGAGAAGAATAGGGTGTAAAAGAAAAGACAGCCATCCGTGGCTATGTAAAGAAATTAAGGATAGTATTCGACTAAAAACAAGGGCATATAAGGTAGCCAAATCTAGTGGGAGGATAGAGGATTGGGGAAACTTTAAAAGACAGTAAAAAATGACAAAATGATTGATTAAGAAATGGAAGATAGATTATGAATTAGCAAAAAATATAAAAACAGATAGTAAGAGTTTTTATAGTTATATAAAAGAAAAAGGGTGGCTAAAGTAAATGTTGGTGCCTGAGAGGATGAGACCGGGAAATTAATGGTGGGAAATATGGAGATGGCAAATACACTGAATGAATATTTTATATCAGTCTTTACAGTAGAAGACACTAAGAATATCCCAACACTGGACAAACAGGGGGCTAAAGGGGGGGAGGAGGTAAACACAATCAAAATCACTAAGGAAGTGGTACTCGGTAAAATAATGGGACTCAAGGCGGATAAATCACCTGGACCTGATGACTTACATCCTAGGGTCTTGAGGGAAGTGGCGGTCGGGATTGTGGATGCATTGGTAATAATTTTCCAAAACTCCCTGGACTCGGCAAAGGTCCCGGCCGACTGGAAAACTGCTAATGTAACACCCTTATTTAAAAAGGGCAGTAGACAGAAGGCTGGAAACTATAGACCGGTTAGCCTAACATCTGTGGTAGGTAAAATTTTGGAGTCCATTATTAAGGAGACAGTAACAGGACATTTGGATAATCATAATTTAATAGGACAAAGTCAGCATGGTTTTATGAAGGGGAAGTCATGTTTGAGAAATTTGCTGGAGTTCTTTGAGGAAGTAACATATAGGGTGGATAAAGGGGAACCAGTGGACGTAGTGTATTTAGACTTCCAAAAGGCATTTGACAAGGTGCCACACAAAAGATTATTGCTTAAGATAAAAAATCACGGGATTGGGGGTAATATTCTGGCATGGATAGAGGATTGGCTATCTAACAGAAGGCAGAGAGTTGGGATAAATGGTTCATTCTCAGACTGGCAATCAATAACTAGTGTTTTCCGCAGGGGTCAGTGCTGGGTCCCCAACTCTTTACAATCTATATTGACGATTTGGAGGAGGGGACCGAGTGTAACATATCAAAGTTTGCAGATGATACTAAGATGGGAGGGAAAGTAATGAGTGAGGAGGACATAAAAAACCTGCAATTGGAAATAGACAGGCTAAGTAAGTAGGCAGAGATTTGGCAGATGGAATACAATACTGGAAAGTGTGAGGTTATGTACTTTGGCAGGAAAAATCGTAGAGCAAGTTATTACCTCAATGGCAAGAAACTGGAAAGTACTGAAGTACAAAGGGATCTGGGGGTCCTGGTGCACGAAACTCAAAAGGTTAGTATGCAGGTGCATCAAGTGATTAAGAAGGCCAATGGAATGTTGGCTTTCATTGCTAGGGGGATAGAATATAAAAATAGGGAGGTATTGCTTCAGTTGTACAAGGTATTGGTGAGACCGCACCTGGAATACTGCGTACAGTTTTGGTGTCCATACTTAAGAAAGGACATACTTGCTCTCGAGTCAGTACAAAGAAGGTTCACTCGGTTAATCCCGGGGATGAGGGGATGGACATATGAGGAGAGGTTGAGTAGATTGGGACTCTACTCATTGGAGTTCAGAAGAATGAGAGGCGATCTTATTGAAACATATAAGATTGTGAAGGGGTTGGATCGGGTGGATGTGGGGAAAATGTTCCCGATGATGGGTGAAACTAGAACTAGGGGGCATAGTCTTAGAATAAGGGGCTGCTCTTTCAAAACTGAGATGAGGAGGAACTACTTCACTCAGAGGGTGGTAGGTCCATGGAATATGCTGCCCGAAAAAGCTGTAGAAGCTACATCATTACATAAATTTAAAACAGAAATAGACAGTTTCCTAGAAGTAAAGGGAATTAAGGGTTACGGGGAGCAGGCAGGAATTTGGACATGAGTCTACGTTCGGATCGGTCATGGCCCTGTGGGTAGCGGAGCGGGCCCAGGGGCCGTGTAGCCTGATCCTGCTCCTATTTCGTGTGTCTAATTCTGTTAGATTCAGGAGATGGTTCTGTGATAGTGGATTGGCGGTTAGGATCAGATCAGCCATGATCTTATTGAATGGCGGAGCAGGCTCGAGGGGCCGATTGGCCTACTACTGCTCCTATTTCTTACGTTCTTACGAAGATACTTGCACATATATGGAGGAGGGAATGTTACCGTTAGAGATACATTTCCTTGGCATACTCAACATTGCAGAAAAACTGTAAACTGGATAATCTGATGATGGTATAACAAGCAAAGACACCAGAACATGTAGCAATTACAGTTTTTGTCTTCAAGAAGCTATCAGTGCCACTGTTGAGGTGACTTGACATTGTCCATGTCCTATGAAAGTACCAGCTCCAGTAAAAGTATAGAAAGTCTTTGCGGAAGTGAAATGCAGTACAAAGCAGAACAGTTAGAGATGAGCACTTAAAGACATAAGAGACAAAATTCCTATATGCCGGGAGGACGAAAGGGAAACATGAACAGTTTCGACATGAGGTGGTTAAAGTAGGCAGTAAATGTCAGCCCAATACGGTAGCGCTTACCACGTAGAAAAAATAGGAAATGTTAGCGTTAGGGTGACATTTCGCTACAATATTTTGTTACAGAGTTGGCGGGCAGGGGATGAGAATGAGAGAAGTTTGTACAAACCAGCAGCCTCCTCATCTTTTTGAAGTAAGACCATAGGAAGTGCTATCTGTTAATAAAGCTCGAGTTAAATCTTCGCAGATTAAGAACAGCATTGCCAAAGGAAAAGCAAGAGGTATACCGTATAAAATCATGTCTCAATTTCTCTAGGGATATCTTGGCGTAGGCAATCAAGATGTGCCAAGACTAGGTAGCACTTACAGGGTTTTGATGGGAAGAATCTGTGCGCACAAGCGTTGTGCTGCCTTTAGACTGCAGAGACAGCACGGCGCTACTAGGAGTATCCTGAAAGAAAGCATCCTTCCGAAAGGTGAAGTATTACTGAAAGAGAGCCTGCACTGGGAAGAAGAGTGAGTAGATTACTGTTAGTATCACCATTTAGCGATCCCACGTGGCTGGTCAGCTCCCAAGAGATCCGTTTGCACGTGAGGAGCCAGATAGCTATCGCCCAAACATGGTAGCACTTACCACAGCCATAAAATAGAAAATGCTACTGTTCAGGTGACAATTGTCTGTAATGTGAAATGGCAAGGCAGAGACAGGCACAGATCTCCTCAATGAGAAATGTTTCACAGCAATTCAGCAGCTCAATCTACTTTACTGACTAAATCTAGAGGAAAATAAAAAATGTTACAAAGCAAAGATCCCATACTTGCAAATTTAGATCTGCTGCACATTCTTGTCTGTGCTCCTCACTGCAATCTCCATTTTAGGTTGTTGGTCATTTGCTGCATGCAACGCAAGGCCTTTAGATTTTTTCAGCTCCCTACCTTTCAGCTTTGGAACTTGCATATTTATACTTCCTTTTTGAATAGGTGATAATGGTTGCCTTTTGTACCTACGTTGCCATCAAATTAATTGGTCTCTAATGTTAATCTCAGCTGATGCAGCAGAAACCTGATGCATGCTTTTACTAAAAAATCTTTTAGAATTTGGTATCTACTATCATTTTGAAGAGTTGAGGTTGAATTAAAGTTCCATCAGCCAAATATATATCACGACTGCAGGAAGATACTTGCACATATATGGAGGAGGGAATGTTATCGTTAGAGATACATTTCCTTGGCATACTCAACATTGCAGAAAAACTGTAAACTGGACAATCTGATGATGGTATAACAAGCAAAGACACCACAACATGTAGCAATTACAGTTTTGTTTTCAAGAAGCTATCAGTACCAATGTTGAGGTGACTTGACATTGTCCATGTCCTATGAAAGTACCAGCTCCAGTAAAAGTATAGAAAGTCTTTGCGGAAGTGAAATGCAGTATAAAGCAGAACAGTTAGAGATGAGCACTTAAAGACATAAGTGTCAAAATTCCTATATGAAGGCAGGACGAAAGGGAAACATGAACAGTTTTGACATGAGGTGGTTAAAGAAGGCAGTAAATGTCACCCCAATACGGTAGCACTTACCACGGAGAAAAAATAGGAAATGTTAGCGTTAGGGTGATATTTCGCTACAATATTTCGTTACAGAATTGGCGGGCAGGGGATGAGAATGAGAGAAGTTTGTACAAACCAGCAGCCTCCTCATCTTTTTGAAGTAAGACCATAGGAAGTGCTATCTGTTAATAAAGCTCGAGTTAAATCTTCGCAGATTAAGAACAGCATTGCCAAAGGAAAAGCAAGAGGTATACCGTATAAAATCATGTCTCAATTTCTCTAGGGATATCTTGGCGTAGGCAATCAAGATGTGCCAAGACTAGGTAGCACTTACAGGGTTTTTATGGGAAGAATCTATGCACGCTAGCGTTGTGCTGCCTTTAGACTGCAGAGACAGCACGGCGCTACGAGGAGTATCCTGAAAGAAAGCATCCTTCCGAAAGGTGAAGTATTACTGAAAGAGAGCCTGCACTGGGAAGAAGTGTAAGTAGATTAATGTTAGCATCACCATTTAGCGATCCCACGTGGCGGGTCAGTTCCCAAGAATTCCGGTTGCACGTGAGGAGCCAGATATCCATCGCCCAAACATGTTAGCACTTACCACAGCCATAAAATAGAAAATGCTACTGTTCAGGTGACAATTGTCTGTAATGTGAAATGGCAAGGCAGAGACAGGCACAGTTCTCCTCAATGAGAAATGTTTCACAGCAATTCAGCAGCTCAATCTACTTTACTGACTAAATCTAGAGGAAAATAAAAAATGTTACAAAGCAAAGATCCCATACTTGCAAACTTTGATCTGTTGCACATTTTTGTCTGTGCTCCTCACTGCAATCTCCATTTCAGGTTGTTGGTCATTTGCTGCATGCAACGCAAGGCCTTTAGATTTTTTCTGCTCCCGACCTTTCAGCTTTGCAACTTGCATATTTATACTTCCTTTTTGAATAGGTGATAATGGTTGCCTTTTGTACCTACGTTGCCATCAAATTAATTGGTCTCTAATGTTAATCTCAGCTGATGCAGCAGAAACCTGATGCATGCTTTTACTAAAAAACCTTTTAGAATTTGGTATCTACTATCATTTTGAAGAGTTGAGGTTGAATTAAAGTTCCATCAGCCAAATATATATCACGACTGCAGGAAGATACTTGCACATATATGGAGGAGGGAATGTTATCGTCAGAGATACATTTCCTTGGCATACTCAACATTGCAGAAAAACTGTAAACTGGACAATCTGATGATGGTATAACAAGCAAAGACACCAGAACATGTAGCAATTACAGTTTTTGTCTTCAAGAAGCTATCAGTGCCACTGTTGAGGTGACTTGACATTGTCCATGTCCTATGAAACTACCACCTCCATTAAAATTATAGAAAGTCTTTGCGGAAGTGAAATACAGAATAAAGCAGAAGAGTTAGAGGTGAGCACTTAAATACATAAGTGTCAAAATTCCTATATGAAGGCAGGACGAAAGGGAAACATGAACAGTTTTGACATGAGGTGGTTAAAGAAGGCAGTAAATGTCACCCCAATACGGTAGCACTTACCACGTAGAAAAAATAGGAAATGTTAGCGTTAGGGTGACATTTCGCTACAATATTTCGTTACAGAATTGGCGGGCAGGGGATGAGAATGAGAGAAGTTTGTACAAACCAGCAGCCTCCTCATCTTTTTGAAGTAAGACCATAGGAAGTGCTATCTGTTAATAAAGCTCGAGTTAAATCTTCGCAGATTAAGAACAGCATTGCCAAAGGAAAAGCAAGAGGTATACCGTATAAAATCATGTCTCAATTTCTCTAGGGATATCTTGGCGTAGGCAATCAAGATGTGCCAAGACTAGGTAGCACTTACAGGGTTTTTATGGGAAGAATCTATGCACGCTAGCGTTGTGCTGCCTTTAGACTGCAGAGACAGCACGGCGCTACGAGGAGTATCCTGAAAGAAAGCATCCTTCCGAAAGGTGAAGTATTACTGAAAGAGAGCCTGCACTGGGAAGAAGTGTAAGTAGATTAATGTTAGCATCACCATTTAGCGATCCCACGTGGCGGGTCAGTTCCCAAGAATTCCGGTTGCACGTGAGGAGCCAGATATCCATCGCCCAAACATGTTAGCACTTACCACAGCCATAAAATAGAAAATGCTACTGTTCAGGTGACAATTGTCTGTAATGTGAAATGGCAAGGCAGAGACAGGCACAATTCTCCTCAATGAGAAATGTTTCACAGCAATTCAGCAGCTCAATCTACTTTACTGACTAAATCTAGAGGAAAATAAAAAATGTTACAAAGCAAAAATCCCATACTTGCAAACTTAGATCTGCTGCACATTTTTGTCTGTGCTCCTCACTGCAATCTCCATTTCAGGTTGTTGGTCATTTGCTGCATGCAACGCAAGGCCTTTAGATTTTTTCAGCTGCCTAACTTTCAGCTTTGCAACTCGCATATTTTTACTTCCTTTTGAATAGGTGATAATGGTTGCCTTTTGTACCTATGTTGCCATCAAATTAGTTGGTCTCTAATGTTAATCTCAGCTGAAGCATGCCCAAACCTGACGCATGCTTATACTAAAAAATCTGTTAGAATTTGGTATCTACTATCATTTTGAAGAGTTGAGGTTGAATTAAAGTTCCATCAGCCAAATATATATCACGACTACAGGAATTGAGTAGAGTGGATTGGGAAAATAGATTAAAGGGTAAACCGATACATGATCAGTGGTGTACATTTAAGGAGTTATTTTACAACTTCCAAAAAATATATATTCCACTGAGAAGAATAGGGTGTAAAAGAAAAGACAGCCATCCGTGGCTATGTAAAGAAATTAAGGATAGTATTCGACTAAAAACAAGGGCATATAAGGTAGCCAAATCTAGTGGGAGGATAGAGGATTGGGGAAACTTTAAAAGACAGTAAAAAATGACAAAATGATTGATTAAGAAATGGAAGATAGATTATGAATTAGCAAAAAATATAAAAACAGATAGTAAGAGTTTTTATAGTTATATAAAAGAAAAAGGGTGGCTAAAGTAAATGTTGGTGCCTGAGAGGATGAGACCGGGAAATTAATGGTGGGAAATATGGAGATGGCAAATACACTGAATGAATATTTTATATCAGTCTTTACAGTAGAAGACACTAAGAATATCCCAACACTGGACAAACAGGGGGCTAAAGGGGGGGAGGAGGTAAACACAATCAAAATCACTAAGGAAGTGGTACTCGGTAAAATAATGGGACTCAAGGCGGATAAATCACCTGGACCTGATGACTTACATCCTAGGGTCTTGAGGGAAGTGGCGGTCGGGATTGTGGATGCATTGGTAATAATTTTCCAAAACTCCCTGGACTCGGCAAAGGTCCCGGCCGACTGGAAAACTGCTAATGTAACACCCTTATTTAAAAAGGGCAGTAGACAGAAGGCTGGAAACTATAGACCGGTTAGCCTAACATCTGTGGTAGGTAAAATTTTGGAGTCCATTATTAAGGAGACAGTAACAGGACATTTGGATAATCATAATTTAATAGGACAAAGTCAGCATGGTTTTATGAAGGGGAAGTCATGTTTGAGAAATTTGCTGGAGTTCTTTGAGGAAGTAACATATAGGGTGGATAAAGGGGAACCAGTGGACGTAGTGTATTTAGACTTCCAAAAGGCATTTGACAAGGTGCCACACAAAAGATTATTGCTTAAGATAAAAAATCACGGGATTGGGGGTAATATTCTGGCATGGATAGAGGATTGGCTATCTAACAGAAGGCAGAGAGTTGGGATAAATGGTTCATTCTCAGACTGGCAATCAATAACTAGTGTTTTCCGCAGGGGTCAGTGCTGGGTCCCCAACTCTTTACAATCTATATTGACGATTTGGAGGAGGGGACCGAGTGTAACATATCAAAGTTTGCAGATGATACTAAGATGGGAGGGAAAGTAATGAGTGAGGAGGACATAAAAAACCTGCAATTGGAAATAGACAGGCTAAGTAAGTAGGCAGAGATTTGGCAGATGGAATACAATACTGGAAAGTGTGAGGTTATGTACTTTGGCAGGAAAAATCGTAGAGCAAGTTATTACCTCAATGGCAAGAAACTGGAAAGTACTGAAGTACAAAGGGATCTGGGGGTCCTGGTGCACGAAACTCAAAAGGTTAGTATGCAGGTGCATCAAGTGATTAAGAAGGCCAATGGAATGTTGGCTTTCATTGCTAGGGGGATAGAATATAAAAATAGGGAGGTATTGCTTCAGTTGTACAAGGTATTGGTGAGACCGCACCTGGAATACTGCGTACAGTTTTGGTGTCCATACTTAAGAAAGGACATACTTGCTCTCGAGTCAGTACAAAGAAGGTTCACTCGGTTAATCCCGGGGATGAGGGGATGGACATATGAGGAGAGGTTGAGTAGATTGGGACTCTACTCATTGGAGTTCAGAAGAATGAGAGGCGATCTTATTGAAACATATAAGATTGTGAAGGGGTTGGATCGGGTGGATGTGGGGAAAATGTTCCCGATGATGGGTGAAACTAGAACTAGGGGGCATAGTCTTAGAATAAGGGGCTGCTCTTTCAAAACTGAGATGAGGAGGAACTACTTCACTCAGAGGGTGGTAGGTCCATGGAATATGCTGCCCGAAAAAGCTGTAGAAGCTACATCATTACATAAATTTAAAACAGAAATAGACAGTTTCCTAGAAGTAAAGGGAATTAAGGGTTACGGGGAGCAGGCAGGAATTTGGACATGAGTCTACGTTCGGATCGGTCATGGCCCTGTGGGTAGCGGAGCGGGCCCAGGGGCCGTGTAGCCTGATCCTGCTCCTATTTCGTGTGTCTAATTCTGTTAGATTCAGGAGATGGTTCTGTGATAGTGGATTGGCGGTTAGGATCAGATCAGCCATGATCTTATTGAATGGCGGAGCAGGCTCGAGGGGCCGATTGGCCTACTACTGCTCCTATTTCTTACGTTCTTACGAAGATACTTGCACATATATGGAGGAGGGAATGTTACCGTTAGAGATACATTTCCTTGGCATACTCAACATTGCAGAAAAACTGTAAACTGGATAATCTGATGATGGTATAACAAGCAAAGACACCAGAACATGTAGCAATTACAGTTTTTGTCTTCAAGAAGCTATCAGTGCCACTGTTGAGGTGACTTGACATTGTCCATGTCCTATGAAAGTACCAGCTCCAGTAAAAGTATAGAAAGTCTTTGCGGAAGTGAAATGCAGTACAAAGCAGAACAGTTAGAGATGAGCACTTAAAGACATAAGAGACAAAATTCCTATATGCCGGGAGGACGAAAGGGAAACATGAACAGTTTCGACATGAGGTGGTTAAAGTAGGCAGTAAATGTCAGCCCAATACGGTAGCGCTTACCACGTAGAAAAAATAGGAAATGTTAGCGTTAGGGTGACATTTCGCTACAATATTTTGTTACAGAGTTGGCGGGCAGGGGATGAGAATGAGAGAAGTTTGTACAAACCAGCAGCCTCCTCATCTTTTTGAAGTAAGACCATAGGAAGTGCTATCTGTTAATAAAGCTCGAGTTAAATCTTCGCAGATTAAGAACAGCATTGCCAAAGGAAAAGCAAGAGGTATACCGTATAAAATCATGTCTCAATTTCTCTAGGGATATCTTGGCGTAGGCAATCAAGATGTGCCAAGACTAGGTAGCACTTACAGGGTTTTGATGGGAAGAATCTGTGCGCACAAGCGTTGTGCTGCCTTTAGACTGCAGAGACAGCACGGCGCTACTAGGAGTATCCTGAAAGAAAGCATCCTTCCGAAAGGTGAAGTATTACTGAAAGAGAGCCTGCACTGGGAAGAAGAGTGAGTAGATTACTGTTAGTATCACCATTTAGCGATCCCACGTGGCTGGTCAGCTCCCAAGAGATCCGTTTGCACGTGAGGAGCCAGATAGCTATCGCCCAAACATGGTAGCACTTACCACAGCCATAAAATAGAAAATGCTACTGTTCAGGTGACAATTGTCTGTAATGTGAAATGGCAAGGCAGAGACAGGCACAGATCTCCTCAATGAGAAATGTTTCACAGCAATTCAGCAGCTCAATCTACTTTACTGACTAAATCTAGAGGAAAATAAAAAATGTTACAAAGCAAAGATCCCATACTTGCAAACTTTGATCTGTTGCACATTTTTGTCTGTGCTCCTCACTGCAATCTCCATTTCAGGTTGTTGGTCATTTGCTGCATGCAACGCAAGGCCTTTAGATTTTTTCTGCTCCCGACCTTTCAGCTTTGCAACTTGCATATTTATACTTCCTTTTTGAATAGGTGATAATGGTTGCCTTTTGTACCTACGTTGCCATCAAATTAATTGGTCTCTAATGTTAATCTCAGCTGATGCAGCAGAAACCTGATGCATGCTTTTACTAAAAAACCTTTTAGAATTTGGTATCTACTATCATTTTGAAGAGTTGAGGTTGAATTAAAGTTCCATCAGCCAAATATATATCACGACTGCAGGAAGATACTTGCACATATATGGAGGAGGGAATGTTATCGTCAGAGATACATTTCCTTGGCATACTCAACATTGCAGAAAAACTGTAAACTGGACAATCTGATGATGGTATAACAAGCAAAGACACCACAACATGTAGCAATTACAGTTTTGTTTTCAAGAAGTTATCAGTACCAATGTTGAGGTGACGTGACATTGTCCATGTCCTATGAAACTACCACCTCCAGTAAAATTATAGAAAGTCTTTGCGGAAGTGAAATACAGTATAAAGCAGAAGAGTTAGAGATGAGCACTTAAATACATAAGTGTCAAAATTCCTATATGAAGGCAGGACGAAAGGGAAACATGAACAGTTTTGACATGAGGTGGTTAAAGAAGGCAGTAAATGTCACCCCAATACGGTAGCACTTACCACGTAGAAAAAAGAGGAAATGTTAGCGTTAGGGTGACATTTCGCTACAATATTTCGTTACAGAATTGGCGGGCAGGGGATGAGAATGAGAGAAGTTTGTACAAACCAGCAGCCTTCTCATCTTTTTGAAGTAAGACCATAGGAAGTGCTATCTCTTAATAAAGCTCGAGTTAAATCTTCGCAGATTAAGAACAGCATTGCCAAAGGAAAAGCAAGAGGTATACCGTATAAAATCATGTCTCAATTTCTCTAGGGATATCTTGGCGTAGGCAATCAAGATGTGCCAAGACTAGGTAGCACTTACAGGGTTTTGATGGGAAGAATCTGTGCGCACTAGCGTTGTGCTGCCTTTAGACTGCAGAGACAGCACGGCGCTACTAGGAGTATCCTGAAAGAAAGCATCCTTCCGAAAGGTGAAGTATTACTGAAAGAGAGCCTACACTGGGAAGAAGTGTAAGTAGATTAATGTTAGCATCACCATTTAGCGATCCCACGTGGCGGGTCAGTTCCCAAGAATTCCGGTTGCACGTGAGGAGCCAGATAGCTATCGCCCAAACATGGTAGCACTTACCACAGCCATAAATAGAAAATGCTACTGTTCAGGTGACAATTGTCTGTAATGTGAAATGGCAAGGCAGAGACAGGCACAGTTCTCCTCAATGAGAAATGTTTCACAGCAATTCAGCAGCTCAATCTACTTTACTGACTAAATCTAGAGGAAAATAAAAAATGTTACAAAGCAAAGATCCCATACTTGCAAACTTAGATCTGCTGCACATTTTTGTCTGTGCTCCTCACTGCAATCTCCATTTTAGGTTGTTGGTCATTTGCTGCATGCAACGCAAGGCCTTTAGATTTTTTCAGCTCCCTACCTTTCAGCTTTGGAACTTGCATATTTATACTTCCTTTTTGAATAGGTGATAATGGTTGCCTTTTGTACCTACGTTGCCATCAAATTAATTGGTCTCTAATGTTAATCTCAGCTGATGCAGCACAAACCTGATGCATGCTTATACTAAAAAATCTGTTAGAATTTGGTATCTAATATCATTTTGAAGAGTTGAGGTTGAATTAAATTACATCAGCCAGATATATATCACGCCTACAGGAAGATACTTGCACATATATGGAGGAGGGAATGTTACCGTTAGAGATACATTTCCTTGGCATACTCAACATTGCAGAAAAACTGTAAACTGGATAATCTGATGATGGTATAACAAGCAAAGACACCAGAACATGTAGCAATTACAGTTTTTGTCTTCAAGAAGCTATCAGTGCCACTGTTGAGGTGACTTGACATTGTCCATGTCCTATGAAACTACCACCTCCATTAAAATTATAGAAAGTCTTTGCGGAAGTGAAATACAGAATAAAGCAGAAGAGTTAGAGGTGAGCACTTAAATACATAAGTGTCAAAATTCCTATATGAAGGCAGGACGAAAGGGAAACATGAACAGTTTTGACATGAGGTGGTTAAAGAAGGCAGTAAATGTCACCCCAATACGGTAGCACTTACCACGTAGAAAAAATAGGAAATGTTAGCGTTAGGGTGACATTTCGCTACAATATTTCGTTACAGAATTGGCGGGCAGGGGATGAGAATGAGAGAAGTTTGTACAAACCAGCAGCCTCCTCATCTTTTTGAAGTAAGACCATAGGAAGTGCTATCTGTTAATAAAGCTCGAGTTAAATCTTCGCAGATTAAGAACAGCATTGCCAAAGGAAAAGCAAGAGGTATACCGTATAAAATCATGTCTCAATTTCTCTAGGGATATCTTGGCGTAGGCAATCAAGATGTGCCAAGACTAGGTAGCACTTACAGGGTTTTTATGGGAAGAATCTATGCACGCTAGCGTTGTGCTGCCTTTAGACTGCAGAGACAGCACGGCGCTACGAGGAGTATCCTGAAAGAAAGCATCCTTCCGAAAGGTGAAGTATTACTGAAAGAGAGCCTGCACTGGGAAGAAGTGTAAGTAGATTAATGTTAGCATCACCATTTAGCGATCCCACGTGGCGGGTCAGTTCCCAAGAATTCCGGTTGCACGTGAGGAGCCAGATATCCATCGCCCAAACATGTTAGCACTTACCACAGCCATAAAATAGAAAATGCTACTGTTCAGGTGACAATTGTCTGTAATGTGAAATGGCAAGGCAGAGACAGGCACAATTCTCCTCAATGAGAAATGTTTCACAGCAATTCAGCAGCTCAATCTACTTTACTGACTAAATCTAGAGGAAAATAAAAAATGTTACAAAGCAAAAATCCCATACTTGCAAACTTAGATCTGCTGCACATTTTTGTCTGTGCTCCTCACTGCAATCTCCATTTCAGGTTGTTGGTCATTTGCTGCATGCAACGCAAGGCCTTTAGATTTTTTCAGCTGCCTAACTTTCAGCTTTGCAACTCGCATATTTTTACTTCCTTTTGAATAGGTGATAATGGTTGCCTTTTGTACCTATGTTGCCATCAAATTAGTTGGTCTCTAATGTTAATCTCAGCTGAAGCATGCCCAAACCTGACGCATGCTTATACTAAAAAATCTGTTAGAATTTGGTATCTACTATCATTTTGAAGAGTTGAGGTTGAATTAAAGTTCCATCAGCCAAATATATATCACGACTACAGGAATTGAGTAGAGTGGATTGGGAAAATAGATTAAAGGGTAAACCGATACATGATCAGTGGTGTACATTTAAGGAGTTATTTTACAACTTCCAAAAAATATATATTCCACTGAGAAGAATAGGGTGTAAAAGAAAAGACAGCCATCCGTGGCTATGTAAAGAAATTAAGGATAGTATTCGACTAAAAACAAGGGCATATAAGGTAGCCAAATCTAGTGGGAGGATAGAGGATTGGGGAAACTTTAAAAGACAGTAAAAAATGACAAAATGATTGATTAAGAAATGGAAGATAGATTATGAATTAGCAAAAAATATAAAAACAGATAGTAAGAGTTTTTATAGTTATATAAAAGAAAAAG
This sequence comes from Somniosus microcephalus, assembly GCF_052327205.1. Taxonomy (NCBI): domain Eukaryota; kingdom Metazoa; phylum Chordata; class Chondrichthyes; order Squaliformes; family Somniosidae; genus Somniosus; species Somniosus microcephalus. Next base: position 160,660,533 of record NC_140988.1, read on the forward strand.
GGTGGCTAAAGTAAATGTTGGTGCCTGAGAGGATGAGACCGGAAAATTAATGGTGGGAAATATGGAGATGGCAAATACACTGAATGAATATTTTATATCAGTCTTTACAGTAGAAGACACTAAGAATATCCCAACACTGGACAAACAGGGGGCTAAAGGGGGGGAGGAGGTAAACACAATCAAAATCACTAAGGAAGTGGTACTCGGTAAAATAATGGGACTCAAGGCGGATAAATCACCTGGACCTGATGACTTACATCCTAGGGTCTTGAGGGAAGTGGCGGTCGGGATTGTGGATGCATTGGTAATAATTTTCCAAAACTCCCTGGACTCGGCAAAGGTCCCGGCCGACTGGAAAACTGCTAATGTAACACCCTTATTTAAAAAGGGCAGTAGACAGAAGGCTGGAAACTATAGACCGGTTAGCCTAACATCTGTGGTAGGTAAAATTTTGGAGTCCATTATTAAGGAGACAGTAACAGGACATTTGGATAATCATAATTTAATAGGACAAAGTCAGCATGGTTTTATGAAGGGGAAGTCATGTTTGAGAAATTTGCTGGAGTTCTTTGAGGAAGTAACATATAGGGTGGATAAAGGGGAACCAGTGGACGTAGTGTATTTAGACTTCCAAAAGGCATTTGACAAGGTGCCACACAAAAGATTATTGCTTAAGATAAAAAATCACGGGATTGGGGGTAATATTCTGGCATGGATAGAGGATTGGCTATCTAACAGAAGGCAGAGAGTTGGGATAAATGGTTCATTCTCAGACTGGCAATCAATAACTAGTGTTTTCCGCAGGGGTCAGTGCTGGGTCCCCAACTCTTTACAATCTATATTGACGATTTGGAGGAGGGGACCGAGTGTAACATATCAAAGTTTGCAGATGATACTAAGATGGGAGGGAAAGTAATGAGTGAGGAGGACATAAAAAACCTGCAATTGGAAATAGACAGGCTAAGTAAGTAGGCAGAGATTTGGCAGATGGAATACAATACTGGAAAGTGTGAGGTTATGTACTTTGGCAGGAAAAATCGTAGAGCAAGTTATTACCTCAATGGCAAGAAACTGGAAAGTACTGAAGTACAAAGGGATCTGGGGGTCCTGGTGCACGAAACTCAAAAGGTTAGTATGCAGGTGCATCAAGTGATTAAGAAGGCCAATGGAATGTTGGCTTTCATTGCTAGGGGGATAGAATATAAAAATAGGGAGGTATTGCTTCAGTTGTACAAGGTATTGGTGAGACCGCACCTGGAATACTGCGTACAGTTTTGGTGTCCATACTTAAGAAAGGACATACTTGCTCTCGAGTCAGTACAAAGAAGGTTCACTCGGTTAATCCCGGGGATGAGGGGATGGACATATGAGGAGAGGTTGAGTAGATTGGGACTCTACTCATTGGAGTTCAGAAGAATGAGAGGCGATCTTATTGAAACATATAAGATTGTGAAGGGGTTGGATCGGGTGGATGTGGGGAAAATGTTCCCGATGATGGGTGAAACTAGAACTAGGGGGCATAGTCTTAGAATAAGGGGCTGCTCTTTCAAAACTGAGATGAGGAGGAACTACTTCACTCAGAGGGTGGTAGGTCCATGGAATATGCTGCCTGAAAAAGCTGTAGAAGCTACATCATTACATAAATTTAAAACAGAAATAGACAGTTTCCTAGAAGTAAAGGGAATTAAGGGTTACGGGGAGCAGGCAGGAATTTGGACATGAGTCTACGTTCGGATCGGTCATGGCCCTGTGGGTAGCGGAGCGGGCCCAGGGGCCGTGTAGCCTGATCCTGCTCCTATTTCGTGTGTCTAATTCTGTTAGATTCAGGAGATGGTTCTGTGATAGTGGATTGGCGGTTAGGATCAGATCAGCCATGATCTTATTGAATGGCGGAGCAGGCTCGAGGGGCCGATTGGCCTACTACTGCTCCTATTTCTTACGTTCTTACGAAGATACTTGCACATATATGGAGGAGGGAATGTTACCGTTAGAGATACATTTCCTTGGCATACTCAACATTGCAGAAAAACTGTAAACTGGATAATCTGATGATGGTATAACAAGCAAAGACACCAGAACATGTAGCAATTACAGTTTTTGTCTTCAAGAAGCTATCAGTGCCACTGTTGAGGTGACTTGACATTGTCCATGTCCTATGAAAGTACCAGCTCCAGTAAAAGTATAGAAAGTCTTTGCGGAAGTGAAATGCAGTACAAAGCAGAACAGTTAGAGATGAGCACTTAAAGACATAAGAGACAAAATTCCTATATGCCGGGAGGACGAAAGGGAAACATGAACAGTTTCGACATGAGGTGGTTAAAGTAGGCAGTAAATGTCAGCCCAATACGGTAGCGCTTACCACGTAGAAAAAATAGGAAATGTTAGCGTTAGGGTGACATTTCGCTACAATATTTTGTTACAGAGTTGGCGGGCAGGGGATGAGAATGAGAGAAGTTTGTACAAACCAGCAGCCTCCTCATCTTTTTGAAGTAAGACCATAGGAAGTGCTATCTGTTAATAAAGCTCGAGTTAAATCTTCGCAGATTAAGAACAGCATTGCCAAAGGAAAAGCAAGAGGTATACCGTATAAAATCATGTCTCAATTTCTCTAGGGATATCTTGGCGTAGGCAATCAAGATGTGCCAAGACTAGGTAGCACTTACAGGGTTTTGATGGGAAGAATCTGTGCGCACAAGCGTTGTGCTGCCTTTAGACTGCAGAGACAGCACGGCGCTACTAGGAGTATCCTGAAAGAAAGCATCCTTCCGAAAGGTGAAGTATTACTGAAAGAGAGCCTGCACTGGGAAGAAGAGTGAGTAGATTACTGTTAGTATCACCATTTAGCGATCCCACGTGGCTGGTCAGCTCCCAAGAGATCCGTTTGCACGTGAGGAGCCAGATAGCTATCGCCCAAACATGGTAGCACTTACCACAGCCATAAAATAGAAAATGCTACTGTTCAGGTGACAATTGTCTGTAATGTGAAATGGCAAGGCAGAGACAGGCACAGATCTCCTCAATGAGAAATGTTTCACAGCAATTCAGCAGCTCAATCTACTTTACTGACTAAATCTAGAGGAAAATAAAAAATGTTACAAAGCAAAGATCCCATACTTGCAAATTTAGATCTGCTGCACATTCTTGTCTGTGCTCCTCACTGCAATCTCCATTTTAGGTTGTTGGTCATTTGCTGCATGCAACGCAAGGCCTTTAGATTTTTTCAGCTCCCTACCTTTCAGCTTTGCAACTTGCATATTTATACTTCCTTTTTGAATAGGTGATAATGGTTGCCTTTTGTACCTACGTTGCCATCAAATTAATTGGTCTCTAATGTTAATCTCAGCTGATGCAGCAGAAACCTGATGCATGCTTTTACTAAAAAATCTTTTAGAATTTGGTATCTACTATCATTTTGAAGAGTTGAGGTTGAATTAAAGTTCCATCAGCCAAATATATATCACGACTGCAGGAAGATACTTGCACATATATGGAGGAGGGAATGTTATCGTTAGAGATACATTTCCTTGGCATACTCAACATTGCAGAAAAACTGTAAACTGGACAATCTGATGATGGTATAACAAGCAAAGACACCACAACATGTAGCAATTACAGTTTTGTTTTCAAGAAGCTATCAGTACCAATGTTGAGGTGACTTGACATTGTCCATGTCCTATGAAAGTACCAGCTCCAGTAAAAGTATAGAAAGTCTTTGCGGAAGTGAAATGCAGTATAAAGCAGAACAGTTAGAGATGAGCACTTAAAGACATAAGTGTCAAAATTCCTATATGAAGGCAGGACGAAAGGGAAACATGAACAGTTTTGACATGAGGTGGTTAAAGAAGGCAGTAAATGTCACCCCAATACGGTAGCACTTACCACGTAGAAAAAAGAGGAAATGTTAGCGTTAGGGTGACATTTCGCTACAATATTTCGTTACAGAATTGGCGGGCAGGGGATGAGAATGAGAGAAGTTTGTACAAACCAGCAGCCTTCTCATCTTTTTGAAGTAAGACCATAGGAAGTGCTATCTCTTAATAAAGCTCGAGTTAAATCTTCGCAGATTAAGAACAGCATTGCCAAAGGAAAAGCAAGAGGTATACCGTATAAAATCATGTCTCAATTTCTCTAGGGATATCTTGGCGTAGGCAATCAAGATGTGCCAAGACTAGGTAGCACTTACAGGGTTTTGATGGGAAGAATCTGTGCGCACTAGCGTTGTGCTGCCTTTAGACTGCAGAGACAGCACGGCGCTACTAGGAGTATCCTGAAAGAAAGCATCCTTCCGAAAGGTGAAGTATTACTGAAAGAGAGCCTGCACTGGGAAGAAGTGTAAGTAGATTAATGTTAGCATCACCATTTAGCGATCCCACGTGGCGGGTCAGTTCCCAAGAATTCCGGTTGCACGTGAGGAGCCAGATATCCATCGCCCAAACATGTTAGCACTTACCACAGCCATAAAATAGAAAATGCTACTGTTCAGGTGACAATTGTCTGTAATGTGAAATGGCAAGGCAGAGACAGGCACAATTCTCCTCAATGAGAAATGTTTCACAGCAATTCAGCAGCTCAATCTACTTTACTGACTAAATCTAGAGGAAAATAAAAAATGTTACAAAGCAAAAATCCCATACTTGCAAACTTAGATCTGCTGCACATTTTTGTCTGTGCTCCTCACTGCAATCTCCATTTCAGGTTGTTGGTCATTTGCTGCATGCAACGCAAGGCCTTTAGATTTTTTCAGCTGCCTAACTTTCAGCTTTGCAACTCGCATATTTTTACTTCCTTTTGAATAGGTGATAATGGTTGCCTTTTGTACCTATGTTGCCATCAAATTAGTTGGTCTCTAATGTTAATCTCAGCTGAAGCATGCCCAAACCTGACGCATGCTTATACTAAAAAATCTGTTAGAATTTGGTATCTACTATCATTTTGAAGAGTTGAGGTTGAATTAAAGTTCCATCAGCCAAATATATATCACGACTACAGGAATTGAGTAGAGTGGATTGGGAAAATAGATTAAAGGGTAAACCGATACATGATCAGTGGTGTACATTTAAGGAGTTATTTTACAACTTCCAAAAAATATATATTCCACTGAGAAGAATAGGGTGTAAAAGAAAAGACAGCCATCCGTGGCTATGTAAAGAAATTAAGGATAGTATTCGACTAAAAACAAGGGCATATAAGGTAGCCAAATCTAGTGGGAGGATAGAGGATTGGGGAAACTTTAAAAGACAGTAAAAAATGACAAAATGATTGATTAAGAAATGGAAGATAGATTATGAATTAGCAAAAAATATAAAAACAGATAGTAAGAGTTTTTATAGTTATATAAAAGAAAAAGGGTGGCTAAAGTAAATGTTGGTGCCTGAGAGGATGAGACCGGAAAATTAATGGTGGGAAATATGGAGATGGCAAATACACTGAATGAATATTTTATATCAGTCTTTACAGTAGAAGACACTAAGAATATCCCAACACTGGACAAACAGGGGGCTAAAGGGGGGGAGGAGGTAAACACAATCAAAATCACTAAGGAAGTGGTACTCGGTAAAATAATGGGACTCAAGGCGGATAAATCACCTGGACCTGATGACTTACATCCTAGGGTCTTGAGGGAAGTGGCGGTCGGGATTGTGGATGCATTGGTAATAATTTTCCAAAACTCCCTGGACTCGGCAAAGGTCCCGGCCGACTGGAAAACTGCTAATGTAACACCCTTATTTAAAAAGGGCAGTAGACAGAAGGCTGGAAACTATAGACCGGTTAGCCTAACATCTGTGGTAGGTAAAATTTTGGAGTCCATTATTAAGGAGACAGTAACAGGACATTTGGATAATCATAATTTAATAGGACAAAGTCAGCATGGTTTTATGAAGGGGAAGTCATGTTTGAGAAATTTGCTGGAGTTCTTTGAGGAAGTAACATATAGGGTGGATAAAGGGGAACCAGTGGACGTAGTGTATTTAGACTTCCAAAAGGCATTTGACAAGGTGCCACACAAAAGATTATTGCTTAAGATAAAAAATCACGGGATTGGGGGTAATATTCTGGCATGGATAGAGGATTGGCTATCTAACAGAAGGCAGAGAGTTGGGATAAATGGTTCATTCTCAGACTGGCAATCAATAACTAGTGTTTTCCGCAGGGGTCAGTGCTGGGTCCCCAACTCTTTACAATCTATATTGACGATTTGGAGGAGGGGACCGAGTGTAACATATCAAAGTTTGCAGATGATACTAAGATGGGAGGGAAAGTAATGAGTGAGGAGGACATAAAAAACCTGCAATTGGAAATAGACAGGCTAAGTAAGTAGGCAGAGATTTGGCAGATGGAATACAATACTGGAAAGTGTGAGGTTATGTACTTTGGCAGGAAAAATCGTAGAGCAAGTTATTACCTCAATGGCAAGAAACTGGAAAGTACTGAAGTACAAAGGGATCTGGGGGTCCTGGTGCACGAAACTCAAAAGGTTAGTATGCAGGTGCATCAAGTGATTAAGAAGGCCAATGGAATGTTGGCTTTCATTGCTAGGGGGATAGAATATAAAAATAGGGAGGTATTGCTTCAGTTGTACAAGGTATTGGTGAGACCGCACCTGGAATACTGCGTACAGTTTTGGTGTCCATACTTAAGAAAGGACATACTTGCTCTCGAGTCAGTACAAAGAAGGTTCACTCGGTTAATCCCGGGGATGAGGGGATGGACATATGAGGAGAGGTTGAGTAGATTGGGACTCTACTCATTGGAGTTCAGAAGAATGAGAGGCGATCTTATTGAAACATATAAGATTGTGAAGGGGTTGGATCGGGTGGATGTGGGGAAAATGTTCCCGATGATGGGTGAAACTAGAACTAGGGGGCATAGTCTTAGAATAAGGGGCTGCTCTTTCAAAACTGAGATGAGGAGGAACTACTTCACTCAGAGGGTGGTAGGTCCATGGAATATGCTGCCCGAAAAAGCTGTAGAAGCTACATCATTACATAAATTTAAAACAGAAATAGACAGTTTCCTAGAAGTAAAGGGAATTAAGGGTTACGGGGAGCAGGCAGGAATTTGGACATGAGTCTACGTTCGGATCGGTCATGGCCCTGTGGGTAGCGGAGCGGGCCCAGGGGCCGTGTAGCCTGATCCTGCTCCTATTTCGTGTGTCTAATTCTGTTAGATTCAGGAGATGGTTCTGTGATAGTGGATTGGCGGTTAGGATCAGATCAGCCATGATCTTATTGAATGGCGGAGCAGGCTCGAGGGGCCGATTGGCCTACTACTGCTCCTATTTCTTACGTTCTTACGAAGATACTTGCACATATATGGAGGAGGGAATGTTACCGTTAGAGATACATTTCCTTGGCATACTCAACATTGCAGAAAAACTGTAAACTGGATAATCTGATGATGGTATAACAAGCAAAGACACCAGAACATGTAGCAATTACAGTTTTTGTCTTCAAGAAGCTATCAGTGCCACTGTTGAGGTGACTTGACATTGTCCATGTCCTATGAAAGTACCAGCTCCAGTAAAAGTATAGAAAGTCTTTGCGGAAGTGAAATGCAGTACAAAGCAGAACAGTTAGAGATGAGCACTTAAAGACATAAGAGACAAAATTCCTATATGCCGGGAGGACGAAAGGGAAACATGAACAGTTTCGACATGAGGTGGTTAAAGTAGGCAGTAAATGTCAGCCCAATACGGTAGCGCTTACCACGTAGAAAAAATAGGAAATGTTAGCGTTAGGGTGACATTTCGCTACAATATTTTGTTACAGAGTTGGCGGGCAGGGGATGAGAATGAGAGAAGTTTGTACAAACCAGCAGCCTCCTCATCTTTTTGAAGTAAGACCATAGGAAGTGCTATCTGTTAATAAAGCTCGAGTTAAATCTTCGCAGATTAAGAACAGCATTGCCAAAGGAAAAGCAAGAGGTATACCGTATAAAATCATGTCTCAATTTCTCTAGGGATATCTTGGCGTAGGCAATCAAGATGTGCCAAGACTAGGTAGCACTTACAGGGTTTTGATGGGAAGAATCTGTGCGCACAAGCGTTGTGCTGCCTTTAGACTGCAGAGACAGCACGGCGCTACTAGGAGTATCCTGAAAGAAAGCATCCTTCCGAAAGGTGAAGTATTACTGAAAGAGAGCCTGCACTGGGAAGAAGAGTGAGTAGATTACTGTTAGTATCACCATTTAGCGATCCCACGTGGCTGGTCAGCTCCCAAGAGATCCGTTTGCACGTGAGGAGCCAGATAGCTATCGCCCAAACATGGTAGCACTTACCACAGCCATAAAATAGAAAATGCTACTGTTCAGGTGACAATTGTCTGTAATGTGAAATGGCAAGGCAGAGACAGGCACAGATCTCCTCAATGAGAAATGTTTCACAGCAATTCAGCAGCTCAATCTACTTTACTGACTAAATCTAGAGGAAAATAAAAAATGTTACAAAGCAAAGATCCCATACTTGCAAATTTAGATCTGCTGCACATTCTTGTCTGTGCTCCTCACTGCAATCTCCATTTTAGGTTGTTGGTCATTTGCTGCATGCAACGCAAGGCCTTTAGATTTTTTCAGCTCCCTACCTTTCAGCTTTGCAACTTGCATATTTATACTTCCTTTTTGAATAGGTGATAATGGTTGCCTTTTGTACCTACGTTGCCATCAAATTAATTGGTCTCTAATGTTAATCTCAGCTGATGCAGCAGAAACCTGATGCATGCTTTTACTAAAAAATCTTTTAGAATTTGGTATCTACTATCATTTTGAAGAGTTGAGGTTGAATTAAAGTTCCATCAGCCAAATATATATCACGACTGCAGGAAGATACTTGCACATATATGGAGGAGGGAATGTTATCGTTAGAGATACATTTCCTTGGCATACTCAACATTGCAGAAAAACTGTAAACTGGACAATCTGATGATGGTATAACAAGCAAAGACACCACAACATGTAGCAATTACAGTTTTGTTTTCAAGAAGCTATCAGTACCAATGTTGAGGTGACTTGACATTGTCCATGTCCTATGAAAGTACCAGCTCCAGTAAAAGTATAGAAAGTCTTTGCGGAAGTGAAATGCAGTATAAAGCAGAACAGTTAGAGATGAGCACTTAAAGACATAAGTGTCAAAATTCCTATATGAAGGCAGGACGAAAGGGAAACATGAACAGTTTTGACATGAGGTGGTTAAAGAAGGCAGTAAATGTCACCCCAATACGGTAGCACTTACCACGGAGAAAAAATAGGAAATGTTAGCGTTAGGGTGATATTTCGCTACAATATTTCGTTACAGAATTGGCGGGCAGGGGATGAGAATGAGAGAAGTTTGTACAAACCAGCAGCCTCCTCATCTTTTTGAAGTAAGACCATAGGAAGTGCTATCTGTTAATAAAGCTCGAGTTAAATCTTCGCAGATTAAGAACAGCATTGCCAAAGGAAAAGCAAGAGGTATACCGTATAAAATCATGTCTCAATTTCTCTAGGGATATCTTGGCGTAGGCAATCAAGATGTGCCAAGACTAGGTAGCACTTACAGGGTTTTTATGGGAAGAATCTATGCACGCTAGCGTTGTGCTGCCTTTAGACTGCAGAGACAGCACGGCGCTACGAGGAGTATCCTGAAAGAAAGCATCCTTCCGAAAGGTGAAGTATTACTGAAAGAGAGCCTGCACTGGGAAGAAGTGTAAGTAGATTAATGTTAGCATCACCATTTAGCGATCCCACGTGGCGGGTCAGTTCCCAAGAATTCCGGTTGCACGTGAGGAGCCAGATATCCATCGCCCAAACATGTTAGCACTTACCACAGCCATAAAATAGAAAATGCTACTGTTCAGGTGACAATTGTCTGTAATGTGAAATGGCAAGGCAGAGACAGGCACAGTTCTCCTCAATGAGAAATGTTTCACAGCAATTCAGCAGCTCAATCTACTTTACTGACTAAATCTAGAGGAAAATAAAAAATGTTACAAAGCAAAGATCCCATACTTGCAAACTTTGATCTGTTGCACATTTTTGTCTGTGCTCCTCACTGCAATCTCCATTTCAGGTTGTTGGTCATTTGCTGCATGCAACGCAAGGCCTTTAGATTTTTTCTGCTCCCGACCTTTCAGCTTTGCAACTTGCATATTTATACTTCCTTTTTGAATAGGTGATAATGGTTGCCTTTTGTACCTACGTTGCCATCAAATTAATTGGTCTCTAATGTTAATCTCAGCTGATGCAGCAGAAACCTGATGCATGCTTTTACTAAAAAACCTTTTAGAATTTGGTATCTACTATCATTTTGAAGAGTTGAGGTTGAATTAAAGTTCCATCAGCCAAATATATATCACGACTGCAGGAAGATACTTGCACATATATGGAGGAGGGAATGTTATCGTCAGAGATACATTTCCTTGGCATACTCAACATTGCAGAAAAACTGTAAACTGGATAATCTGATGATGGTATAACAAGCAAAGACACCACAACATGTAGCAATTACAGTTTTGTTTTCAAGAAGTTATCAGTACCAATGTTGAGGTGACGTGACATTGTCCATGTCCTATGAAACTACCACCTCCAGTAAAATTATAGAAAGTCTTTGCGGAAGTGAAATACAGTATAAAGCAGAAGAGTTAGAGATGAGCACTTAAATACATAAGTGTCAAAATTCCTATATGAAGGCAGGACGAAAGGGAAACATGAACAGTTTTGACATGAGGTGGTTAAAGAAGGCAGTAAATGTCACCCCAATACGGTAGCACTTACCACGTAGAAAAAAGAGGAAATGTTAGCGTTAGGGTGACATTTCGCTACAATATTTCGTTACAGAATTGGCGGGCAGGGGATGAGAATGAGAGAAGTTTGTACAAACCAGCAGCCTTCTCATCTTTTTGAAGTAAGACCATAGGAAGTGCTATCTCTTAATAAAGCTCGAGTTAAATCTTCGCAGATTAAGAACAGCATTGCCAAAGGAAAAGCAAGAGGTATACCGTATAAAATCATGTCTCAATTTCTCTAGGGATATCTTGGCGTAGGCAATCAAGATGTGCCAAGACTAGGTAGCACTTACAGGGTTTTGATGGGAAGAATCTGTGCGCACTAGCGTTGTGCTGCCTTTAGACTGCAGAGACAGCACGGCGCTACTAGGAGTATCCTGAAAGAAAGCATCCTTCCGAAAGGTGAAGTATTACTGAAAGAGAGCCTACACTGGGAAGAAGTGTAAGTAGATTAATGTTAGCATCACCATTTAGCGATCCCACGTGGCGGGTCAGTTCCCAAGAATTCCGGTTGCACGTGAGGAGCCAGATAGCTATCGCCCAAACATGGTAGCACTTACCACAGCCATAAATAGAAAATGCTACTGTTCAGGTGACAATTGTCTGTAATGTGAAATGGCAAGGCAGAGACAGGCACAGTTCTCCTCAATGAGAAATGTTTCACAGCAATTCAGCAGCTCAATCTACTTTACTGACTAAATCTAGAGGAAAATAAAAAATGTTACAAAGCAAAGATCCCATACTTGCAAACTTAGATCTGCTGCACATTTTTGTCTGTGCTCCTCACTGCAATCTCCATTTTAGGTTGTTGGTCATTTGCTGCATGCAACGCAAGGCCTTTAGATTTTTTCAGCTCCCTACCTTTCAGCTTTGGAACTTGCATATTTATACTTCCTTTTTGAATAGGTGATAATGGTTGCCTTTTGTACCTACGTTGCCATCAAATTAATTGGTCTCTAATGTTAATCTCAGCTGATGCAGCACAAACCTGATGCATGCTTATACTAAAAAATCTGTTAGAATTTGGTATCTAATATCATTTTGAAGAGTTGAGGTTGAATTAAATTACATCAGCCAGATATATATCACGCCTACAGGAAGATACTTGCACATATATGGAGGAGGGAATGTTACCGTTAGAGATACATTTCCTTGGCATACTCAACATTGCAGAAAAACTGTAAACTGGATAATCTGATGATGGTATAACAAGCAAAGACACCAGAACATGTAGCAATTACAGTTTTTGTCTTCAAGAAGCTATCAGTGCCACTGTTGAGGTGACTTGACATTGTCCATGTCCTATGAAACTACCACCTCCATTAAAATTATAGAAAGTCTTTGCGGAAGTGAAATACAGAATAAAGCAGAAGAGTTAGAGGTGAGCACTTAAATACATAAGTGTCAAAATTCCTATATGAAGGCAGGACGAAAGGGAAACATGAACAGTTTTGACATGAGGTGGTTAAAGAAGGCAGTAAATGTCACCCCAATACGGTAGCACTTACCACGTAGAAAAAATAGGAAATGTTAGCGTTAGGGTGACATTTCGCTACAATATTTCGTTACAGAATTGGCGGGCAGGGGATGAGAATGAGAGAAGTTTGTACAAACCAGCAGCCTCCTCATCTTTTTGAAGTAAGACCATAGGAAGTGCTATCTGTTAATAAAGCTCGAGTTAAATCTTCGCAGATTAAGAACAGCATTGCCAAAGGAAAAGCAAGAGGTATACCGTATAAAATCATGTCTCAATTTCTCTAGGGATATCTTGGCGTAGGCAATCAAGATGTGCCAAGACTAGGTAGCACTTACAGGGTTTTTATGGGAAGAATCTATGCACGCTAGCGTTGTGCTGCCTTTAGACTGCAGAGACAGCACGGCGCTACGAGGAGTATCCTGAAAGAAAGCATCCTTCCGAAAGGTGAAGTATTACTGAAAGAGAGCCTGCACTGGGAAGAAGTGTAAGTAGATTAATGTTAGCATCACCATTTAGCGATCCCACGTGGCGGGTCAGTTCCCAAGAATTCCGGTTGCACGTGAGGAGCCAGATATCCATCGCCCAAACATGTTAGCACTTACCACAGCCATAAAATAGAAAATGCTACTGTTCAGGTGACAATTGTCTGTAATGTGAAATGGCAAGGCAGAGACAGGCACAATTCTCCTCAATGAGAAATGTTTCACAGCAATTCAGCAGCTCAATCTACTTTACTGACTAAATCTAGAGGAAAATAAAAAATGTTACAAAGCAAAAATCCCATACTTGCAAACTTAGATCTGCTGCACATTTTTGTCTGTGCTCCTCACTGCAATCTCCATTTCAGGTTGTTGGTCATTTGCTGCATGCAACGCAAGGCCTTTAGATTTTTTCAGCTGCCTAACTTTCAGCTTTGCAACTCGCATATTTTTACTTCCTTTTGAATAGGTGATAATGGTTGCCTTTTGTACCTATGTTGCCATCAAATTAGTTGGTCTCTAATGTTAATCTCAGCTGAAGCATGCCCAAACCTGACGCATGCTTATACTAAAAAATCTGTTAGAATTTGGTATCTACTATCATTTTGAAGAGTTGAGGTTGAATTAAAGTTCCATCAGCCAAATATATATCACGACTACAGGAATTGAGTAGAGTGGATTGGGAAAATAGATTAAAGGGTAAGACGATACATGATCAGTGGTGTACATTTAAGGAGTTATTTTACAACTTCCAAAAAATATATATTCCACTGAGAAGAATAGGGTGTAAAAGAAAAGACAGCCATCCGTGGCTATGTAAAGAAATTAAGGATAGTATTCGACTAAAAACAAGGGCATATAAGGTAGCCAAATCTAGTGGGAGGATAGAGGATTGGGGAAACTTTAAAAGACAGTAAAAAATGACAAAATGATTGATTAAGAAATGGAAGATAGATTATGAATTAGCAAAAAATATAAAAACAGATAGTAAGAGTTTTTATAGTTATATAAAAGAAAAAGGGTGGCTAAAGTAAATGTTGGTGCCTGAGAGGATGAGACCGGGAAATTAATGGTGGGAAATATGGAGATGGCAAATACACTGAATGAATATTTTATATCAGTCTTTACAGTAGAAGACACTAAGAATATCCCAACACTGGACAAACAGGGGGCTAAAGGGGGGGAGGAGGTAAACACAATCAAAATCACTAAGGAAGTGGTACTCGGTAAAATAATGGGACTCAAGGCGGATAAATCACCTGGACCTGATGACTTACATCCTAGGGTCTTGAGGGAAGTGGCGGTCGGGATTGTGGATGCATTGGTAATAATTTTCCAAAACTCCCTGGACTCGGCAAAGGTCCCGGCCGACTGGAAAACTGCTAATGTAACACCCTTATTTAAAAAGGGCAGTAGACAGAAGGCTGGAAACTATAGACCGGTTAGCCTAACATCTGTGGTAGGTAAAATTTTGGAGTCCATTATTAAGGAGACAGTAACAGGACATTTGGATAATCATAATTTAATAGGACAAAGTCAGCATGGTTTTATGAAGGGGAAGTCATGTTTGAGAAATTTGCTGGAGTTCTTTGAGGAAGTAACATATAGGGTGGATAAAGGGGAACCAGTGGACGTAGTGTATTTAGACTTCCAAAAGGCATTTGACAAGGTGCCACACAAAAGATTATTGCTTAAGATAAAAAATCACGGGATTGGGGGTAATATTCTGGCATGGATAGAGGATTGGCTATCTAACAGAAGGCAGAGAGTTGGGATAAATGGTTCATTCTCAGACTGGCAATCAATAACTAGTGTTTTCCGCAGGGGTCAGTGCTGGGTCCCCAACTCTTTACAATCTATATTGACGATTTGGAGGAGGGGACCGAGTGTAACATATCAAAGTTTGCAGATGATACTAAGATGGGAGGGAAAGTAATGAGTGAGGAGGACATAAAAAACCTGCAATTGGAAATAGACAGGCTAAGTAAGTAGGCAGAGATTTGGCAGATGGAATACAATACTGGAAAGTGTGAGGTTATGTACTTTGGCAGGAAAAATCGTAGAGCAAGTTATTACCTCAATGGCAAGAAACTGGAAAGTACTGAAGTACAAAGGGATCTGGGGGTCCTGGTGCACGAAACTCAAAAGGTTAGTATGCAGGTGCATCAAGTGATTAAGAAGGCCAATGGAATGTTGGCTTTCATTGCTAGGGGGATAGAATATAAAAATAGGGAGGTATTGCTTCAGTTGTACAAGGTATTGGTGAGACCGCACCTGGAATACTGCGTACAGTTTTGGTGTCCATACTTAAGAAAGGACATACTTGCTCTCGAGTCAGTACAAAGAAGGTTCACTCGGTTAATCCCGGGGATGAGGGGATGGACATATGAGGAGAGGTTGAGTAGATTGGGACTCTACTCATTGGAGTTCAGAAGAATGAGAGGCGATCTTATTGAAACATATAAGATTGTGAAGGGGTTGGATCGGGTGGATGTGGGGAAAATGTTCCCGATGATGGGTGAAACTAGAACTAGGGGGCATAGTCTTAGAATAAGGGGCTGCTCTTTCAAAACTGAGATGAGGAGGAACTACTTCACTCAGAGGGTGGTAGGTCCATGGAATATGCTGCCCGAAAAAGCTGTAGAAGCTACATCATTACATAAATTTAAAACAGAAATAGACAGTTTCCTAGAAGTAAAGGGAATTAAGGGTTACGGGGAGCAGGCAGGAATTTGGACATGAGTCTACGTTCGGATCGGTCATGGCCCTGTGGGTAGCGGAGCGGGCCCAGGGGCCGTGTAGCCTGATCCTGCTCCTATTTCGTGTGTCTAATTCTGTTAGATTCAGGAGATGGTTCTGTGATAGTGGATTGGCGGTTAGGATCAGATCAGCCATGATCTTATTGAATGGCGGAGCAGGCTCGAGGGGCCGATTGGCCTACTACTGCTCCTATTTCTTACGTTCTTACGAAGATACTTGCACATATATGGAGGAGGGAATGTTACCGTTAGAGATACATTTCCTTGGCATACTCAACATTGCAGAAAAACTGTAAACTGGATAATCTGATGATGGTATAACAAGCAAAGACACCAGAACATGTAGCAATTACAGTTTTTGTCTTCAAGAAGCTATCAGTGCCACTGTTGAGGTGACTTGACATTGTCCATGTCCTATGAAAGTACCAGCTCCAGTAAAAGTATAGAAAGTCTTTGCGGAAGTGAAATGCAGTACAAAGCAGAACAGTTAGAGATGAGCACTTAAAGACATAAGAGACAAAATTCCTATATGCCGGGAGGACGAAAGGGAAACATGAACAGTTTCGACATGAGGTGGTTAAAGTAGGCAGTAAATGTCAGCCCAATACGGTAGCGCTTACCACGTAGAAAAAATAGGAAATGTTAGCGTTAGGGTGACATTTCGCTACAATATTTTGTTACAGAGTTGGCGGGCAGGGGATGAGAATGAGAGAAGTTTGTACAAACCAGCAGCCTCCTCATCTTTTTGAAGTAAGACCATAGGAAGTGCTATCTGTTAATAAAGCTCGAGTTAAATCTTCGCAGATTAAGAACAGCATTGCCAAAGGAAAAGCAAGAGGTATACCGTATAAAATCATGTCTCAATTTCTCTAGGGATATCTTGGCGTAGGCAATCAAGATGTGCCAAGACTAGGTAGCACTTACAGGGTTTTGATGGGAAGAATCTGTGCGCACAAGCGTTGTGCTGCCTTTAGACTGCAGAGACAGCACGGCGCTACTAGGAGTATCCTGAAAGAAAGCATCCTTCCGAAAGGTGAAGTATTACTGAAAGAGAGCCTGCACTGGGAAGAAGAGTGAGTAGATTACTGTTAGTATCACCATTTAGCGATCCCACGTGGCTGGTCAGCTCCCAAGAGATCCGTTTGCACGTGAGGAGCCAGATAGCTATCGCCCAAACATGGTAGCACTTACCACAGCCATAAAATAGAAAATGCTACTGTTCAGGTGACAATTGTCTGTAATGTGAAATGGCAAGGCAGAGACAGGCACAGATCTCCTCAATGAGAAATGTTTCACAGCAATTCAGCAGCTCAATCTACTTTACTGACTAAATCTAGAGGAAAATAAAAAATGTTACAAAGCAAAGATCCCATACTTGCAAATTTAGATCTGCTGCACATTCTTGTCTGTGCTCCTCACTGCAATCTCCATTTTAGGTTGTTGGTCATTTGCTGCATGCAACGCAAGGCCTTTAGATTTTTTCAGCTCCCTACCTTTCAGCTTTGCAACTTGCATATTTATACTTCCTTTTTGAATAGGTGATAATGGTTGCCTTTTGTACCTACGTTGCCATCAAATTAATTGGTCTCTAATGTTAATCTCAGCTGATGCAGCAGAAACCTGATGCATGCTTTTACTAAAAAATCTTTTAGAATTTGGTATCTACTATCATTTTGAAGAGTTGAGGTTGAATTAAAGTTCCATCAGCCAAATATATATCACGACTGCAGGAAGATACTTGCACATATATGGAGGAGGGAATGTTATCGTTAGAGATACATTTCCTTGGCATACTCAACATTGCAGAAAAACTGTAAACTGGACAATCTGATGATGGTATAACAAGCAAAGACACCACAACATGTAGCAATTACAGTTTTGTTTTCAAGAAGCTATCAGTACCAATGTTGAGGTGACTTGACATTGTCCATGTCCTATGAAAGTACCAGCTCCAGTAAAAGTATAGAAAGTCTTTGCGGAAGTGAAATGCAGTATAAAGCAGAACAGTTAGAGATGAGCACTTAAAGACATAAGTGTCAAAATTCCTATATGAAGGCAGGACGAAAGGGAAACATGAACAGTTTTGACATGAGGTGGTTAAAGAAGGCAGTAAATGTCACCCCAATACGGTAGCACTTACCACGGAGAAAAAATAGGAAATGTTAGCGTTAGGGTGATATTTCGCTACAATATTTCGTTACAGAATTGGCGGGCAGGGGATGAGAATGAGAGAAGTTTGTACAAACCAGCAGCCTCCTCATCTTTTTGAAGTAAGACCATAGGAAGTGCTATCTGTTAATAAAGCTCGAGTTAAATCTTCGCAGATTAAGAACAGCATTGCCAAAGGAAAAGCAAGAGGTATACCGTATAAAATCATGTCTCAATTTCTCTAGGGATATCTTGGCGTAGGCAATCAAGATGTGCCAAGACTAGGTAGCACTTACAGGGTTTTTATGGGAAGAATCTATGCACGCTAGCGTTGTGCTGCCTTTAGACTGCAGAGACAGCACGGCGCTACGAGGAGTATCCTGAAAGAAAGCATCCTTCCGAAAGGTGAAGTATTACTGAAAGAGAGCCTGCACTGGGAAGAAGTGTAAGTAGATTAATGTTAGCATCACCATTTAGCGATCCCACGTGGCGGGTCAGTTCCCAAGAATTCCGGTTGCACGTGAGGAGCCAGATATCCATCGCCCAAACATGTTAGCACTTACCACAGCCATAAAATAGAAAATGCTACTGTTCAGGTGACAATTGTCTGTAATGTGAAATGGCAAGGCAGAGACAGGCACAGTTCTCCTCAATGAGAAATGTTTCACAGCAATTCAGCAGCTCAATCTACTTTACTGACTAAATCTAGAGGAAAATAAAAAATGTTACAAAGCAAAGATCCCATACTTGCAAACTTTGATCTGTTGCACATTTTTGTCTGTGCTCCTCACTGCAATCTCCATTTCAGGTTGTTGGTCATTTGCTGCATGCAACGCAAGGCCTTTAGATTTTTTCTGCTCCCGACCTTTCAGCTTTGCAACTTGCATATTTATACTTCCTTTTTGAATAGGTGATAATGGTTGCCTTTTGTACCTACGTTGCCATCAAATTAATTGGTCTCTAATGTTAATCTCAGCTGATGCAGCAGAAACCTGATGCATGCTTTTACTAAAAAACCTTTTAGAATTTGGTATCTACTATCATTTTGAAGAGTTGAGGTTGAATTAAAGTTCCATCAGCCAAATATATATCACGACTGCAGGAAGATACTTGCACATATATGGAGGAGGGAATGTTATCGTCAGAGATACATTTCCTTGGCATACTCAACATTGCAGAAAAACTGTAAACTGGATAATCTGATGATGGTATAACAAGCAAAGACACCACAACATGTAGCAATTACAGTTTTGTTTTCAAGAAGTTATCAGTACCAATGTTGAGGTGACGTGACATTGTCCATGTCCTATGAAACTACCACCTCCAGTAAAATTATAGAAAGTCTTTGCGGAAGTGAAATACAGTATAAAGCAGAAGAGTTAGAGATGAGCACTTAAATACATAAGTGTCAAAATTCCTATATGAAGGCAGGACGAAAGGGAAACATGAACAGTTTTGACATGAGGTGGTTAAAGAAGGCAGTAAATGTCACCCCAATACGGTAGCACTTACCACGTAGAAAAAAGAGGAAATGTTAGCGTTAGGGTGACATTTCGCTACAATATTTCGTTACAGAATTGGCGGGCAGGGGATGAGAATGAGAGAAGTTTGTACAAACCAGCAGCCTTCTCATCTTTTTGAAGTAAGACCATAGGAAGTGCTATCTCTTAATAAAGCTCGAGTTAAATCTTCGCAGATTAAGAACAGCATTGCCAAAGGAAAAGCAAGAGGTATACCGTATAAAATCATGTCTCAATTTCTCTAGGGATATCTTGGCGTAGGCAATCAAGATGTGCCAAGACTAGGTAGCACTTACAGGGTTTTGATGGGAAGAATCTGTGCGCACTAGCGTTGTGCTGCCTTTAGACTGCAGAGACAGCACGGCGCTACTAGGAGTATCCTGAAAGAAAGCATCCTTCCGAAAGGTGAAGTATTACTGAAAGAGAGCCTACACTGGGAAGAAGTGTAAGTAGATTAATGTTAGCATCACCATTTAGCGATCCCACGTGGCGGGTCAGTTCCCAAGAATTCCGGTTGCACGTGAGGAGCCAGATAGCTATCGCCCAAACATGGTAGCACTTACCACAGCCATAAATAGAAAATGCTACTGTTCAGGTGACAATTGTCTGTAATGTGAAATGGCAAGGCAGAGACAGGCACAGTTCTCCTCAATGAGAAATGTTTCACAGCAATTCAGCAGCTCAATCTACTTTACTGACTAAATCTAGAGGAAAATAAAAAATGTTACAAAGCAAAGATCCCATACTTGCAAACTTAGATCTGCTGCACATTTTTGTCTGTGCTCCTCACTGCAATCTCCATTTTAGGTTGTTGGTCATTTGCTGCATGCAACGCAAGGCCTTTAGATTTTTTCAGCTCCCTACCTTTCAGCTTTGGAACTTGCATATTTATACTTCCTTTTTGAATAGGTGATAATGGTTGCCTTTTGTACCTACGTTGCCATCAAATTAATTGGTCTCTAATGTTAATCTCAGCTGATGCAGCACAAACCTGATGCATGCTTATACTAAAAAATCTGTTAGAATTTGGTATCTAATATCATTTTGAAGAGTTGAGGTTGAATTAAATTACATCAGCCAGATATATATCACGCCTACAGGAAGATACTTGCACATATATGGAGGAGGGAATGTTACCGTTAGAGATACATTTCCTTGGCATACTCAACATTGCAGAAAAAGTGTAAACTGGATAATCTGATGATGGTATAACAAGCAAAGACACCAGAACATGTAGCAATTACAGTTTTTGTCTTCAAGAAGCTATCAGTGCCACTGTTGAGGTGACTTGACATTGTCCATGTCCTATGAAACTACCACCTCCATTAAAATTATAGAAAGTCTTTGCGGAAGTGAAATACAGAATAAAGCAGAAGAGTTAGAGGTGAGCACTTAAATACATAAGTGTCAAAATTCCTATATGAAGGCAGGACGAAAGGGAAACATGAACAGTTTTGACATGAGGTGGTTAAAGAAGGCAGTAAATGTCACCCCAATACGGTAGCACTTACCACGTAGAAAAAATAGGAAATGTTAGCGTTAGGGTGACATTTCGCTACAATATTTCGTTACAGAATTGGCGGGCAGGGGATGAGAATGAGAGAAGTTTGTACAAACCAGCAGCCTCCTCATCTTTTTGAAGTAAGACCATAGGAAGTGCTATCTGTTAATAAAACTCGAGTTAAATCTTCACAGATTAAGAACAGCATTGCCAAAGGAAAAGCAAGAGGTATACCGTATAAAATCATGTCTCAATTTCTCTAGGGATATCTTGGCGTAGGCAATCAAGATGTGCCAAGACTAGGTAGCACTTACAGGGTTTTTATGGGAAGAATCTATGCACGCTAGCGTTGTGCTGCCTTTAGACTGCAGAGACAGCACGGCGCTACGAGGAGTATCCTGAAAGAAAGCATCCTTCCGAAAGGTGAAGTATTACTGAAAGAGAGCCTGCACTGGGAAGAAGTGTAAGTAGATTAATGTTAGCATCACCATTTAGCGATCCCACGTGGCGGGTCAGTTCCCAAGAATTCCGGTTGCACGTGAGGAGCCAGATATCCATCGCCCAAACATGTTAGCACTTACCACAGCCATAAAATAGAAAATGCTACTGTTCAGGTGACAATTGTCTGTAATGTGAAATGGCAAGGCAGAGACAGGCACAATTCTCCTCAATGAGAAATGTTTCACAGCAATTCAGCAGCTCAATCTACTTTACTGACTAAATCTAGAGGAAAATAAAAAATGTTACAAAGCAAAAATCCCATACTTGCAAACTTAGATCTGCTGCACATTTTTGTCTGTGCTCCTCACTGCAATCTCCATTTCAGGTTGTTGGTCATTTGCTGCATGCAACGCAAGGCCTTTAGATTTTTTTAGCTGCCTAACTTTCAGCTTTGCAACTCGCATATTTTTACTTCCTTTTGAATAGGTGATAATGGTTGCCTTTTGTACCTATGTTGCCATCAAATTAGTTGGTCTCTAATGTTAATCTCAGCTGAAGCATGCCCAAACCTGACGCATGCTTATACTAAAAAATCTGTTAGAATTTGGTATCTACTATCATTTTGAAGAGTTGAGGTTGAATTAAAGTTCCATCAGCCAAATATATATCACGACTACAGGAATTGAGTAGAGTGGATTGGGAAAATAGATTAAAGGGTAAGACGATACATGATCAGTGGTGTACATTTAAGGAGTTATTTTACAACTTCCAAAAAATATATATTCCACTGAGAAGAATAGGGTGTAAAAGAAAAGACAGCCATCCGTGGCTATGTAAAGAAATTAAGGATAGTATTCGACTAAAAACAAGGGCATATAAGGTAGCCAAATCTAGTGGGAGGATAGAGGATTGGGGAAACTTTAAAAGACAGTAAAAAATGACAAAATGATTGATTAAGAAATGGAAGATAGATTATGAATTAGCAAAAAATATAAAAACAGATAGTAAGAGTTTTTATAGTTATATAAAAGAAAAAGGGTGGCTAAAGTAAATGTTGGTGCCTGAGAGGATGAGACCGGGAAATTAATGGTGGGAAATATGGAGATGGCAAATACACTGAATGAATATTTTATATCAGTCTTTACAGTAGAAGACACTAAGAATATCCCAACACTGGACAAACAGGGGGCTAAAGGGGGGGAGGAGGTAAACACAATCAAAATCACTAAGGAAGTGGTACTCGGTAAAATAATGGGACTCAAGGCGGATAAATCACCTGGACCTGATGACTTACATCCTAGGGTCTTGAGGGAAGTGGCGGTCGGGATTGTGGATGCATTGGTAATAATTTTCCAAAACTCCCTGGACTCGGCAAAGGTCCCGGCCGACTGGAAAACTGCTAATGTAACACCCTTATTTAAAAAGGGCAGTAGACAGAAGGCTGGAAACTATAGACCGGTTAGCCTAACATCTGTGGTAGGTAAAATTTTGGAGTCCATTATTAAGGAGACAGTAACAGGACATTTGGATAATCATAATTTAATAGGACAAAGTCAGCATGGTTTTATGAAGGGGAAGTCATGTTTGAGAAATTTGCTGGAGTTCTTTGAGGAAGTAACATATAGGGTGGATAAAGGGGAACCAGTGGACGTAGTGTATTTAGACTTCCAAAAGGCATTTGACAAGGTGCCACACAAAAGATTATTGCTTAAGATAAAAAATCACGGGATTGGGGGTAATATTCTGGCATGGATAGAGGATTGGCTATCTAACAGAAGGCAGAGAGTTGGGATAAATGGTTCATTCTCAGACTGGCAATCAATAACTAGTGTTTTCCGCAGGGGTCAGTGCTGGGTCCCCAACTCTTTACAATCTATATTGACGATTTGGAGGAGGGGACCGAGTGTAACATATCAAAGTTTGCAGATGATACTAAGATGGGAGGGAAAGTAATGAGTGAGGAGGACATAAAAAACCTGCAATTGGAAATAGACAGGCTAAGTAAGTAGGCAGAGATTTGGCAGATGGAATACAATACTGGAAAGTGTGAGGTTATGTACTTTGGCAGGAAAAATCGTAGAGCAAGTTATTACCTCAATGGCAAGAAACTGGAAAGTACTGAAGTACAAAGGGATCTGGGGGTCCTGGTGCACGAAACTCAAAAGGTTAGTATGCAGGTGCATCAAGTGATTAAGAAGGCCAATGGAATGTTGGCTTTCATTGCTAGGGGGATAGAATATAAAAATAGGGAGGTATTGCTTCAGTTGTACAAGGTATTGGTGAGACCGCACCTGGAATACTGCGTACAGTTTTGGTGTCCATACTTAAGAAAGGACATACTTGCTCTCGAGTCAGTACAAAGAAGGTTCACTCGGTTAATCCCGGGGATGAGGGGATGGACATATGAGGAGAGGTTGAGTAGATTGGGACTCTACTCATTGGAGTTCAGAAGAATGAGAGGCGATCTTATTGAAACATATAAGATTGTGAAGGGGTTGGATCGGGTGGATGTGGGGAAAATGTTCCCGATGATGGGTGAAACTAGAACTAGGGGGCATAGTCTTAGAATAAGGGGCTGCTCTTTCAAAACTGAGATGAGGAGGAACTACTTCACTCAGAGGGTGGTAGGTCCATGGAATATGCTGCCCGAAAAAGCTGTAGAAGCTACATCATTACATAAATTTAAAACAGAAATAGACAGTTTCCTAGAAGTAAAGGGAATTAAGGGTTACGGGGAGCAGGCAGGAATTTGGACATGAGTCTACGTTCGGATCGGTCATGGCCCTGTGGGTAGCGGAGCGGGCCCAGGGGCCGTGTAGCCTGATCCTGCTCCTATTTCGTGTGTCTAATTCTGTTAGATTCAGGAGATGGTTCTGTGATAGTGGATTGGCGGTTAGGATCAGATCAGCCATGATCTTATTGAATGGCGGAGCAGGCTCGAGGGGCCGATTGGCCTACTACTGCTCCTATTTCTTACGTTCTTACGAAGATACTTGCACATATATGGAGGAGGGAATGTTACCGTTAGAGATACATTTCCTTGGCATACTCAACATTGCAGAAAAACTGTAAACTGGATAATCTGATGATGGTATAACAAGCAAAGACACCAGAACATGTAGCAATTACAGTTTTTGTCTTCAAGAAGCTATCAGTGCCACTGTTGAGGTGACTTGACATTGTCCATGTCCTATGAAAGTACCAGCTCCAGTAAAAGTATAGAAAGTCTTTGCGGAAGTGAAATGCAGTACAAAGCAGAACAGTTAGAGATGAGCACTTAAAGACATAAGAGACAAAATTCCTATATGCCGGGAGGACGAAAGGGAAACATGAACAGTTTCGACATGAGGTGGTTAAAGTAGGCAGTAAATGTCAGCTCAATACGGTAGCGCTTACCACGTAGAAAAAATAGGAAATGTTAGCGTTAGGGTGACATTTCGCTACAATATTTTGTTACAGAGTTGGCGGGCAGGGGATGAGAATGAGAGAAGTTTGTACAAACCAGCAGCCTCCTCATCTTTTTGAAGTAAGACCATAGGAAGTGCTATCTGTTAATAAAGCTCGAGTTAAATCTTCGCAGATTAAGAACAGCATTGCCAAAGGAAAAGCAAGAGGTATACCGTATAAAATCATGTCTCAATTTCTCTAGGGATATCTTGGCGTAGGCAATCAAGATGTGCCAAGACTAGGTAGCACTTACAGGGTTTTGAGGGGAAGAATCTGTGCGCACAAGCGTTGTGCTGCCTTTAGACTGCAGAGACAGCACGGCGCTACTAGGAGTATCCTGAAAGAAAGCATCCTTCCGAAAGGTGAAGTATTACTGAAAGAGAGCCTGCACTGGGAAGAAGAGTGAGTAGATTACTGTTAGTATCACCATTTAGCGATCCCACGTGGCTGGTCAGCTCCCAAGAGATCCGTTTGCACGTGAGGAGCCAGATAGCTATCGCCCAAACATGGTAGCACTTACCACAGCCATAAAATAGAAAATGCTACTGTTCAGGTGACAATTGTCTGTAATGTGAAATGGCAAGGCAGAGACAGGCACAGATCTCCTCAATGAGAAATGTTTCACAGCAATTCAGCAGCTCAATCTACTTTACTGACTAAATCTAGAGGAAAATAAAAAATGTTACAAAGCAAAGATCCCATACTTGCAAATTTAGATCTGCTGCACATTCTTGTCTGTGCTCCTCACTGCAATCTCCATTTTAGGTTGTTGGTCATTTGCTGCATGCAACGCAAGGCCTTTAGATTTTTTCAGCTCCCTACCTTTCAGCTTTGGAACTTGCATATTTATACTTCCTTTTTGAATAGGTGATAATGGTTGCCTTTTGTACCTACGTTGCCATCAAATTAATTGGTCTCTAATGTTAATCTCAGCTGATGCAGCACAAACCTGATGCATGCTTATACTAAAAAATCTGTTAGAATTTGGTATCTAATATCATTTTGAAGAGTTGAGGTTGAATTAAATTACATCAGCCAGATATATATCACGCCTACAGGAAGATACTTGCACATATATGGAGGAGGGAATGTTATCGTTAGAGATACATTTCCTTGGCATACTCAACATTGCAGAAAAACTGTAAACTGGACAATCTGATGATGGTATAACAAGCAAAGACACCACAACATGTAGCAATTACAGTTTTGTTTTCAAGAAGCTATCAGTACCAATGTTGAGGTGACTTGACATTGTCCATGTCCTATGAAAGTACCAGCTCCAGTAAAAGTATAGAAAGTCTTTGCGGAAGTGAAATGCAGTATAAAGCAGAACAGTTAGAGATGAGCACTTAAAGACATAAGTGTCAAAATTCCTATATGAAGGCAGGACGAAAGGGAAACATGAACAGTTTTGACATGAGGTGGTTAAAGAAGGCAGTAAATGTCACCCCAATACGGTAGCACTTACCACGGAGAAAAAATAGGAAATGTTAGCGTTAGGGTGATATTTCGCTACAATATTTCGTTACAGAATTGGCGGGCAGGGGATGAGAATGAGAGAAGTTTGTACAAACCAGCAGCCTCCTCATCTTTTTGAAGTAAGACCATAGGAAGTGCTATCTGTTAATAAAGCTCGAGTTAAATCTTCGCAGATTAAGAACAGCATTGCCAAAGGAAAAGCAAGAGGTATACCGTATAAAATCATGTCTCAATTTCTCTAGGGATATCTTGGCGTAGGCAATCAAGATGTGCCAAGACTAGGTAGCACTTACAGGGTTTTTATGGGAAGAATCTATGCACGCTAGCGTTGTGCTGCCTTTAGACTGCAGAGACAGCACGGCGCTACGAGGAGTATCCTGAAAGAAAGCATCCTTCCGAAAGGTGAAGTATTACTGAAAGAGAGCCTGCACTGGGAAGAAGTGTAAGTAGATTAATGTTAGCATCACCATTTAGCGATCCCACGTGGCGGGTCAGTTCCCAAGAATTCCGGTTGCACGTGAGGAGCCAGATATCCATCGCCCAAACATGTTAGCACTTACCACAGCCATAAAATAGAAAATGCTACTGTTCAGGTGACAATTGTCTGTAATGTGAAATGGCAAGGCAGAGACAGGCACAGTTCTCCTCAATGAGAAATGTTTCACAGCAATTCAGCAGCTCAATCTACTTTACTGACTAAATCTAGAGGAAAATAAAAAATGTTACAAAGCAAAGATCCCATACTTGCAAACTTTGATCTGTTGCACATTTTTGTCTGTGCTCCTCACTGCAATCTCCATTTCAGGTTGTTGGTCATTTGCTGCATGCAACGCAAGGCCTTTAGATTTTTTCTGCTCCCGACCTTTCAGCTTTGCAACTTGCATATTTATACTTCCTTTTTGAATAGGTGATAATGGTTGCCTTTTGTACCTACGTTGCCATCAAATTAATTGGTCTCTAATGTTAATCTCAGCTGATGCAGCAGAAACCTGATGCATGCTTTTACTAAAAAACCTTTTAGAATTTGGTATCTACTATCATTTTGAAGAGTTGAGGTTGAATTAAAGTTCCATCAGCCAAATATATATCACGACTGCAGGAAGATACTTGCACATATATGGAGGAGGGAATGTTATCGTCAGAGATACATTTCCTTGGCATACTCAACATTGCAGAAAAACTGTAAACTGGATAATCTGATGATGGTATAACAAGCAAAGACACCACAACATGTAGCAATTACAGTTTTGTTTTCAAGAAGTTATCAGTACCACTGTGGAGGTGACGTGACATTGTCCATGTCCTATGAAACTACCACCTCCAGTAAAATTATAGAAAGTCTTTGCGGAAGTGAAATACAGTATAAAGCAGAAGAGTTAGAGATGAGCACTTAAATACATAAGTGTCAAAATTCCTATATGAAGGCAGGACGAAAGGGAAACATGAACAGTTTTGACATGAGGTGGTTAAAGAAGGCAGTAAATGTCACCCCAATACGGTAGCACTTACCACGTAGAAAAAAGAGGAAATGTTAGCGTTAGGGTGACATTTCGCTACAATATTTCGTTACAGAATTGGCGGGCAGGGGATGAGAATGAGAGAAGTTTGTACAAACCAGCAGCCTTCTCATCTTTTTGAAGTAAGACCATAGGAAGTGCTATCTCTTAATAAAGCTCGAGTTAAATCTTCGCAGATTAAGAACAGCATTGCCAAAGGAAAAGCAAGAGGTATACCGTATAAAATCATGTCTCAATTTCTCTAGGGATATCTTGGCGTAGGCAATCAAGATGTGCCAAGACTAGGTAGCACTTACAGGGTTTTGATGGGAAGAATCTGTGCGCACTAGCGTTGTGCTGCCTTTAGACTGCAGAGACAGCACGGCGCTACTAGGAGTATCCTGAAAGAAAGCATCCTTCCGAAAGGTGAAGTATTACTGAAAGAGAGCCTACACTGGGAAGAAGTGTAAGTAGATTAATGTTAGCATCACCATTTAGCGATCCCACGTGGCGGGTCAGTTCCCAAGAATTCCGGTTGCACGTGAGGAGCCAGATAGCTATCGCCCAAACATGGTAGCACTTACCACAGCCATAAATAGAAAATGCTACTGTTCAGGTGACAATTGTCTGTAATGTGAAATGGCAAGGCAGAGACAGGCACAGTTCTCCTCAATGAGAAATGTTTCACAGCAATTCAGCAGCTCAATCTACTTTACTGACTAAATCTAGAGGAAAATAAAAAATGTTACAAAGCAAAGATCCCATACTTGCAAACTTAGATCTGCTGCACATTTTTGTCTGTGCTCCTCACTGCAATCTCCATTTTAGGTTGTTGGTCATTTGCTGCATGCAACGCAAGGCCTTTAGATTTTTTCAGCTCCCTACCTTTCAGCTTTGGAACTTGCATATTTATACTTCCTTTTTGAATAGGTGATAATGGTTGCCTTTTGTACCTACGTTGCCATCAAATTAATTGGTCTCTAATGTTAATCTCAGCTGATGCAGCACAAACCTGATGCATGCTTATACTAAAAAATCTGTTAGAATTTGGTATCTAATATCATTTTGAAGAGTTGAGGTTGAATTAAATTACATCAGCCAGATATATATCACGCCTACAGGAAGATACTTGCACATATATGGAGGAGGGAATGTTACCGTTAGAGATACATTTCCTTGGCATACTCAACATTGCAGAAAAACTGTAAACTGGATAATCTGATGATGGTATAACAAGCAAAGACACCAGAACATGTAGCAATTACAGTTTTTGTCTTCAAGAAGCTATCAGTGCCACTGTTGAGGTGACTTGACATTGTCCATGTCCTATGAAACTACCACCTCCATTAAAATTATAGAAAGTCTTTGCGGAAGTGAAATACAGAATAAAGCAGAAGAGTTAGAGGTGAGCACTTAAATACATAAGTGTCAAAATTCCTATATGAAGGCAGGACGAAAGGGAAACATGAACAGTTTTGACATGAGGTGGTTAAAGAAGGCAGTAAATGTCACCCCAATACGGTAGCACTTACCACGTAGAAAAAATAGGAAATGTTAGCGTTAGGGTGACATTTCGCTACAATATTTCGTTACAGAATTGGCGGGCAGGGGATGAGAATGAGAGAAGTTTGTACAAACCAGCAGCCTCCTCATCTTTTTGAAGTAAGACCATAGGAAGTGCTATCTGTTAATAAAGCTCGAGTTAAATCTTCGCAGATTAAGAACAGCATTGCCAAAGGAAAAGCAAGAGGTATACCGTATAAAATCATGTCTCAATTTCTCTAGGGATATCTTGGCGTAGGCAATCAAGATGTGCCAAGACTAGGTAGCACTTACAGGGTTTTTATGGGAAGAATCTATGCACGCTAGCGTTGTGCTGCCTTTAGACTGCAGAGACAGCACGGCGCTACGAGGAGTATCCTGAAAGAAAGCATCCTTCCGAAAGGTGAAGTATTACTGAAAGAGAGCCTGCACTGGGAAGAAGTGTAAGTAGATTAATGTTAGCATCACCATTTAGCGATCCCACGTGGCGGGTCAGTTCCCAAGAATTCCGGTTGCACGTGAGGAGCCAGATATCCATCGCCCAAACATGTTAGCACTTACCACAGCCATAAAATAGAAAATGCTACTGTTCAGGTGACAATTGTCTGTAATGTGAAATGGCAAGGCAGAGACAGGCACAATTCTCCTCAATGAGAAATGTTTCACAGCAATTCAGCAGCTCAATCTACTTTACTGACTAAATCTAGAGGAAAATAAAAAATGTTACAAAGCAAAAATCCCATACTTGCAAACTTAGATCTGCTGCACATTTTTGTCTGTGCTCCTCACTGCAATCTCCATTTCAGGTTGTTGGTCATTTGCTGCATGCAACGCAAGGCCTTTAGATTTTTTCAGCTGCCTAACTTTCAGCTTTGCAACTCGCATATTTTTACTTCCTTTTGAATAGGTGATAATGGTTGCCTTTTGTACCTATGTTGCCATCAAATTAGTTGGTCTCTAATGTTAATCTCAGCTGAAGCATGCCCAAACCTGACGCATGCTTATACTAAAAAATCTGTTAGAATTTGGTATCTACTATCATTTTGAAGAGTTGAGGTTGAATTAAAGTTCCATCAGCCAAATATATATCACGACTACAGGAATTGAGTAGAGTGGATTGGGAAAATAGATTAAAGGGTAAACCGATACATGATCAGTGGTGTACATTTAAGGAGTTATTTTACAACTTCCAAAAAATATATATTCCACTGAGAAGAATAGGGTGTAAAAGAAAAGACAGCCATCCGTGGCTATGTAAAGAAATTAAGGATAGTATTCGACTAAAAACAAGGGCATATAAGGTAGCCAAATCTAGTGGGAGGATAGAGGATTGGGGAAACTTTAAAAGACAGTAAAAAATGACAAAATGATTGATTAAGAAATGGAAGATAGATTATGAATTAGCAAAAAATATAAAAACAGATAGTAAGAGTTTTTATAGTTATATAAAAGAAAAAGGGTGGCTAAAGTAAATGTTGGTGCCTGAGAGGATGAGACCGGGAAATTAATGGTGGGAAATATGGAGATGGCAAATACACTGAATGAATATTTTATATCAGTCTTTACAGTAGAAGACACTAAGAATATCCCAACACTGGACAAACAGGGGGCTAAAGGGGGGGAGGAGGTAAACACAATCAAAATCACTAAGGAAGTGGTACTCGGTAAAATAATGGGACTCAAGGCGGATAAATCACCTGGACCTGATGACTTACATCCTAGGGTCTTGAGGGAAGTGGCGGTCGGGATTGTGGATGCATTGGTAATAATTTTCCAAAACTCCCTGGACTCGGCAAAGGTCCCGGCCGACTGGAAAACTGCTAATGTAACACCCTTATTTAAAAAGGGCAGTAGACAGAAGGCTGGAAACTATAGACCGGTTAGCCTAACATCTGTGGTAGGTAAAATTTTGGAGTCCATTATTAAGGAGACAGTAACAGGACATTTGGATAATCATAATTTAATAGGACAAAGTCAGCATGGTTTTATGAAGGGGAAGTCATGTTTGAGAAATTTGCTGGAGTTCTTTGAGGAAGTAACATATAGGGTGGATAAAGGGGAACCAGTGGACGTAGTGTATTTAGACTTCCAAAAGGCATTTGACAAGGTGCCACACAAAAGATTATTGCTTAAGATAAAAAATCACGGGATTGGGGGTAATATTCTGGCATGGATAGAGGATTGGCTATCTAACAGAAGGCAGAGAGTTGGGATAAATGGTTCATTCTCAGACTGGCAATCAATAACTAGTGTTTTCCGCAGGGGTCAGTGCTGGGTCCCCAACTCTTTACAATCTATATTGACGATTTGGAGGAGGGGACCGAGTGTAACATATCAAAGTTTGCAGATGATACTAAGATGGGAGGGAAAGTAATGAGTGAGGAGGACATAAAAAACCTGCAATTGGAAATAGACAGGCTAAGTAAGTAGGCAGAGATTTGGCAGATGGAATACAATACTGGAAAGTGTGAGGTTATGTACTTTGGCAGGAAAAATCGTAGAGCAAGTTATTACCTCAATGGCAAGAAACTGGAAAGTACTGAAGTACAAAGGGATCTGGGGGTCCTGGTGCACGAAACTCAAAAGGTTAGTATGCAGGTGCATCAAGTGATTAAGAAGGCCAATGGAATGTTGGCTTTCATTGCTAGGGGGATAGAATATAAAAATAGGGAGGTATTGCTTCAGTTGTACAAGGTATTGGTGAGACCGCACCTGGAATACTGCGTACAGTTTTGGTGTCCATACTTAAGAAAGGACATACTTGCTCTCGAGTCAGTACAAAGAAGGTTCACTCGGTTAATCCCGGGGATGAGGGGATGGACATATGAGGAGAGGTTGAGTAGATTGGGACTCTACTCATTGGAGTTCAGAAGAATGAGAGGCGATCTTATTGAAACATATAAGATTGTGAAGGGGTTGGATCGGGTGGATGTGGGGAAAATGTTCCCGATGATGGGTGAAACTAGAACTAGGGGGCATAGTCTTAGAATAAGGGGCTGCTCTTTCAAAACTGAGATGAGGAGGAACTACTTCACTCAGAGGGTGGTAGGTCCATGGAATATGCTGCCCGAAAAAGCTGTAGAAGCTACATCATTACATAAATTTAAAACAGAAATAGACAGTTTCCTAGAAGTAAAGGGAATTAAGGGTTACGGGGAGCAGGCAGGAATTTGGACATGAGTCTACGTTCGGATCGGTCATGGCCCTGTGGGTAGCGGAGCGGGCCCAGGGGCCGTGTAGCCTGATCCTGCTCCTATTTCGTGTGTCTAATTCTGTTAGATTCAGGAGATGGTTCTGTGATAGTGGATTGGCGGTTAGGATCAGATCAGCCATGATCTTATTGAATGGCGGAGCAGGCTCGAGGGGCCGATTGGCCTACTACTGCTCCTATTTCTTACGTTCTTACGAAGATACTTGCACATATATGGAGGAGGGAATGTTACCGTTAGAGATACATTTCCTTGGCATACTCAACATTGCAGAAAAACTGTAAACTGGATAATCTGATGATGGTATAACAAGCAAAGACACCAGAACATGTAGCAATTACAGTTTTTGTCTTCAAGAAGCTATCAGTGCCACTGTTGAGGTGACTTGACATTGTCCATGTCCTATGAAAGTACCAGCTCCAGTAAAAGTATAGAAAGTCTTTGCGGAAGTGAAATGCAGTACAAAGCAGAACAGTTAGAGATGAGCACTTAAAGACATAAGAGACAAAATTCCTATATGCCGGGAGGACGAAAGGGAAACATGAACAGTTTCGACATGAGGTGGTTAAAGTAGGCAGTAAATGTCAGCCCAATACGGTAGCGCTTACCACGTAGAAAAAATAGGAAATGTTAGCGTTAGGGTGACATTTCGCTACAATATTTTGTTACAGAGTTGGCGGGCAGGGGATGAGAATGAGAGAAGTTTGTACAAACCAGCAGCCTCCTCATCTTTTTGAAGTAAGACCATAGGAAGTGCTATCTGTTAATAAAGCTCGAGTTAAATCTTCGCAGATTAAGAACAGCATTGCCAAAGGAAAAGCAAGAGGTATACCGTATAAAATCATGTCTCAATTTCTCTAGGGATATCTTGGCGTAGGCAATCAAGATGTGCCAAGACTAGGTAGCACTTACAGGGTTTTGATGGGAAGAATCTGTGCGCACAAGCGTTGTGCTGCCTTTAGACTGCAGAGACAGCACGGCGCTACTAGGAGTATCCTGAAAGAAAGCATCCTTCCGAAAGGTGAAGTATTACTGAAAGAGAGCCTGCACTGGGAAGAAGAGTGAGTAGATTACTGTTAGTATCACCATTTAGCGATCCCACGTGGCTGGTCAGCTCCCAAGAGATCCGTTTGCACGTGAGGAGCCAGATAGCTATCGCCCAAACATGGTAGCACTTACCACAGCCATAAAATAGAAAATGCTACTGTTCAGGTGACAATTGTCTGTAATGTGAAATGGCAAGGCAGAGACAGGCACAGATCTCCTCAATGAGAAATGTTTCACAGCAATTCAGCAGCTCAATCTACTTTACTGACTAAATCTAGAGGAAAATAAAAAATGTTACAAAGCAAAGATCCCATACTTGCAAATTTAGATCTGCTGCACATTCTTGTCTGTGCTCCTCACTGCAATCTCCATTTTAGGTTGTTGGTCATTTGCTGCATGCAACGCAAGGCCTTTAGATTTTTTCAGCTCCCTACCTTTCAGCTTTGCAACTTGCATATTTATACTTCCTTTTTGAATAGGTGATAATGGTTGCCTTTTGTACCTACGTTGCCATCAAATTAATTGGTCTCTAATGTTAATCTCAGCTGATGCAGCAGAAACCTGATGCATGCTTTTACTAAAAAATCTTTTAGAATTTGGTATCTACTATCATTTTGAAGAGTTGAGGTTGAATTAAAGTTCCATCAGCCAAATATATATCACGACTGCAGGAAGATACTTGCACATATATGGAGGAGGGAATGTTATCGTTAGAGATACATTTCCTTGGCATACTCAACATTGCAGAAAAACTGTAAACTGGACAATCTGATGATGGTATAACAAGCAAAGACACCACAACATGTAGCAATTACAGTTTTGTTTTCAAGAAGCTATCAGTACCAATGTTGAGGTGACTTGACATTGTCCATGTCCTATGAAAGTACCAGCTCCAGTAAAAGTATAGAAAGTCTTTGCGGAAGTGAAATGCAGTATAAAGCAGAACAGTTAGAGATGAGCACTTAAAGACATAAGTGTCAAAATTCCTATATGAAGGCAGGACGAAAGGGAAACATGAACAGTTTTGACATGAGGTGGTTAAAGAAGGCAGTAAATGTCACCCCAATACGGTAGCACTTACCACGGAGAAAAAATAGGAAATGTTAGCGTTAGGGTGATATTTCGCTACAATATTTCGTTACAGAATTGGCGGGCAGGGGATGAGAATGAGAGAAGTTTGTACAAACCAGCAGCCTCCTCATCTTTTTGAAGTAAGACCATAGGAAGTGCTATCTGTTAATAAAGCTCGAGTTAAATCTTCGCAGATTAAGAACAGCATTGCCAAAGGAAAAGCAAGAGGTATACCGTATAAAATCATGTCTCAATTTCTCTAGGGATATCTTGGCGTAGGCAATCAAGATGTGCCAAGACTAGGTAGCACTTACAGGGTTTTTATGGGAAGAATCTATGCACGCTAGCGTTGTGCTGCCTTTAGACTGCAGAGACAGCACGGCGCTACGAGGAGTATCCTGAAAGAAAGCATCCTTCCGAAAGGTGAAGTATTACTGAAAGAGAGCCTGCACTGGGAAGAAGTGTAAGTAGATTAATGTTAGCATCACCATTTAGCGATCCCACGTGGCGGGTCAGTTCCCAAGAATTCCGGTTGCACGTGAGGAGCCAGATATCCATCGCCCAAACATGTTAGCACTTACCACAGCCATAAAATAGAAAATGCTACTGTTCAGGTGACAATTGTCTGTAATGTGAAATGGCAAGGCAGAGACAGGCACAGTTCTCCTCAATGAGAAATGTTTCACAGCAATTCAGCAGCTCAATCTACTTTACTGACTAAATCTAGAGGAAAATAAAAAATGTTACAAAGCAAAGATCCCATACTTGCAAACTTTGATCTGTTGCACATTTTTGTCTGTGCTCCTCACTGCAATCTCCATTTCAGGTTGTTGGTCATTTGCTGCATGCAACGCAAGGCCTTTAGATTTTTTCTGCTCCCGACCTTTCAGCTTTGCAACTTGCATATTTATACTTCCTTTTTGAATAGGTGATAATGGTTGCCTTTTGTACCTACGTTGCCATCAAATTAATTGGTCTCTAATGTTAATCTCAGCTGATGCAGCAGAAACCTGATGCATGCTTTTACTAAAAAACCTTTTAGAATTTGGTATCTACTATCATTTTGAAGAGTTGAGGTTGAATTAAAGTTCCATCAGCCAAATATATATCACGACTGCAGGAAGATACTTGCACATATATGGAGGAGGGAATGTTATCGTCAGAGATACATTTCCTTGGCATACTCAACATTGCAGAAAAACTGTAAACTGGATAATCTGATGATGGTATAACAAGCAAAGACACCACAACATGTAACACTTACAGTTTTTGTTTTCAAGAAGTTATCAGTGCCACTGTGGAGGTGACGTGACATTGTCCATGTCCTATGAAACTACCACCTCCAGTAAAATTATAGAAAGTCTTTGCGGAAGTGAAATACAGTATAAAGCAGAAGAGTTAGAGATGAGCACTTAAATACATAAGTGTCAAAATTCCTATATGAAGGCAGGACGAAAGGGAAACATGAACAGTTTTGACATGAGGTGGTTAAAGAAGGCAGTAAATGTCACCCCAATACGGTAGCACTTACCACGTAGAAAAAAGAGGAAATGTTAGCGTTAGGGTGACATTTCGCTACAATATTTCGTTACAGAATTGGCGGGCAGGGGATGAGAATGAGAGAAGTTTGTACAAACCAGCAGCCTTCTCATCTTTTTGAAGTAAGACCATAGGAAGTGCTATCTCTTAATAAAGCTCGAGTTAACTCTTCGCAGATTAAGAACAGCATTGCCAAAGGAAAAGCAAGAGGTATACCGTATAAAATCATGTCTCAATTTCTCTAGGGATATCTTGGCGTAGGCAATCAAGATGTGCCAAGACTAGGTAGCACTTACAGGGTTTTGATGGGAAGAATCTGTGCGCACTAGCGTTGTGCTGCCTTTAGACTGCAGAGACAGCACGGCGCTACTAGGAGTATCCTGAAAGAAAGCATCCTTCCGAAAGGTGAAGTATTACTGAAAGAGAGCCTACACTGGGAAGAAGTGTAAGTAGATTAATGTTAGCATCACCATTTAGCGATCCCACGTGGCGGGTCAGTTCCCAAGAATTCCGGTTGCACGTGAGGAGCCAGATAGCTATCGCCCAAACATGGTAGCACTTACCACAGCCATAAATAGAAAATGCTACTGTTCAGGTGACAATTGTCTGTAATGTGAAATGGCAAGGCAGAGACAGGCACAGTTCTCCTCAATGAGAAATGTTTCACAGCAATTCAGCAGCTCAATCTACTTTACTGACTAAATCTAGAGGAAAATAAAAAATGTTACAAAGCAAAGATCCCATACTTGCAAACTTAGATCTGCTGCACATTTTTGTCTGTGCTCCTCACTGCAATCTCCATTTCAGGTTGTTGGTCATTTGCTGCATGCAACGCAAGGCCTTTATATATTTTCAGCTGCCTAACTTTCAGCTTTGCAACTCGCATATTTTTACTTCCTTTTTGAATAGGTGATAATGGTTGCCTTTTGTACCTATGTTGCCATCAAATTAGTTGGTCTCTAATGTTAATCTCAGCTGATGCAGCACAAACCTGATGCATGCTTATACTAAAAAATCTGTTAGAATTTGGTATCTAATATCATTTTGAAGAGTTGAGGTTGAATTAAATTACATCAGCCAGATATATATCACGCCTACAGGAAGATACTTGCACATATATGGAGGAGGGAATGTTACCGTTAGAGATACATTTCCTTGGCATACTCAACATTGCAGAAAAACTGTAAACTGGATAATCTGATGATGGTATAACAAGCAACGACACCAGAACATGTAGCAATTACAGTTTTTGTCTTCAAGAAGCTATCAGTGCCACTGTTGAGGTGACTTGACATTGTCCATGTCCTATGAAACTACCACCTCCATTAAAATTATAGAAAGTCTTTGCGGAAGTGAAATACAGAATAAAGCAGAAGAGTTAGAGGTGAGCACTTAAATACATAAGTGTCAAAATTCCTATATGAAGGCAGGACGAAAGGGAAACATGAACAGTTTTGACATGAGGTGGTTAAAGAAGGCAGTAAATGTCACCCCAATACGGTAGCACTTACCACGTAGAAAAAATAGGAAATGTTAGCGTTAGGGTGACATTTCGCTACAATATTTCGTTACAGAATTGGCGGGCAGGGGATGAGAATGAGAGAAGTTTGTACAAACCAGCAGCCTCCTCATCTTTTTGAAGTAAGACCATAGGAAGTGCTATCTGTTAATAAAGCTCGAGTTAAATCTTCGCAGATTAAGAACAGCATTGCCAAAGGAAAAGCAAGAGGTATACCGTATAAAATCATGTCTCAATTTCTCTAGGGATATCTTGGCGTAGGCAATCAAGATGTGCCAAGACTAGGTAGCACTTACAGGGTTTTTATGGGAAGAATCTATGCACGCTAGCGTTGTGCTGCCTTTAGACTGCAGAGACAGCACGGCGCTACGAGGAGTATCCTGAAAGAAAGCATCCTTCCGAAAGGTGAAGTATTACTGAAAGAGAGCCTGCACTGGGAAGAAGTGTAAGTAGATTAATGTTAGCATCACCATTTAGCGATCCCACGTGGCGGGTCAGTTCCCAAGAATTCCGGTTGCATGTGAGGAGCCAGATATCCATCGCCCAAACATGTTAGCACTTACCACAGCCATAAAATAGAAAATGCTACTGTTCAGGTGACAATTGTCTGTAATGTGAAATGGCAAGGCAGAGACAGGCACAATTCTCCTCAATGAGAAATGTTTCACAGCAATTCAGCAGCTCAATCTACTTTACTGACTAAATCTAGAGGAAAATAAAAAATGTTACAAAGCAAAGATCCCATACTTGCAAACTTAGATCTGCTGCACATTTTTGTCTGTGCTCCTCACTGCAATTTCCATTTCAGGTTGTTGGTCATTTGCTGCATGCAACGCAAGGCCTTTAGATTTTTTCAGCTGCCTAACTTTCAGCTTTGCAACTCGCATATTTTTACTTCCTTTTGAATAGGTGATAATGGTTGCCTTTTGTACCTATGTTGCCATCAAATTAGTTGGTCTCTAATGTTAATCTCAGCTGAAGCATGCCCAAACCTGACGCATGCTTATACTAAAAAATCTGTTAGAATTTGGTATCTACTATCATTTTGAAGAGTTGAGGTTGAATTAAAGTTCCATCAGCCAAATATATATCACGACTACAGGAATTGAGTAGAGTGGATTGGGAAAATAGATTAAAGGGTAAGACGATACATGATCAGTGGTGTACATTTAAGGAGTTATTTTACAACTTCCAAAAAATATATATTCCACTGAGAAGAATAGGGTGTAAAAGAAAAGACAGCCATCCGTGGCTATGTAAAGAAATTAAGGATAGTATTCGACTAAAAACAAGGGCATATAAGGTAGCCAAATCTAGTGGGAGGATAGAGGATTGGGGAAACTTTAAAAGACAGTAAAAAATGACAAAATGATTGATTAAGAAATGGAAGATAGATTATGAATTAGCAAAAAATATAAAAACAGATAGTAAGAGTTTTTATAGTTATATAAAAGAAAAAGGGTGGCTAAAGTAAATGTTGGTGCCTGAGAGGATGAGACTGGGAAATTAATGGTGGGAAATATGGAGATGGCAAATACACTGAATGAATATTTTATATCAGTCTTTACAGTAGAAGACACTAAGAATATCCCAACACTGGACAAACAGGGGGCTAAAGGGGGGGAGGAGGTAAACACAATCAAAATCACTAAGGAAGTGGTACTCGGTAAAATAATGGGACTCAAGGCGGATAAATCACCTGGACCTGATGACTTACATCCTAGGGTCTTGAGGGAAGTGGCGGTCGGGATTGTGGATGCATTGGTAATAATTTTCCAAAACTCCCTGGACTCGGCAAAGGTCCCGGCCGACTGGAAAACTGCTAATGTAACACCCTTATTTAAAAAGGGCAGTAGACAGAAGGCTGGAAACTATAGACCGGTTAGCCTAACATCTGTGGTAGGTAAAATTTTGGAGTCCATTATTAAGGAGACAGTAACAGGACATTTGGATAAT
This sequence comes from Somniosus microcephalus, assembly GCF_052327205.1. NCBI lineage: Eukaryota > Metazoa > Chordata > Chondrichthyes > Squaliformes > Somniosidae > Somniosus > Somniosus microcephalus. Next base: position 160,699,920 of record NC_140988.1, read on the forward strand.
CATAATTTAATAGGACAAAGTCAGCATGGTTTTATGAAGGGGAAGTCATGTTTGAGAAATTTGCTGGAGTTCTTTGAGGAAGTAACATATAGGGTGGATAAAGGGGAACCAGTGGACGTAGTGTATTTAGACTTCCAAAAGGCATTTGACAAGGTGCCACACAAAAGATTATTGCTTAAGATAAAAAATCACGGGATTGGGGGTAATATTCTGGCATGGATAGAGGATTGGCTATCTAACAGAAGGCAGAGAGTTGGGATAAATGGTTCATTCTCAGACTGGCAATCAATAACTAGTGTTTTCCGCAGGGGTCAGTGCTGGGTCCCCAACTCTTTACAATCTATATTGACGATTTGGAGGAGGGGACCGAGTGTAACATATCAAAGTTTGCAGATGATACTAAGATGGGAGGGAAAGTAATGAGTGAGGAGGACATAAAAAACCTGCAATTGGAAATAGACAGGCTAAGTAAGTAGGCAGAGATTTGGCAGATGGAATACAATACTGGAAAGTGTGAGGTTATGTACTTTGGCAGGAAAAATCGTAGAGCAAGTTATTACCTCAATGGCAAGAAACTGGAAAGTACTGAAGTACAAAGGGATCTGGGGGTCCTGGTGCACGAAACTCAAAAGGTTAGTATGCAGGTGCATCAAGTGATTAAGAAGGCCAATGGAATGTTGGCTTTCATTGCTAGGGGGATAGAATATAAAAATAGGGAGGTATTGCTTCAGTTGTACAAGGTATTGGTGAGACCGCACCTGGAATACTGCGTACAGTTTTGGTGTCCATACTTAAGAAAGGACATACTTGCTCTCGAGTCAGTACAAAGAAGGTTCACTCGGTTAATCCCGGGGATGAGGGGATGGACATATGAGGAGAGGTTGAGTAGATTGGGACTCTACTCATTGGAGTTCAGAAGAATGAGAGGCGATCTTATTGAAACATATAAGATTGTGAAGGGGTTGGATCGGGTGGATGTGGGGAAAATGTTCCCGATGATGGGTGAAACTAGAACTAGGGGGCATAGTCTTAGAATAAGGGGCTGCTCTTTCAAAACTGAGATGAGGAGGAACTACTTCACTCAGAGGGTGGTAGGTCCATGGAATATGCTGCCCGAAAAAGCTGTAGAAGCTACATCATTACATAAATTTAAAACAGAAATAGACAGTTTCCTAGAAGTAAAGGGAATTAAGGGTTACGGGGAGCAGGCAGGAATTTGGACATGAGTCTACGTTCGGATCGGTCATGGCCCTGTGGGTAGCGGAGCGGGCCCAGGGGCCGTGTAGCCTGATCCTGCTCCTATTTCGTGTGTCTAATTCTGTTAGATTCAGGAGATGGTTCTGTGATAGTGGATTGGCGGTTAGGATCAGATCAGCCATGATCTTATTGAATGGCGGAGCAGGCTCGAGGGGCCAATTGGCCTAATACTGCTCCTATTTCTTACGTTCTTACGAAGATACTTGCACATATATGGAGGAGGGAATGTTACCGTTAGAGATACATTTCCTTGGCATACTCAACATTGCAGAAAAACTGTAAACTGGATAATCTGATGATGGTATAACAAGCAAAGACACCAGAACATGTAGCAATTACAGTTTTTGTCTTCAAGAAGCTATCAGTGCCACTGTTGAGGTGACTTGACATTGTCCATGTCCTATGAAAGTACCAGCTCCAGTAAAAGTATAGAAAGTCTTTGCGGAAGTGAAATGCAGTACAAAGCAGAACAGTTAGAGATGAGCACTTAAAGACATAAGAGACAAAATTCCTATATGCCGGGAGGACGAAAGGGAAACATGAACAGTTTCGACATGAGGTGGTTAAAGTAGGCAGTAAATGTCAGCCCAATACGGTAGCGCTTACCACGTAGAAAAAATAGGAAATGTTAGCGTTAGGGTGACATTTCGCTACAATATTTTGTTACAGAGTTGGCGGGCAGGGGATGAGAATGAGAGAAGTTTGTACAAACCAGCAGCCTCCTCATCTTTTTGAAGTAAGACCATAGGAAGTGCTATCTCTTAATAAAGCTCGAGTTAAATCTTCGCAGATTAAGAACAGCATTGCCAAAGGAAAAGCAAGAGGTATACCGTATAAAATCATGTCTCAATTTCTCTAGGGATATCTTGGCGTAGGCAATCAAGATGTGCCAAGACTAGGTAGCACTTACAGGGTTTTGATGGGAAGAATCTGTGCGCACAAGCGTTGTGCTGCCTTTAGACTGCAGAGACAGCACGGCGCTACTAGGAGTATCCTGAAAGAAAGCATCCTTCCGAAAGGTGAAGTATTACTGAAAGAGAGCCTGCACTGGGAAGAAGTGTAAGTAGATTAATGTTAGCATCACCATTTAGCGATCCCACGTGGCGGGTCAGTTCCCAAGAATTCCGGTTGCACGTGAGGAGCCAGATATCCATCGCCAAACATGTTAGCACTTACCACAGCCATAAAATAGAAAATGCTACTGTTCAGGTGACAATTGTCTGTAATGTGAAATGGCAAGGCAGAGACAGGCACAGTTCTCCTCAATGAGAAATGTTTCACAGCAATTCAGCAGCTCAATCTACTTTACTGACTAAATCTAGAGGAAAATAAAAAATGTTACAAAGCAAAGATCCCATACTTGCAAACTTTGATCTGTTGCACATTTTTGTCTGTGCTCCTCACTGCAATCTCCATTTCAGGTTGTTGGTCATTTGCTGCATGCAACGCAAGGCCTTTAGATTTTTTCTGCTCCCGACCTTTCAGCTTTGCAACTTGCATATTTATACTTCCTTTTTGAATAGGTGATAATGGTTGCCTTTTGTACCTACGTTGCCATCAAATTAATTGGTCTCTAATGTTAATCTCAGCTGATGCAGCAGAAACCTGATGCATGCTTTTACTAAAAAACTTTTAGAATTTGGTATCTACTATCATTTTGAAGAGTTGAGGTTGAATTAAAGTTCCATCAGCCAAATATATATCACGACTGCAGGAAGATACTTGCACATATATGGAGGAGGGAATGTTATCGTTAGAGATACATTTCCTTGGCATACTCAACATTGCAGAAAAACTGTAAACTGGACAATCTGATGATGGTATAACAAGCAAAGACACCACAACATGTAGCAATTACAGTTTTGTTTTCAAGAAGTTATCAGTACCAATGTTGAGGTGACTTGACATTGTCCATGTCCTGTGAAAGTACCAGCTCCAGTAAAAGTATAGAAAGTCTTTGCGGAAGTGAAATGCAGTATAAAGCAGAACAGTTAGAGATGAGCACTTAAAGACATAAGAGACAAAATTCCTATATGCCGGGAGGACGAAAGGGAAACATGAACAGTTTTGACATGAGGTGGTTAAAGAAGGCAGTAAATGTCACCCCAATACGGTAGCACTTACCACGTAGAAAAAATAGGAAATGTTAGCGTTAGGGTGACATTTCGCTGCAATATTTCGTTACAGAGTTGGCGGGCAGGGGATGAGAATGAGAGAAGTTTGTACAAACCAGCAGCCTCCTCATCTTTTTGAAGTAAGACCTTAGGAAGTGCTATCTGTTAATAAAGCTCGAGTCAAATCTTCTCAAATTAAGAACAGCATTGCCAAAGGAAAAGCAAGAGGTATACCGTATAAAATCATGTCTCAATTTCTCAACGGATATCTTGGTGAAGGCAGTCAAGATTGGCCAAGAGAAGGTAGCACTTACAGGGTATTGATGGGAAGAATCTTTGCGCACTAGCGTTGTGCTGTTTTTAGACTGCAGAGGAAGCACGGCGCTACCAGGCGTATCCTGAAAGAAAGCATCCTTCCGAAAGGTGAAGTATTACTGAAAGAGAGCCTGCACTGGGAAGAAGAGTGAGTAGATTACTGTTAGTATCACCATTTAGCGATCCCACGTGGCTGGTCAGCTCCCAAGAGATCCGTTTGCACGTGAGGAGCCAGATAGCTATCGCCCAAACATGGTAGCACTTACCACAGCCATAAAATAGAAAATGCTACTGTTCAGGTGACAATTGTCTGTAATGTGAAATGGCAAGGCAGAGACAGGCACAGATCTCCTCAATGAGAAATGTTTCACAGCAATTCAGCAGCTCAATCTACTTTACTGACTAAATCTAGAGGAAAATAAAAAATGTTACAAAGCAAAGATCCCATACTTGCAAATTTAGATCTGCTGCACATTCTTGTCTGTGCTCCTCACTGCAATCTCCATTTCAGGTTGTTGGTCATTTGCTGCATGCAACGCAAGGCCTTTAGATTTTTTCAGCTCCCTACCTTTCAGCTTTGGAACTTGCATATTTATACTTCCTTTTTGAATAGGTGATAATGGTTGCCTTTTGTACCTACGTTGCCATCAAATTAATTGGTCTCTAATGTTAATCTCAGCTGATGCAGCAGAAACCTGATGCATGCTTTTACTAAAAAATCTTTTAGAATTTGGTATCTACTATCATTTTGAAGAGTTGAGGTTGAATTAAAGTTCCATCAGCCAAATATATATCACGACTGCAGGAAGATACTTGCACATATATGGAGGAGGGAATGTTATCGTTAGAGATACATTTCCTTGGCATACTCAACATTGCAGAAAAACTGTAAACTGGACAATCTGATGATGGTATAACAAGCAAAGACACCACAACATGTAGCAATTACAGTTTTGTTTTCAAGAAGCTATCAGTACCAATGTTGAGGTGACTTGACATTGTCCATGTCCTATGAAAGTACCAGCTCCAGTAAAAGTATAGAAAGTCTTTGCGGAAGTGAAATGCAGTATAAAGCAGAACAGTTAGAGATGAGCACTTAAAGACATAAGTGTCAAAATTCCTATATGAAGGCAGGACGAAAGGGAAACATGAACAGTTTTGACATGAGGTGGTTAAAGAAGGCAGTAAATGTCACCCCAATACGGTAGCACTTACCACGGAGAAAAAATAGGAAATGTTAGCGTTAGGGTGATATTTCGCTACAATATTTCGTTACAGAATTGGCGGGCAGGGGATGAGAATGAGAGAAGTTTGTACAAACCAGCAGCCTCCTCATCTTTTTGAAGTAAGACCATAGGAAGTGCTATCTGTTAATAAAGCTCGAGTTAAATCTTCGCAGATTAAGAACAGCATTGCCAAAGGAAAAGCAAGAGGTATACCGTATAAAATCATGTCTCAATTTCTCTAGGGATATCTTGGCGTAGGCAATCAAGATGTGCCAAGACTAGGTAGCACTTACAGGGTTTTTATGGGAAGAATCTATGCACGCTAGCGTTGTGCTGCCTTTAGACTGCAGAGACAGCACGGCGCTACGAGGAGTATCCTGAAAGAAAGCATCCTTCCGAAAGGTGAAGTATTACTGAAAGAGAGCCTGCACTGGGAAGAAGTGTAAGTAGATTAATGTTAGCATCACCATTTAGCGATCCCACGTGGCGGGTCAGTTCCCAAGAATTCCGGTTGCACGTGAGGAGCCAGATATCCATCGCCCAAACATGTTAGCACTTACCACAGCCATAAAATAGAAAATGCTACTGTTCAGGTGACAATTGTCTGTAATGTGAAATGGCAAGGCAGAGACAGGCACAGTTCTCCTCAATGAGAAATGTTTCACAGCAATTCAGCAGCTCAATCTACTTTACTGACTAAATCTAGAGGAAAATAAAAAATGTTACAAAGCAAAGATCCCATACTTGCAAACTTTGATCTGTTGCACATTTTTGTCTGTGCTCCTCACTGCAATCTCCATTTCAGGTTGTTGGTCATTTGCTGCATGCAACGCAAGGCCTTTAGATTTTTTCTGCTCCCGACCTTTCAGCTTTGCAACTTGCATATTTATACTTCCTTTTTGAATAGGTGATAATGGTTGCCTTTTGTACCTACGTTGCCATCAAATTAATTGGTCTCTAATGTTAATCTCAGCTGATGCAGCAGAAACCTGATGCATGCTTTTACTAAAAAACCTTTTAGAATTTGGTATCTACTATCATTTTGAAGAGTTGAGGTTGAATTAAAGTTCCATCAGCCAAATATATATCACGACTGCAGGAAGATACTTGCACATATATGGAGGAGGGAATGTTATCGTCAGAGATACATTTCCTTGGCATACTCAACATTGCAGAAAAACTGTAAACTGGACAATCTGATGATGGTATAACAAGCAAAGACACCACAACATGTAGCAATTACAGTTTTGTTTTCAAGAAGTTATCAGTACCAATGTTGAGGTGACTTGACATTGTCCATGTCCTATGAAAGTACCAGCTCCAGTAAAAGTATAGAAAGTCTTTGCGGAAGTGAAATGCAGTATAAAGCAGAACAGTTAGAGATGAGCACTTAAAGACATAAGAGACAAAATTCCTACATGCCTGGAGGACGAAAGGGAAACATGAACAGTTTTGACATGAGGTGGTTAAAGAAGGCAGTAAATGTCACCCCAATACGGTAGCACTTACCACGTAGAAAAAAGAGGAAATGTTAGCGTTAGGGTGACATTTCGCTACAATATTTCGTTACAGAATTGGCGGGCAGGGGATGAGAATGAGAGAAGTTTGTACAAACCAGCAGCCTTCTCATCTTTTTGAAGTAAGACCATAGGAAGTGCTATCTCTTAATAAAGCTCGAGTTAAATCTTCGCAGATTAAGAACAGCATTGCCAAAGGAAAAGCAAGAGGTATACCGTATAAAATCATGTCTCAATTTCTCTAGGGATATCTTGGCGTAGGCAATCAAGATGTGCCAAGACTAGGTAGCACTTACAGGGTTTTGATGGGAAGAATCTGTGCGCACTAGCGTTGTGCTGCCTTTAGACTGCAGAGACAGCACGGCGCTACTAGGAGTATCCTGAAAGAAAGCATCCTTCCGAAAGGTGAAGTATTACTGAAAGAGAGCCTACACTGGGAAGAAGTGTAAGTAGATTAATGTTAGCATCACCATTTAGCGATCCCACGTGGCGGGTCAGTTCCCAAGAATTCCGGTTGCACGTGAGGAGCCAGATAGCTATCGCCCAAACATGGTAGCACTTACCACAGCCATAAATAGAAAATGCTACTGTTCAGGTGACAATTGTCTGTAATGTGAAATGGCAAGGCAGAGACAGGCACAGTTCTCCTCAATGAGAAATGTTTCACAGCAATTCAGCAGCTCAATCTACTTTACTGACTAAATCTAGAGGAAAATAAAAAATGTTACAAAGCAAAGATCCCATACTTGCAAACTTAGATCTGCTGCACATTTTTGTCTGTGCTCCTCACTGCAATCTCCATTTCAGGTTGTTGGTCATTTGCTGCATGCAACGCAAGGCCTTTATATATTTTCAGCTGCCTAACTTTCAGCTTTGCAACTTGCATATTTATACTTCCTTTTTGAATAGGTGATAATGGTTGCCTTTTGTACCTACGTTGCCATCAAATTAATTGGTCTCTAATGTTAATCTCAGCTGATGCAGCAGAAACCTGATGCATGCTTTTACTAAAAAATCTTTTAGAATTTGGTATCTACTATCATTTTGAAGAGTTGAGGTTGAATTAAAGTTCCATCAGCCAAATATATATCACGACTGCAGGAAGATACTTGCACATATATGGAGGAGGGAATGTTATCGTTAGAGATACATTTCCTTGGCATACTCAACATTGCAGAAAAACTGTAAACTGGACAATCTGATGATGGTATAACAAGCAAAGACACCACAACATGTAGCAATTACAGTTTTGTTTTCAAGAAGCTATCAGTACCAATGTTGAGGTGACTTGACATTGTCCATGTCCTATGAAAGTACCAGCTCCAGTAAAAGTATAGAAAGTCTTTGCGGAAGTGAAATGCAGTATAAAGCAGAACAGTTAGAGATGAACACTTAAAGACATAAGTGTCAAAATTCCTATATGAAGGCAGGACGAAAGGGAAACATGAACAGTTTTGACATGAGGTGGTTAAAGAAGGCAGTAAATGTCACCCCAATACGGTAGCACTTACCACGGAGAAAAAATAGGAAATGTTAGCGTTAGGGTGATATTTCGCTACAATATTTCGTTACAGAATTGGCGGGCAGGGGATGAGAATGAGAGAAGTTTGTACAAACCAGCAGCCTCCTCATCTTTTTGAAGTAAGACCATAGGAAGTGCTATCTGTTAATAAAGCTCGAGTCAAATCTTCTCAAATTAAGAACAGCATTGCCAAAGGAAAAGCAAGAGGTATACCGTATAAAATCATGTCTCAATTTCTCAACGGATATCTTGGTGAAGGCAGTCAAGATTGGCCAAGAGAAGGTAGCACTTACAGGGTTTTGATGGGAAGAATCTTTGCGCACTAGCGTTGTGCTGCCTTTAGACTGCAGAGACAGCACGGCGCTACCAGGAGTATCCTGAAAGAAAGCATCCTTCCGAAAGCTGAAGTATTACTGAAAGAGAGCCTGCACTGGGAAGAAGAGTGAGTAGATTAATGTTAGCATCACCATTTAGCGATCCCACGTGGCGGGTCAGTTCCCAAGAATTCCGGTTGCACGTGAGGAGCCAGATAGCTATCGCCCAAACATGGTAGCACTTACCACAGCCATAAATAGAAAATGCTACTGTTCAGGTGACAATTGTCTGTAATGTGAAATGGCAAGGCAGAGACAGGCACAGTTCTCCTCAATGAGAAATGTTTCACAGCAATTCAGCAGCTCAATCTACTTTACTGACTAAATCTAGAGGAAAATAAAAAATGTTACAAAGCAAAGATCCCATACTTGCAAACTTAGATCTGCTGCACATTTTTGTCTGTGCTCCTCACTGCAATCTCCATTTCAGGTTGTTGGTCATTTGCTGCATGCAACGCAAGGCCTTTATATATTTTCAGCTGCCTAACTTTCAGCTTTGCAACTCGCATATTTTTACTTCCTTTTTGAATAGGTGATAATGGTTGCCTTTTGTACCTATGTTGCCATCAAATTAGTTGGTCTCTAATGTTAATCTCAGCTGATGCAGCACAAACCTGATGCATGCTTATACTAAAAAATCTGTTAGAATTTGGTATCTAATATCATTTTGAAGAGTTGAGGTTGAATTAAATTACATCAGCCAGATATATATCACGCCTACAGGAAGATACTTGCACATATATGGAGGAGGGAATGTTACCGTTAGAGATACATTTCCTTGGCATACTCAACATTGCAGAAAAACTGTAAACTGGATAATCTGATGATGGTATAACAAGCAAAGACACCGGAACATGTAACACTTACAGTTTTGCTTTCAAGAAGTTATCAGTGCCACTGTGGAGGTGACGTGACATTGTCCATGTCCTATGAAACTACCACCTCCATTAAAATTATAGAAAGTCTTTGCGGAAGTGAAATACAGAATAAAGCAGAAGAGTTAGAGGTGAGCACTTAAATACATAAGTGTCAAAATTCCTATATGAAGGCAGGACGAAAGGGAAACATGAACAGTTTTGACATGAGGTGGTTAAAGAAGGCAGTAAATGTCACCCCAATACGGTAGCACTTACCACGTAGAAAAATAGGAAATGTTAGCGTTAGGGTGACATTTCGCTACAATATTTCGTTACAGAATTGGCGGGCAGGGGATGAGAATGAGAGAAGTTTGTACAAACCAGCAGCCTCCTCATCTTTTTGAAGTAAGACCATAGGAAGTGCTATCTGTTAATAAAGCTCGAGTTAAATCTTCGCAGATTAAGAACAGCATTGCCAAAGGAAAAGCAAGAGGTATACCGTATAAAATCATGTCTCAATTTCTCTAGGGATATCTTGGCGTAGGCAATCAAGATGTGCCAAGACTAGGTGGCACTTACAGGGTTTTTATGGGAAGAATCTGTGCACGCTAGCGTTGTGCTGCCTTTAGACTGCAGAGACAGCACGGCGCCACTAGGGGTATCCTGAAAGAAAGCATCCTTCCGAAAGGCGAAGTATTACTGAAAGAGAGCCTGCACTGGGAAGAAGTGTGAGTAGATTAATGTTAGCATCACCATTTAGCGATCCCACGTGGCGGGTCAGTTCCCAAGAGTTCCGGTTGCACGTCAGGAGCCAGATAGCTATCGCCCAAACATGGTAGCACTTACCACAGCCATAAAATAGAAAATGCTACTGTTCAGGTGACAATTGTCTGTAATGTGAAATGGCAAGGCAGAGACAGGCACAGTTCTCCTCAATGAGAAATGTTTCACAGCAATTCAGCAGCTCAATCTACTTTACTGACTAAATCTAGAGGAAAATAAAAAATGTTACAAAGCAAAGATCCCATACTTGCAAACTTAGATCTGCTGCACATTTTTGTCTGTGCTCCTCACTGCAATCTCCATTTCAGGTTGTAGGTCATTTGCAAGGCCTTTATATATTTTCAGCTGCCTAACTTTCAGCTTTGCAACTCGCATATTTTTACTTCCTTTTGAATAGGTGATAATGGTTGCCTTTTGTACCTATGTTGCCATCAAATTAGTTGGTCTCTAATGTTAATCTCAGCTGAAGCATGCCCAAACCTGACGCATGCTTATACTAAAAAATCTGTTAGAATTTGGTATCTACTATCATTTTGAAGAGTTGAGGTTGAATTAAAGTTCCATCAGCCAAATATATATCACGACTACAGGAATTGAGTAGAGTGGATTGGGAAAATAGATTAAAGGGTAAGACGATACATGATCAGTGGTGTACATTTAAGGAGTTATTTTACAACTTCCAAAAAATATATATTCCACTGAGAAGAATAGGGTGTAAAAGAAAAGACAGCCATCCGTGGCTATGTAAAGAAATTAAGGATAGTATTCGACTAAAAACAAGGGCATATAAGGTAGCCAAATCTAGTGGGAGGATAGAGGATTGGGGAAACTTTAAAAGACAGTAAAAAATGACAAAATGATTGATTAAGAAATGGAAGATAGATTATGAATTAGCAAAAAATATAAAAACAGATAGTAAGAGTTTTTATAGTTATATAAAAGAAAAAGGGTGGCTAAAGTAAATGTTGGTGCCTGAGAGGATGAGACCGGGAAATTAATGGTGGGAAATATGGAGATGGCAAATACACTGAATGAATATTTTATATCAGTCTTTACAGTAGAAGACACTAAGAATATCCCAACACTGGACAAACAGGGGGCTAAAGGGGGGGAGGAGGTAAACACAATCAAAATCACTAAGGAAGTGGTACTCGGTAAAATAATGGGACTCAAGGCGGATAAATCACCTGGACCTGATGACTTACATCCTAGGGTCTTGAGGGAAGTGGCGGTCGGGATTGTGGATGCATTGGTAATAATTTTCCAAAACTCCCTGGACTCGGCAAAGGTCCCGGCCGACTGGAAAACTGCTAATGTAACACCCTTATTTAAAAAGGGCAGTAGACAGAAGGCTGGAAACTATAGACCGGTTAGCCTAACATCTGTGGTAGGTAAAATTTTGGAGTCCATTATTAAGGAGACAGTAACAGGACATTTGGATAATCATAATTTAATAGGACAAAGTCAGCATGGTTTTATGAAGGGGAAGTCATGTTTGAGAAATTTGCTGGAGTTCTTTGAGGAAGTAACATATAGGGTGGATAAAGGGGAACCAGTGGACGTAGTGTATTTAGACTTCCAAAAGGCATTTGACAAGGTGCCACACAAAAGATTATTGCTTAAGATAAAAAATCACGGGATTGGGGGTAATATTCTGGCATGGATAGAGGATTGGCTATCTAACAGAAGGCAGAGAGTTGGGATAAATGGTTCATTCTCAGACTGGCAATCAATAACTAGTGTTTTCCGCAGGGGTCAGTGCTGGGTCCCCAACTCTTTACAATCTATATTGACGATTTGGAGGAGGGGACCGAGTGTAACATATCAAAGTTTGCAGATGATACTAAGATGGGAGGGAAAGTAATGAGTGAGGAGGACATAAAAAACCTGCAATTGGAAATAGACAGGCTAAGTAAGTAGGCAGAGATTTGGCAGATGGAATACAATACTGGAAAGTGTGAGGTTATGTACTTTGGCAGGAAAAATCGTAGAGCAAGTTATTACCTCAATGGCAAGAAACTGGAAAGTACTGAAGTACAAAGGGATCTGGGGGTCCTGGTGCACGAAACTCAAAAGGTTAGTATGCAGGTGCATCAAGTGATTAAGAAGGCCAATGGAATGTTGGCTTTCATTGCTAGGGGGATAGAATATAAAAATAGGGAGGTATTGCTTCAGTTGTACAAGGTATTGGTGAGACCGCACCTGGAATACTGCGTACAGTTTTGGTGTCCATACTTAAGAAAGGACATACTTGCTCTCGAGTCAGTACAAAGAAGGTTCACTCGGTTAATCCCGGGGATGAGGGGATGGACATATGAGGAGAGGTTGAGTAGATTGGGACTCTACTCATTGGAGTTCAGAAGAATGAGAGGCGATCTTATTGAAACATATAAGATTGTGAAGGGGTTGGATCGGGTGGATGTGGGGAAAATGTTCCCGATGATGGGTGAAACTAGAACTAGGGGGCATAGTCTTAGAATAAGGGGCTGCTCTTTCAAAACTGAGATGAGGAGGAACTACTTCACTCAGAGGGTGGTAGGTCCATGGAATATGCTGCCCGAAAAAGCTGTAGAAGCTACATCATTACATAAATTTAAAACAGAAATAGACAGTTTCCTAGAAGTAAAGGGAATTAAGGGTTACGGGGAGCAGGCAGGAATTTGGACATGAGTCTACGTTCGGATCGGTCATGGCCCTGTGGGTAGCGGAGCGGGCCCAGGGGCCGTGTAGCCTGATCCTGCTCCTATTTCGTGTGTCTAATTCTGTTAGATTCAGGAGATGGTTCTGTGATAGTGGATTGGCGGTTAGGATCAGATCAGCCATGATCTTATTGAATGGCGGAGCAGGCTCGAGGGGCCGATTGGCCTACTACTGCTCCTATTTCTTACGTTCTTACGAAGATACTTGCACATATATGGAGGAGGGAATGTTACCGTTAGAGATACATTTCCTTGGCATACTCAACATTGCAGAAAAACTGTAAACTGGATAATCTGATGATGGTATAACAAGCAAAGACACCAGAACATGTAGCAATTACAGTTTTTGTCTTCAAGAAGCTATCAGTGCCACTGTTGAGGTGACTTGACATTGTCCATGTCCTATGAAAGTACCAGCTCCAGTAAAAGTATAGAAAGTCTTTGCGGAAGTGAAATGCAGTACAAAGCAGAACAGTTAGAGATGAGCACTTAAAGACATAAGAGACAAAATTCCTATATGCCGGGAGGACGAAAGGGAAACATGAACAGTTTCGACATGAGGTGGTTAAAGTAGGCAGTAAATGTCAGCTCAATACGGTAGCGCTTACCACGTAGAAAAAATAGGAAATGTTAGCGTTAGGGTGACATTTCGCTACAATATTTTGTTACAGAGTTGGCGGGCAGGGGATGAGAATGAGAGAAGTTTGTACAAACCAGCAGCCTCCTCATCTTTTTGAAGTAAGACCATAGGAAGTGCTATCTGTTAATAAAGCTCGAGTTAAATCTTCGCAGATTAAGAACAGCATTGCCAAAGGAAAAGCAAGAGGTATACCGTATAAAATCATGTCTCAATTTCTCTAGGGATATCTTGGCGTAGGCAATCAAGATGTGCCAAGACTAGGTAGCACTTACAGGGTTTTGAGGGGAAGAATCTGTGCGCACAAGCGTTGTGCTGCCTTTAGACTGCAGAGACAGCACGGCGCTACTAGGAGTATCCTGAAAGAAAGCATCCTTCCGAAAGGTGAAGTATTACTGAAAGAGAGCCTGCACTGGGAAGAAGAGTGAGTAGATTACTGTTAGTATCACCATTTAGCGATCCCACGTGGCTGGTCAGCTCCCAAGAGATCCGTTTGCACGTGAGGAGCCAGATAGCTATCGCCCAAACATGGTAGCACTTACCACAGCCATAAAATAGAAAATGCTACTGTTCAGGTGACAATTGTCTGTAATGTGAAATGGCAAGGCAGAGACAGGCACAGATCTCCTCAATGAGAAATGTTTCACAGCAATTCAGCAGCTCAATCTACTTTACTGACTAAATCTAGAGGAAAATAAAAAATGTTACAAAGCAAAGATCCCATACTTGCAAATTTAGATCTGCTGCACATTCTTGTCTGTGCTCCTCACTGCAATCTCCATTTTAGGTTGTTGGTCATTTGCTGCATGCAACGCAAGGCCTTTAGATTTTTTCAGCTCCCTACCTTTCAGCTTTGGAACTTGCATATTTATACTTCCTTTTTGAATAGGTGATAATGGTTGCCTTTTGTACCTACGTTGCCATCAAATTAATTGGTCTCTAATGTTAATCTCAGCTGATGCAGCACAAACCTGATGCATGCTTATACTAAAAAATCTGTTAGAATTTGGTATCTAATATCATTTTGAAGAGTTGAGGTTGAATTAAATTACATCAGCCAGATATATATCACGCCTACAGGAAGATACTTGCACATATATGGAGGAGGGAATGTTATCGTTAGAGATACATTTCCTTGGCATACTCAACATTGCAGAAAAACTGTAAACTGGACAATCTGATGATGGTATAACAAGCAAAGACACCACAACATGTAGCAATTACAGTTTTGTTTTCAAGAAGCTATCAGTACCAATGTTGAGGTGACTTGACATTGTCCATGTCCTATGAAAGTACCAGCTCCAGTAAAAGTATAGAAAGTCTTTGCGGAAGTGAAATGCAGTATAAAGCAGAACAGTTAGAGATGAGCACTTAAAGACATAAGTGTCAAAATTCCTATATGAAGGCAGGACGAAAGGGAAACATGAACAGTTTTGACATGAGGTGGTTAAAGAAGGCAGTAAATGTCACCCCAATACGGTAGCACTTACCACGGAGAAAAAATAGGAAATGTTAGCGTTAGGGTGATATTTCGCTACAATATTTCGTTACAGAATTGGCGGGCAGGGGATGAGAATGAGAGAAGTTTGTACAAACCAGCAGCCTCCTCATCTTTTTGAAGTAAGACCATAGGAAGTGCTATCTGTTAATAAAGCTCGAGTTAAATCTTCGCAGATTAAGAACAGCATTGCCAAAGGAAAAGCAAGAGGTATACCGTATAAAATCATGTCTCAATTTCTCTAGGGATATCTTGGCGTAGGCAATCAAGATGTGCCAAGACTAGGTAGCACTTACAGGGTTTTTATGGGAAGAATCTATGCACGCTAGCGTTGTGCTGCCTTTAGACTGCAGAGACAGCACGGCGCTACGAGGAGTATCCTGAAAGAAAGCATCCTTCCGAAAGGTGAAGTATTACTGAAAGAGAGCCTGCACTGGGAAGAAGTGTAAGTAGATTAATGTTAGCATCACCATTTAGCGATCCCACGTGGCGGGTCAGTTCCCAAGAATTCCGGTTGCACGTGAGGAGCCAGATATCCATCGCCCAAACATGTTAGCACTTACCACAGCCATAAAATAGAAAATGCTACTGTTCAGGTGACAATTGTCTGTAATGTGAAATGGCAAGGCAGAGACAGGCACAGTTCTCCTCAATGAGAAATGTTTCACAGCAATTCAGCAGCTCAATCTACTTTACTGACTAAATCTAGAGGAAAATAAAAAATGTTACAAAGCAAAGATCCCATACTTGCAAACTTTGATCTGTTGCACATTTTTGTCTGTGCTCCTCACTGCAATCTCCATTTCAGGTTGTTGGTCATTTGCTGCATGCAACGCAAGGCCTTTAGATTTTTTCTGCTCCCGACCTTTCAGCTTTGCAACTTGCATATTTATACTTCCTTTTTGAATAGGTGATAATGGTTGCCTTTTGTACCTACGTTGCCATCAAATTAATTGGTCTCTAATGTTAATCTCAGCTGATGCAGCAGAAACCTGATGCATGCTTTTACTAAAAAACCTTTTAGAATTTGGTATCTACTATCATTTTGAAGAGTTGAGGTTGAATTAAAGTTCCATCAGCCAAATATATATCACGACTGCAGGAAGATACTTGCACATATATGGAGGAGGGAATGTTATCGTCAGAGATACATTTCCTTGGCATACTCAACATTGCAGAAAAACTGTAAACTGGATAATCTGATGATGGTATAACAAGCAAAGACACCACAACATGTAGCAATTACAGTTTTGTTTTCAAGAAGTTATCAGTACCACTGTGGAGGTGACGTGACATTGTCCATGTCCTATGAAACTACCACCTCCAGTAAAATTATAGAAAGTCTTTGCGGAAGTGAAATACAGTATAAAGCAGAAGAGTTAGAGATGAGCACTTAAATACATAAGTGTCAAAATTCCTATATGAAGGCAGGACGAAAGGGAAACATGAACAGTTTTGACATGAGGTGGTTAAAGAAGGCAGTAAATGTCACCCCAATACGGTAGCACTTACCACGTAGAAAAAAGAGGAAATGTTAGCGTTAGGGTGACATTTCGCTACAATATTTCGTTACAGAATTGGCGGGCAGGGGATGAGAATGAGAGAAGTTTGTACAAACCAGCAGCCTTCTCATCTTTTTGAAGTAAGACCATAGGAAGTGCTATCTCTTAATAAAGCTCGAGTTAAATCTTCGCAGATTAAGAACAGCATTGCCAAAGGAAAAGCAAGAGGTATACCGTATAAAATCATGTCTCAATTTCTCTAGGGATATCTTGGCGTAGGCAATCAAGATGTGCCAAGACTAGGTAGCACTTACAGGGTTTTGATGGGAAGAATCTGTGCGCACTAGCGTTGTGCTGCCTTTAGACTGCAGAGACAGCACGGCGCTACTAGGAGTATCCTGAAAGAAAGCATCCTTCCGAAAGGTGAAGTATTACTGAAAGAGAGCCTACACTGGGAAGAAGTGTAAGTAGATTAATGTTAGCATCACCATTTAGCGATCCCACGTGGCGGGTCAGTTCCCAAGAATTCCGGTTGCACGTGAGGAGCCAGATAGCTATCGCCCAAACATGGTAGCACTTACCACAGCCATAAATAGAAAATGCTACTGTTCAGGTGACAATTGTCTGTAATGTGAAATGGCAAGGCAGAGACAGGCACAGTTCTCCTCAATGAGAAATGTTTCACAGCAATTCAGCAGCTCAATCTACTTTACTGACTAAATCTAGAGGAAAATAAAAAATGTTACAAAGCAAAGATCCCATACTTGCAAACTTAGATCTGCTGCACATTTTTGTCTGTGCTCCTCACTGCAATCTCCATTTTAGGTTGTTGGTCATTTGCTGCATGCAACGCAAGGCCTTTAGATTTTTTCAGCTCCCTACCTTTCAGCTTTGGAACTTGCATATTTATACTTCCTTTTTGAATAGGTGATAATGGTTGCCTTTTGTACCTACGTTGCCATCAAATTAATTGGTCTCTAATGTTAATCTCAGCTGATGCAGCACAAACCTGATGCATGCTTATACTAAAAAATCTGTTAGAATTTGGTATCTAATATCATTTTGAAGAGTTGAGGTTGAATTAAATTACATCAGCCAGATATATATCACGCCTACAGGAAGATACTTGCACATATATGGAGGAGGGAATGTTACCGTTAGAGATACATTTCCTTGGCATACTCAACATTGCAGAAAAACTGTAAACTGGATAATCTGATGATGGTATAACAAGCAAAGACACCAGAACATGTAGCAATTACAGTTTTTGTCTTCAAGAAGCTATCAGTGCCACTGTTGAGGTGACTTGACATTGTCCATGTCCTATGAAACTACCACCTCCATTAAAATTATAGAAAGTCTTTGCGGAAGTGAAATACAGAATAAAGCAGAAGAGTTAGAGGTGAGCACTTAAATACATAAGTGTCAAAATTCCTATATGAAGGCAGGACGAAAGGGAAACATGAACAGTTTTGACATGAGGTGGTTAAAGAAGGCAGTAAATGTCACCCCAATACGGTAGCACTTACCACGTAGAAAAAATAGGAAATGTTAGCGTTAGGGTGACATTTCGCTACAATATTTCGTTACAGAATTGGCGGGCAGGGGATGAGAATGAGAGAAGTTTGTACAAACCAGCAGCCTCCTCATCTTTTTGAAGTAAGACCATAGGAAGTGCTATCTGTTAATAAAGCTCGAGTTAAATCTTCGCAGATTAAGAACAGCATTGCCAAAGGAAAAGCAAGAGGTATACCGTATAAAATCATGTCTCAATTTCTCTAGGGATATCTTGGCGTAGGCAATCAAGATGTGCCAAGACTAGGTAGCACTTACAGGGTTTTTATGGGAAGAATCTATGCACGCTAGCGTTGTGCTGCCTTTAGACTGCAGAGACAGCACGGCGCTACGAGGAGTATCCTGAAAGAAAGCATCCTTCCGAAAGGTGAAGTATTACTGAAAGAGAGCCTGCACTGGGAAGAAGTGTAAGTAGATTAATGTTAGCATCACCATTTAGCGATCCCACGTGGCGGGTCAGTTCCCAAGAATTCCGGTTGCACGTGAGGAGCCAGATATCCATCGCCCAAACATGTTAGCACTTACCACAGCCATAAAATAGAAAATGCTACTGTTCAGGTGACAATTGTCTGTAATGTGAAATGGCAAGGCAGAGACAGGCACAATTCTCCTCAATGAGAAATGTTTCACAGCAATTCAGCAGCTCAATCTACTTTACTGACTAAATCTAGAGGAAAATAAAAAATGTTACAAAGCAAAAATCCCATACTTGCAAACTTAGATCTGCTGCACATTTTTGTCTGTGCTCCTCACTGCAATCTCCATTTCAGGTTGTTGGTCATTTGCTGCATGCAACGCAAGGCCTTTAGATTTTTTCAGCTGCCTAACTTTCAGCTTTGCAACTCGCATATTTTTACTTCCTTTTGAATAGGTGATAATGGTTGCCTTTTGTACCTATGTTGCCATCAAATTAGTTGGTCTCTAATGTTAATCTCAGCTGAAGCATGCCCAAACCTGACGCATGCTTATACTAAAAAATCTGTTAGAATTTGGTATCTACTATCATTTTGAAGAGTTGAGGTTGAATTAAAGTTCCATCAGCCAAATATATATCACGACTACAGGAATTGAGTAGAGTGGATTGGGAAAATAGATTAAAGGGTAAACCGATACATGATCAGTGGTGTACATTTAAGGAGTTATTTTACAACTTCCAAAAAATATATATTCCACTGAGAAGAATAGGGTGTAAAAGAAAAGACAGCCATCCGTGGCTATGTAAAGAAATTAAGGATAGTATTCGACTAAAAACAAGGGCATATAAGGTAGCCAAATCTAGTGGGAGGATAGAGGATTGGGGAAACTTTAAAAGACAGTAAAAAATGACAAAATGATTGATTAAGAAATGGAAGATAGATTATGAATTAGCAAAAAATATAAAAACAGATAGTAAGAGTTTTTATAGTTATATAAAAGAAAAAGGGTGGCTAAAGTAAATGTTGGTGCCTGAGAGGATGAGACCGGGAAATTAATGGTGGGAAATATGGAGATGGCAAATACACTGAATGAATATTTTATATCAGTCTTTACAGTAGAAGACACTAAGAATATCCCAACACTGGACAAACAGGGGGCTAAAGGGGGGGAGGAGGTAAACACAATCAAAATCACTAAGGAAGTGGTACTCGGTAAAATAATGGGACTCAAGGCGGATAAATCACCTGGACCTGATGACTTACATCCTAGGGTCTTGAGGGAAGTGGCGGTCGGGATTGTGGATGCATTGGTAATAATTTTCCAAAACTCCCTGGACTCGGCAAAGGTCCCGGCCGACTGGAAAACTGCTAATGTAACACCCTTATTTAAAAAGGGCAGTAGACAGAAGGCTGGAAACTATAGACCGGTTAGCCTAACATCTGTGGTAGGTAAAATTTTGGAGTCCATTATTAAGGAGACAGTAACAGGACATTTGGATAATCATAATTTAATAGGACAAAGTCAGCATGGTTTTATGAAGGGGAAGTCATGTTTGAGAAATTTGCTGGAGTTCTTTGAGGAAGTAACATATAGGGTGGATAAAGGGGAACCAGTGGACGTAGTGTATTTAGACTTCCAAAAGGCATTTGACAAGGTGCCACACAAAAGATTATTGCTTAAGATAAAAAATCACGGGATTGGGGGTAATATTCTGGCATGGATAGAGGATTGGCTATCTAACAGAAGGCAGAGAGTTGGGATAAATGGTTCATTCTCAGACTGGCAATCAATAACTAGTGTTTTCCGCAGGGGTCAGTGCTGGGTCCCCAACTCTTTACAATCTATATTGACGATTTGGAGGAGGGGACCGAGTGTAACATATCAAAGTTTGCAGATGATACTAAGATGGGAGGGAAAGTAATGAGTGAGGAGGACATAAAAAACCTGCAATTGGAAATAGACAGGCTAAGTAAGTAGGCAGAGATTTGGCAGATGGAATACAATACTGGAAAGTGTGAGGTTATGTACTTTGGCAGGAAAAATCGTAGAGCAAGTTATTACCTCAATGGCAAGAAACTGGAAAGTACTGAAGTACAAAGGGATCTGGGGGTCCTGGTGCACGAAACTCAAAAGGTTAGTATGCAGGTGCATCAAGTGATTAAGAAGGCCAATGGAATGTTGGCTTTCATTGCTAGGGGGATAGAATATAAAAATAGGGAGGTATTGCTTCAGTTGTACAAGGTATTGGTGAGACCGCACCTGGAATACTGCGTACAGTTTTGGTGTCCATACTTAAGAAAGGACATACTTGCTCTCGAGTCAGTACAAAGAAGGTTCACTCGGTTAATCCCGGGGATGAGGGGATGGACATATGAGGAGAGGTTGAGTAGATTGGGACTCTACTCATTGGAGTTCAGAAGAATGAGAGGCGATCTTATTGAAACATATAAGATTGTGAAGGGGTTGGATCGGGTGGATGTGGGGAAAATGTTCCCGATGATGGGTGAAACTAGAACTAGGGGGCATAGTCTTAGAATAAGGGGCTGCTCTTTCAAAACTGAGATGAGGAGGAACTACTTCACTCAGAGGGTGGTAGGTCCATGGAATATGCTGCCCGAAAAAGCTGTAGAAGCTACATCATTACATAAATTTAAAACAGAAATAGACAGTTTCCTAGAAGTAAAGGGAATTAAGGGTTACGGGGAGCAGGCAGGAATTTGGACATGAGTCTACGTTCGGATCGGTCATGGCCCTGTGGGTAGCGGAGCGGGCCCAGGGGCCGTGTAGCCTGATCCTGCTCCTATTTCGTGTGTCTAATTCTGTTAGATTCAGGAGATGGTTCTGTGATAGTGGATTGGCGGTTAGGATCAGATCAGCCATGATCTTATTGAATGGCGGAGCAGGCTCGAGGGGCCGATTGGCCTACTACTGCTCCTATTTCTTACGTTCTTACGAAGATACTTGCACATATATGGAGGAGGGAATGTTACCGTTAGAGATACATTTCCTTGGCATACTCAACATTGCAGAAAAACTGTAAACTGGATAATCTGATGATGGTATAACAAGCAAAGACACCAGAACATGTAGCAATTACAGTTTTTGTCTTCAAGAAGCTATCAGTGCCACTGTTGAGGTGACTTGACATTGTCCATGTCCTATGAAAGTACCAGCTCCAGTAAAAGTATAGAAAGTCTTTGCGGAAGTGAAATGCAGTACAAAGCAGAACAGTTAGAGATGAGCACTTAAAGACATAAGAGACAAAATTCCTATATGCCGGGAGGACGAAAGGGAAACATGAACAGTTTCGACATGAGGTGGTTAAAGTAGGCAGTAAATGTCAGCCCAATACGGTAGCGCTTACCACGTAGAAAAAATAGGAAATGTTAGCGTTAGGGTGACATTTCGCTACAATATTTTGTTACAGAGTTGGCGGGCAGGGGATGAGAATGAGAGAAGTTTGTACAAACCAGCAGCCTCCTCATCTTTTTGAAGTAAGACCATAGGAAGTGCTATCTGTTAATAAAGCTCGAGTTAAATCTTCGCAGATTAAGAACAGCATTGCCAAAGGAAAAGCAAGAGGTATACCGTATAAAATCATGTCTCAATTTCTCTAGGGATATCTTGGCGTAGGCAATCAAGATGTGCCAAGACTAGGTAGCACTTACAGGGTTTTGATGGGAAGAATCTGTGCGCACAAGCGTTGTGCTGCCTTTAGACTGCAGAGACAGCACGGCGCTACTAGGAGTATCCTGAAAGAAAGCATCCTTCCGAAAGGTGAA
This sequence comes from Somniosus microcephalus, assembly GCF_052327205.1. Classification (NCBI taxonomy): domain Eukaryota; kingdom Metazoa; phylum Chordata; class Chondrichthyes; order Squaliformes; family Somniosidae; genus Somniosus; species Somniosus microcephalus. The sequence goes on from NC_140988.1 coordinate 160,721,995, forward strand.
GTATTACTGAAAGAGAGCCTGCACTGGGAAGAAGAGTGAGTAGATTACTGTTAGTATCACCATTTAGCGATCCCACGTGGCTGGTCAGCTCCCAAGAGATCCGTTTGCACGTGAGGAGCCAGATAGCTATCGCCCAAACATGGTAGCACTTACCACAGCCATAAAATAGAAAATGCTACTGTTCAGGTGACAATTGTCTGTAATGTGAAATGGCAAGGCAGAGACAGGCACAGATCTCCTCAATGAGAAATGTTTCACAGCAATTCAGCAGCTCAATCTACTTTACTGACTAAATCTAGAGGAAAATAAAAAATGTTACAAAGCAAAGATCCCATACTTGCAAATTTAGATCTGCTGCACATTCTTGTCTGTGCTCCTCACTGCAATCTCCATTTTAGGTTGTTGGTCATTTGCTGCATGCAACGCAAGGCCTTTAGATTTTTTCAGCTCCCTACCTTTCAGCTTTGCAACTTGCATATTTATACTTCCTTTTTGAATAGGTGATAATGGTTGCCTTTTGTACCTACGTTGCCATCAAATTAATTGGTCTCTAATGTTAATCTCAGCTGATGCAGCAGAAACCTGATGCATGCTTTTACTAAAAAATCTTTTAGAATTTGGTATCTACTATCATTTTGAAGAGTTGAGGTTGAATTAAAGTTCCATCAGCCAAATATATATCACGACTGCAGGAAGATACTTGCACATATATGGAGGAGGGAATGTTATCGTTAGAGATACATTTCCTTGGCATACTCAACATTGCAGAAAAACTGTAAACTGGACAATCTGATGATGGTATAACAAGCAAAGACACCACAACATGTAGCAATTACAGTTTTGTTTTCAAGAAGCTATCAGTACCAATGTTGAGGTGACTTGACATTGTCCATGTCCTATGAAAGTACCAGCTCCAGTAAAAGTATAGAAAGTCTTTGCGGAAGTGAAATGCAGTATAAAGCAGAACAGTTAGAGATGAGCACTTAAAGACATAAGTGTCAAAATTCCTATATGAAGGCAGGACGAAAGGGAAACATGAACAGTTTTGACATGAGGTGGTTAAAGAAGGCAGTAAATGTCACCCCAATACGGTAGCACTTACCACGGAGAAAAAATAGGAAATGTTAGCGTTAGGGTGATATTTCGCTACAATATTTCGTTACAGAATTGGCGGGCAGGGGATGAGAATGAGAGAAGTTTGTACAAACCAGCAGCCTCCTCATCTTTTTGAAGTAAGACCATAGGAAGTGCTATCTGTTAATAAAGCTCGAGTTAAATCTTCGCAGATTAAGAACAGCATTGCCAAAGGAAAAGCAAGAGGTATACCGTATAAAATCATGTCTCAATTTCTCTAGGGATATCTTGGCGTAGGCAATCAAGATGTGCCAAGACTAGGTAGCACTTACAGGGTTTTTATGGGAAGAATCTATGCACGCTAGCGTTGTGCTGCCTTTAGACTGCAGAGACAGCACGGCGCTACGAGGAGTATCCTGAAAGAAAGCATCCTTCCGAAAGGTGAAGTATTACTGAAAGAGAGCCTGCACTGGGAAGAAGTGTAAGTAGATTAATGTTAGCATCACCATTTAGCGATCCCACGTGGCGGGTCAGTTCCCAAGAATTCCGGTTGCACGTGAGGAGCCAGATATCCATCGCCCAAACATGTTAGCACTTACCACAGCCATAAAATAGAAAATGCTACTGTTCAGGTGACAATTGTCTGTAATGTGAAATGGCAAGGCAGAGACAGGCACAGTTCTCCTCAATGAGAAATGTTTCACAGCAATTCAGCAGCTCAATCTACTTTACTGACTAAATCTAGAGGAAAATAAAAAATGTTACAAAGCAAAGATCCCATACTTGCAAACTTTGATCTGTTGCACATTTTTGTCTGTGCTCCTCACTGCAATCTCCATTTCAGGTTGTTGGTCATTTGCTGCATGCAACGCAAGGCCTTTAGATTTTTTCTGCTCCCGACCTTTCAGCTTTGCAACTTGCATATTTATACTTCCTTTTTGAATAGGTGATAATGGTTGCCTTTTGTACCTACGTTGCCATCAAATTAATTGGTCTCTAATGTTAATCTCAGCTGATGCAGCAGAAACCTGATGCATGCTTTTACTAAAAAACCTTTTAGAATTTGGTATCTACTATCATTTTGAAGAGTTGAGGTTGAATTAAAGTTCCATCAGCCAAATATATATCACGACTGCAGGAAGATACTTGCACATATATGGAGGAGGGAATGTTATCGTCAGAGATACATTTCCTTGGCATACTCAACATTGCAGAAAAACTGTAAACTGGATAATCTGATGATGGTATAACAAGCAAAGACACCACAACATGTAACACTTACAGTTTTTGTTTTCAAGAAGTTATCAGTGCCACTGTGGAGGTGACGTGACATTGTCCATGTCCTATGAAACTACCACCTCCAGTAAAATTATAGAAAGTCTTTGCGGAAGTGAAATACAGTATAAAGCAGAAGAGTTAGAGATGAGCACTTAAATACATAAGTGTCAAAATTCCTATATGAAGGCAGGACGAAAGGGAAACATGAACAGTTTTGACATGAGGTGGTTAAAGAAGGCAGTAAATGTCACCCCAATACGGTAGCACTTACCACGTAGAAAAAAGAGGAAATGTTAGCGTTAGGGTGACATTTCGCTACAATATTTCGTTACAGAATTGGCGGGCAGGGGATGAGAATGAGAGAAGTTTGTACAAACCAGCAGCCTTCTCATCTTTTTGAAGTAAGACCATAGGAAGTGCTATCTCTTAATAAAGCTCGAGTTAACTCTTCGCAGATTAAGAACAGCATTGCCAAAGGAAAAGCAAGAGGTATACCGTATAAAATCATGTCTCAATTTCTCTAGGGATATCTTGGCGTAGGCAATCAAGATGTGCCAAGACTAGGTAGCACTTACAGGGTTTTGATGGGAAGAATCTGTGCGCACTAGCGTTGTGCTGCCTTTAGACTGCAGAGACAGCACGGCGCTACTAGGAGTATCCTGAAAGAAAGCATCCTTCCGAAAGGTGAAGTATTACTGAAAGAGAGCCTACACTGGGAAGAAGTGTAAGTAGATTAATGTTAGCATCACCATTTAGCGATCCCACGTGGCGGGTCAGTTCCCAAGAATTCCGGTTGCACGTGAGGAGCCAGATAGCTATCGCCCAAACATGGTAGCACTTACCACAGCCATAAATAGAAAATGCTACTGTTCAGGTGACAATTGTCTGTAATGTGAAATGGCAAGGCAGAGACAGGCACAGTTCTCCTCAATGAGAAATGTTTCACAGCAATTCAGCAGCTCAATCTACTTTACTGACTAAATCTAGAGGAAAATAAAAAATGTTACAAAGCAAAGATCCCATACTTGCAAACTTAGATCTGCTGCACATTTTTGTCTGTGCTCCTCACTGCAATCTCCATTTCAGGTTGTTGGTCATTTGCTGCATGCAACGCAAGGCCTTTATATATTTTCAGCTGCCTAACTTTCAGCTTTGCAACTCGCATATTTTTACTTCCTTTTTGAATAGGTGATAATGGTTGCCTTTTGTACCTATGTTGCCATCAAATTAGTTGGTCTCTAATGTTAATCTCAGCTGATGCAGCACAAACCTGATGCATGCTTATACTAAAAAATCTGTTAGAATTTGGTATCTAATATCATTTTGAAGAGTTGAGGTTGAATTAAATTACATCAGCCAGATATATATCACGCCTACAGGAAGATACTTGCACATATATGGAGGAGGGAATGTTACCGTTAGAGATACATTTCCTTGGCATACTCAACATTGCAGAAAAACTGTAAACTGGATAATCTGATGATGGTATAACAAGCAACGACACCAGAACATGTAGCAATTACAGTTTTTGTCTTCAAGAAGCTATCAGTGCCACTGTTGAGGTGACTTGACATTGTCCATGTCCTATGAAACTACCACCTCCATTAAAATTATAGAAAGTCTTTGCGGAAGTGAAATACAGAATAAAGCAGAAGAGTTAGAGGTGAGCACTTAAATACATAAGTGTCAAAATTCCTATATGAAGGCAGGACGAAAGGGAAACATGAACAGTTTTGACATGAGGTGGTTAAAGAAGGCAGTAAATGTCACCCCAATACGGTAGCACTTACCACGTAGAAAAAATAGGAAATGTTAGCGTTAGGGTGACATTTCGCTACAATATTTCGTTACAGAATTGGCGGGCAGGGGATGAGAATGAGAGAAGTTTGTACAAACCAGCAGCCTCCTCATCTTTTTGAAGTAAGACCATAGGAAGTGCTATCTGTTAATAAAGCTCGAGTTAAATCTTCGCAGATTAAGAACAGCATTGCCAAAGGAAAAGCAAGAGGTATACCGTATAAAATCATGTCTCAATTTCTCTAGGGATATCTTGGCGTAGGCAATCAAGATGTGCCAAGACTAGGTAGCACTTACAGGGTTTTTATGGGAAGAATCTATGCACGCTAGCGTTGTGCTGCCTTTAGACTGCAGAGACAGCACGGCGCTACGAGGAGTATCCTGAAAGAAAGCATCCTTCCGAAAGGTGAAGTATTACTGAAAGAGAGCCTGCACTGGGAAGAAGTGTAAGTAGATTAATGTTAGCATCACCATTTAGCGATCCCACGTGGCGGGTCAGTTCCCAAGAATTCCGGTTGCATGTGAGGAGCCAGATATCCATCGCCCAAACATGTTAGCACTTACCACAGCCATAAAATAGAAAATGCTACTGTTCAGGTGACAATTGTCTGTAATGTGAAATGGCAAGGCAGAGACAGGCACAATTCTCCTCAATGAGAAATGTTTCACAGCAATTCAGCAGCTCAATCTACTTTACTGACTAAATCTAGAGGAAAATAAAAAATGTTACAAAGCAAAGATCCCATACTTGCAAACTTAGATCTGCTGCACATTTTTGTCTGTGCTCCTCACTGCAATTTCCATTTCAGGTTGTTGGTCATTTGCTGCATGCAACGCAAGGCCTTTAGATTTTTTCAGCTGCCTAACTTTCAGCTTTGCAACTCGCATATTTTTACTTCCTTTTGAATAGGTGATAATGGTTGCCTTTTGTACCTATGTTGCCATCAAATTAGTTGGTCTCTAATGTTAATCTCAGCTGAAGCATGCCCAAACCTGACGCATGCTTATACTAAAAAATCTGTTAGAATTTGGTATCTACTATCATTTTGAAGAGTTGAGGTTGAATTAAAGTTCCATCAGCCAAATATATATCACGACTACAGGAATTGAGTAGAGTGGATTGGGAAAATAGATTAAAGGGTAAGACGATACATGATCAGTGGTGTACATTTAAGGAGTTATTTTACAACTTCCAAAAAATATATATTCCACTGAGAAGAATAGGGTGTAAAAGAAAAGACAGCCATCCGTGGCTATGTAAAGAAATTAAGGATAGTATTCGACTAAAAACAAGGGCATATAAGGTAGCCAAATCTAGTGGGAGGATAGAGGATTGGGGAAACTTTAAAAGACAGTAAAAAATGACAAAATGATTGATTAAGAAATGGAAGATAGATTATGAATTAGCAAAAAATATAAAAACAGATAGTAAGAGTTTTTATAGTTATATAAAAGAAAAAGGGTGGCTAAAGTAAATGTTGGTGCCTGAGAGGATGAGACTGGGAAATTAATGGTGGGAAATATGGAGATGGCAAATACACTGAATGAATATTTTATATCAGTCTTTACAGTAGAAGACACTAAGAATATCCCAACACTGGACAAACAGGGGGCTAAAGGGGGGGAGGAGGTAAACACAATCAAAATCACTAAGGAAGTGGTACTCGGTAAAATAATGGGACTCAAGGCGGATAAATCACCTGGACCTGATGACTTACATCCTAGGGTCTTGAGGGAAGTGGCGGTCGGGATTGTGGATGCATTGGTAATAATTTTCCAAAACTCCCTGGACTCGGCAAAGGTCCCGGCCGACTGGAAAACTGCTAATGTAACACCCTTATTTAAAAAGGGCAGTAGACAGAAGGCTGGAAACTATAGACCGGTTAGCCTAACATCTGTGGTAGGTAAAATTTTGGAGTCCATTATTAAGGAGACAGTAACAGGACATTTGGATAATCATAATTTAATAGGACAAAGTCAGCATGGTTTTATGAAGGGGAAGTCATGTTTGAGAAATTTGCTGGAGTTCTTTGAGGAAGTAACATATAGGGTGGATAAAGGGGAACCAGTGGACGTAGTGTATTTAGACTTCCAAAAGGCATTTGACAAGGTGCCACACAAAAGATTATTGCTTAAGATAAAAAATCACGGGATTGGGGGTAATATTCTGGCATGGATAGAGGATTGGCTATCTAACAGAAGGCAGAGAGTTGGGATAAATGGTTCATTCTCAGACTGGCAATCAATAACTAGTGTTTTCCGCAGGGGTCAGTGCTGGGTCCCCAACTCTTTACAATCTATATTGACGATTTGGAGGAGGGGACCGAGTGTAACATATCAAAGTTTGCAGATGATACTAAGATGGGAGGGAAAGTAATGAGTGAGGAGGACATAAAAAACCTGCAATTGGAAATAGACAGGCTAAGTAAGTAGGCAGAGATTTGGCAGATGGAATACAATACTGGAAAGTGTGAGGTTATGTACTTTGGCAGGAAAAATCGTAGAGCAAGTTATTACCTCAATGGCAAGAAACTGGAAAGTACTGAAGTACAAAGGGATCTGGGGGTCCTGGTGCACGAAACTCAAAAGGTTAGTATGCAGGTGCATCAAGTGATTAAGAAGGCCAATGGAATGTTGGCTTTCATTGCTAGGGGGATAGAATATAAAAATAGGGAGGTATTGCTTCAGTTGTACAAGGTATTGGTGAGACCGCACCTGGAATACTGCGTACAGTTTTGGTGTCCATACTTAAGAAAGGACATACTTGCTCTCGAGTCAGTACAAAGAAGGTTCACTCGGTTAATCCCGGGGATGAGGGGATGGACATATGAGGAGAGGTTGAGTAGATTGGGACTCTACTCATTGGAGTTCAGAAGAATGAGAGGCGATCTTATTGAAACATATAAGATTGTGAAGGGGTTGGATCGGGTGGATGTGGGGAAAATGTTCCCGATGATGGGTGAAACTAGAACTAGGGGGCATAGTCTTAGAATAAGGGGCTGCTCTTTCAAAACTGAGATGAGGAGGAACTACTTCACTCAGAGGGTGGTAGGTCCATGGAATATGCTGCCCGAAAAAGCTGTAGAAGCTACATCATTACATAAATTTAAAACAGAAATAGACAGTTTCCTAGAAGTAAAGGGAATTAAGGGTTACGGGGAGCAGGCAGGAATTTGGACATGAGTCTACGTTCGGATCGGTCATGGCCCTGTGGGTAGCGGAGCGGGCCCAGGGGCCGTGTAGCCTGATCCTGCTCCTATTTCGTGTGTCTAATTCTGTTAGATTCAGGAGATGGTTCTGTGATAGTGGATTGGCGGTTAGGATCAGATCAGCCATGATCTTATTGAATGGCGGAGCAGGCTCGAGGGGCCAATTGGCCTAATACTGCTCCTATTTCTTACGTTCTTACGAAGATACTTGCACATATATGGAGGAGGGAATGTTACCGTTAGAGATACATTTCCTTGGCATACTCAACATTGCAGAAAAACTGTAAACTGGATAATCTGATGATGGTATAACAAGCAAAGACACCAGAACATGTAGCAATTACAGTTTTTGTCTTCAAGAAGCTATCAGTGCCACTGTTGAGGTGACTTGACATTGTCCATGTCCTATGAAAGTACCAGCTCCAGTAAAAGTATAGAAAGTCTTTGCGGAAGTGAAATGCAGTACAAAGCAGAACAGTTAGAGATGAGCACTTAAAGACATAAGAGACAAAATTCCTATATGCCGGGAGGACGAAAGGGAAACATGAACAGTTTCGACATGAGGTGGTTAAAGTAGGCAGTAAATGTCAGCCCAATACGGTAGCGCTTACCACGTAGAAAAAATAGGAAATGTTAGCGTTAGGGTGACATTTCGCTACAATATTTTGTTACAGAGTTGGCGGGCAGGGGATGAGAATGAGAGAAGTTTGTACAAACCAGCAGCCTCCTCATCTTTTTGAAGTAAGACCATAGGAAGTGCTATCTCTTAATAAAGCTCGAGTTAAATCTTCGCAGATTAAGAACAGCATTGCCAAAGGAAAAGCAAGAGGTATACCGTATAAAATCATGTCTCAATTTCTCTAGGGATATCTTGGCGTAGGCAATCAAGATGTGCCAAGACTAGGTAGCACTTACAGGGTTTTGATGGGAAGAATCTGTGCGCACAAGCGTTGTGCTGCCTTTAGACTGCAGAGACAGCACGGCGCTACTAGGAGTATCCTGAAAGAAAGCATCCTTCCGAAAGGTGAAGTATTACTGAAAGAGAGCCTGCACTGGGAAGAAGTGTAAGTAGATTAATGTTAGCATCACCATTTAGCGATCCCACGTGGCGGGTCAGTTCCCAAGAATTCCGGTTGCACGTGAGGAGCCAGATATCCATCGCCAAACATGTTAGCACTTACCACAGCCATAAAATAGAAAATGCTACTGTTCAGGTGACAATTGTCTGTAATGTGAAATGGCAAGGCAGAGACAGGCACAGTTCTCCTCAATGAGAAATGTTTCACAGCAATTCAGCAGCTCAATCTACTTTACTGACTAAATCTAGAGGAAAATAAAAAATGTTACAAAGCAAAGATCCCATACTTGCAAACTTTGATCTGTTGCACATTTTTGTCTGTGCTCCTCACTGCAATCTCCATTTCAGGTTGTTGGTCATTTGCTGCATGCAACGCAAGGCCTTTAGATTTTTTCTGCTCCCGACCTTTCAGCTTTGCAACTTGCATATTTATACTTCCTTTTTGAATAGGTGATAATGGTTGCCTTTTGTACCTACGTTGCCATCAAATTAATTGGTCTCTAATGTTAATCTCAGCTGATGCAGCAGAAACCTGATGCATGCTTTTACTAAAAAACTTTTAGAATTTGGTATCTACTATCATTTTGAAGAGTTGAGGTTGAATTAAAGTTCCATCAGCCAAATATATATCACGACTGCAGGAAGATACTTGCACATATATGGAGGAGGGAATGTTATCGTTAGAGATACATTTCCTTGGCATACTCAACATTGCAGAAAAACTGTAAACTGGACAATCTGATGATGGTATAACAAGCAAAGACACCACAACATGTAGCAATTACAGTTTTGTTTTCAAGAAGTTATCAGTACCAATGTTGAGGTGACTTGACATTGTCCATGTCCTGTGAAAGTACCAGCTCCAGTAAAAGTATAGAAAGTCTTTGCGGAAGTGAAATGCAGTATAAAGCAGAACAGTTAGAGATGAGCACTTAAAGACATAAGAGACAAAATTCCTATATGCCGGGAGGACGAAAGGGAAACATGAACAGTTTTGACATGAGGTGGTTAAAGAAGGCAGTAAATGTCACCCCAATACGGTAGCACTTACCACGTAGAAAAAATAGGAAATGTTAGCGTTAGGGTGACATTTCGCTGCAATATTTCGTTACAGAGTTGGCGGGCAGGGGATGAGAATGAGAGAAGTTTGTACAAACCAGCAGCCTCCTCATCTTTTTGAAGTAAGACCTTAGGAAGTGCTATCTGTTAATAAAGCTCGAGTCAAATCTTCTCAAATTAAGAACAGCATTGCCAAAGGAAAAGCAAGAGGTATACCGTATAAAATCATGTCTCAATTTCTCAACGGATATCTTGGTGAAGGCAGTCAAGATTGGCCAAGAGAAGGTAGCACTTACAGGGTATTGATGGGAAGAATCTTTGCGCACTAGCGTTGTGCTGTTTTTAGACTGCAGAGGAAGCACGGCGCTACCAGGCGTATCCTGAAAGAAAGCATCCTTCCGAAAGGTGAAGTATTACTGAAAGAGAGCCTGCACTGGGAAGAAGAGTGAGTAGATTACTGTTAGTATCACCATTTAGCGATCCCACGTGGCTGGTCAGCTCCCAAGAGATCCGTTTGCACGTGAGGAGCCAGATAGCTATCGCCCAAACATGGTAGCACTTACCACAGCCATAAAATAGAAAATGCTACTGTTCAGGTGACAATTGTCTGTAATGTGAAATGGCAAGGCAGAGACAGGCACAGATCTCCTCAATGAGAAATGTTTCACAGCAATTCAGCAGCTCAATCTACTTTACTGACTAAATCTAGAGGAAAATAAAAAATGTTACAAAGCAAAGATCCCATACTTGCAAATTTAGATCTGCTGCACATTCTTGTCTGTGCTCCTCACTGCAATCTCCATTTCAGGTTGTTGGTCATTTGCTGCATGCAACGCAAGGCCTTTAGATTTTTTCAGCTCCCTACCTTTCAGCTTTGGAACTTGCATATTTATACTTCCTTTTTGAATAGGTGATAATGGTTGCCTTTTGTACCTACGTTGCCATCAAATTAATTGGTCTCTAATGTTAATCTCAGCTGATGCAGCAGAAACCTGATGCATGCTTTTACTAAAAAATCTTTTAGAATTTGGTATCTACTATCATTTTGAAGAGTTGAGGTTGAATTAAAGTTCCATCAGCCAAATATATATCACGACTGCAGGAAGATACTTGCACATATATGGAGGAGGGAATGTTATCGTTAGAGATACATTTCCTTGGCATACTCAACATTGCAGAAAAACTGTAAACTGGACAATCTGATGATGGTATAACAAGCAAAGACACCACAACATGTAGCAATTACAGTTTTGTTTTCAAGAAGCTATCAGTACCAATGTTGAGGTGACTTGACATTGTCCATGTCCTATGAAAGTACCAGCTCCAGTAAAAGTATAGAAAGTCTTTGCGGAAGTGAAATGCAGTATAAAGCAGAACAGTTAGAGATGAGCACTTAAAGACATAAGTGTCAAAATTCCTATATGAAGGCAGGACGAAAGGGAAACATGAACAGTTTTGACATGAGGTGGTTAAAGAAGGCAGTAAATGTCACCCCAATACGGTAGCACTTACCACGGAGAAAAAATAGGAAATGTTAGCGTTAGGGTGATATTTCGCTACAATATTTCGTTACAGAATTGGCGGGCAGGGGATGAGAATGAGAGAAGTTTGTACAAACCAGCAGCCTCCTCATCTTTTTGAAGTAAGACCATAGGAAGTGCTATCTGTTAATAAAGCTCGAGTTAAATCTTCGCAGATTAAGAACAGCATTGCCAAAGGAAAAGCAAGAGGTATACCGTATAAAATCATGTCTCAATTTCTCTAGGGATATCTTGGCGTAGGCAATCAAGATGTGCCAAGACTAGGTAGCACTTACAGGGTTTTTATGGGAAGAATCTATGCACGCTAGCGTTGTGCTGCCTTTAGACTGCAGAGACAGCACGGCGCTACGAGGAGTATCCTGAAAGAAAGCATCCTTCCGAAAGGTGAAGTATTACTGAAAGAGAGCCTGCACTGGGAAGAAGTGTAAGTAGATTAATGTTAGCATCACCATTTAGCGATCCCACGTGGCGGGTCAGTTCCCAAGAATTCCGGTTGCACGTGAGGAGCCAGATATCCATCGCCCAAACATGTTAGCACTTACCACAGCCATAAAATAGAAAATGCTACTGTTCAGGTGACAATTGTCTGTAATGTGAAATGGCAAGGCAGAGACAGGCACAGTTCTCCTCAATGAGAAATGTTTCACAGCAATTCAGCAGCTCAATCTACTTTACTGACTAAATCTAGAGGAAAATAAAAAATGTTACAAAGCAAAGATCCCATACTTGCAAACTTTGATCTGTTGCACATTTTTGTCTGTGCTCCTCACTGCAATCTCCATTTCAGGTTGTTGGTCATTTGCTGCATGCAACGCAAGGCCTTTAGATTTTTTCTGCTCCCGACCTTTCAGCTTTGCAACTTGCATATTTATACTTCCTTTTTGAATAGGTGATAATGGTTGCCTTTTGTACCTACGTTGCCATCAAATTAATTGGTCTCTAATGTTAATCTCAGCTGATGCAGCAGAAACCTGATGCATGCTTTTACTAAAAAACCTTTTAGAATTTGGTATCTACTATCATTTTGAAGAGTTGAGGTTGAATTAAAGTTCCATCAGCCAAATATATATCACGACTGCAGGAAGATACTTGCACATATATGGAGGAGGGAATGTTATCGTCAGAGATACATTTCCTTGGCATACTCAACATTGCAGAAAAACTGTAAACTGGACAATCTGATGATGGTATAACAAGCAAAGACACCACAACATGTAGCAATTACAGTTTTGTTTTCAAGAAGTTATCAGTACCAATGTTGAGGTGACTTGACATTGTCCATGTCCTATGAAAGTACCAGCTCCAGTAAAAGTATAGAAAGTCTTTGCGGAAGTGAAATGCAGTATAAAGCAGAACAGTTAGAGATGAGCACTTAAAGACATAAGAGACAAAATTCCTACATGCCTGGAGGACGAAAGGGAAACATGAACAGTTTTGACATGAGGTGGTTAAAGAAGGCAGTAAATGTCACCCCAATACGGTAGCACTTACCACGTAGAAAAAAGAGGAAATGTTAGCGTTAGGGTGACATTTCGCTACAATATTTCGTTACAGAATTGGCGGGCAGGGGATGAGAATGAGAGAAGTTTGTACAAACCAGCAGCCTTCTCATCTTTTTGAAGTAAGACCATAGGAAGTGCTATCTCTTAATAAAGCTCGAGTTAAATCTTCGCAGATTAAGAACAGCATTGCCAAAGGAAAAGCAAGAGGTATACCGTATAAAATCATGTCTCAATTTCTCTAGGGATATCTTGGCGTAGGCAATCAAGATGTGCCAAGACTAGGTAGCACTTACAGGGTTTTGATGGGAAGAATCTGTGCGCACTAGCGTTGTGCTGCCTTTAGACTGCAGAGACAGCACGGCGCTACTAGGAGTATCCTGAAAGAAAGCATCCTTCCGAAAGGTGAAGTATTACTGAAAGAGAGCCTACACTGGGAAGAAGTGTAAGTAGATTAATGTTAGCATCACCATTTAGCGATCCCACGTGGCGGGTCAGTTCCCAAGAATTCCGGTTGCACGTGAGGAGCCAGATAGCTATCGCCCAAACATGGTAGCACTTACCACAGCCATAAATAGAAAATGCTACTGTTCAGGTGACAATTGTCTGTAATGTGAAATGGCAAGGCAGAGACAGGCACAGTTCTCCTCAATGAGAAATGTTTCACAGCAATTCAGCAGCTCAATCTACTTTACTGACTAAATCTAGAGGAAAATAAAAAATGTTACAAAGCAAAGATCCCATACTTGCAAACTTAGATCTGCTGCACATTTTTGTCTGTGCTCCTCACTGCAATCTCCATTTCAGGTTGTTGGTCATTTGCTGCATGCAACGCAAGGCCTTTATATATTTTCAGCTGCCTAACTTTCAGCTTTGCAACTTGCATATTTATACTTCCTTTTTGAATAGGTGATAATGGTTGCCTTTTGTACCTACGTTGCCATCAAATTAATTGGTCTCTAATGTTAATCTCAGCTGATGCAGCAGAAACCTGATGCATGCTTTTACTAAAAAATCTTTTAGAATTTGGTATCTACTATCATTTTGAAGAGTTGAGGTTGAATTAAAGTTCCATCAGCCAAATATATATCACGACTGCAGGAAGATACTTGCACATATATGGAGGAGGGAATGTTATCGTTAGAGATACATTTCCTTGGCATACTCAACATTGCAGAAAAACTGTAAACTGGACAATCTGATGATGGTATAACAAGCAAAGACACCACAACATGTAGCAATTACAGTTTTGTTTTCAAGAAGCTATCAGTACCAATGTTGAGGTGACTTGACATTGTCCATGTCCTATGAAAGTACCAGCTCCAGTAAAAGTATAGAAAGTCTTTGCGGAAGTGAAATGCAGTATAAAGCAGAACAGTTAGAGATGAACACTTAAAGACATAAGTGTCAAAATTCCTATATGAAGGCAGGACGAAAGGGAAACATGAACAGTTTTGACATGAGGTGGTTAAAGAAGGCAGTAAATGTCACCCCAATACGGTAGCACTTACCACGGAGAAAAAATAGGAAATGTTAGCGTTAGGGTGATATTTCGCTACAATATTTCGTTACAGAATTGGCGGGCAGGGGATGAGAATGAGAGAAGTTTGTACAAACCAGCAGCCTCCTCATCTTTTTGAAGTAAGACCATAGGAAGTGCTATCTGTTAATAAAGCTCGAGTCAAATCTTCTCAAATTAAGAACAGCATTGCCAAAGGAAAAGCAAGAGGTATACCGTATAAAATCATGTCTCAATTTCTCAACGGATATCTTGGTGAAGGCAGTCAAGATTGGCCAAGAGAAGGTAGCACTTACAGGGTTTTGATGGGAAGAATCTTTGCGCACTAGCGTTGTGCTGCCTTTAGACTGCAGAGACAGCACGGCGCTACCAGGAGTATCCTGAAAGAAAGCATCCTTCCGAAAGCTGAAGTATTACTGAAAGAGAGCCTGCACTGGGAAGAAGAGTGAGTAGATTAATGTTAGCATCACCATTTAGCGATCCCACGTGGCGGGTCAGTTCCCAAGAATTCCGGTTGCACGTGAGGAGCCAGATAGCTATCGCCCAAACATGGTAGCACTTACCACAGCCATAAATAGAAAATGCTACTGTTCAGGTGACAATTGTCTGTAATGTGAAATGGCAAGGCAGAGACAGGCACAGTTCTCCTCAATGAGAAATGTTTCACAGCAATTCAGCAGCTCAATCTACTTTACTGACTAAATCTAGAGGAAAATAAAAAATGTTACAAAGCAAAGATCCCATACTTGCAAACTTAGATCTGCTGCACATTTTTGTCTGTGCTCCTCACTGCAATCTCCATTTCAGGTTGTTGGTCATTTGCTGCATGCAACGCAAGGCCTTTATATATTTTCAGCTGCCTAACTTTCAGCTTTGCAACTCGCATATTTTTACTTCCTTTTTGAATAGGTGATAATGGTTGCCTTTTGTACCTATGTTGCCATCAAATTAGTTGGTCTCTAATGTTAATCTCAGCTGATGCAGCACAAACCTGATGCATGCTTATACTAAAAAATCTGTTAGAATTTGGTATCTAATATCATTTTGAAGAGTTGAGGTTGAATTAAATTACATCAGCCAGATATATATCACGCCTACAGGAAGATACTTGCACATATATGGAGGAGGGAATGTTACCGTTAGAGATACATTTCCTTGGCATACTCAACATTGCAGAAAAACTGTAAACTGGATAATCTGATGATGGTATAACAAGCAAAGACACCGGAACATGTAACACTTACAGTTTTGCTTTCAAGAAGTTATCAGTGCCACTGTGGAGGTGACGTGACATTGTCCATGTCCTATGAAACTACCACCTCCATTAAAATTATAGAAAGTCTTTGCGGAAGTGAAATACAGAATAAAGCAGAAGAGTTAGAGGTGAGCACTTAAATACATAAGTGTCAAAATTCCTATATGAAGGCAGGACGAAAGGGAAACATGAACAGTTTTGACATGAGGTGGTTAAAGAAGGCAGTAAATGTCACCCCAATACGGTAGCACTTACCACGTAGAAAAATAGGAAATGTTAGCGTTAGGGTGACATTTCGCTACAATATTTCGTTACAGAATTGGCGGGCAGGGGATGAGAATGAGAGAAGTTTGTACAAACCAGCAGCCTCCTCATCTTTTTGAAGTAAGACCATAGGAAGTGCTATCTGTTAATAAAGCTCGAGTTAAATCTTCGCAGATTAAGAACAGCATTGCCAAAGGAAAAGCAAGAGGTATACCGTATAAAATCATGTCTCAATTTCTCTAGGGATATCTTGGCGTAGGCAATCAAGATGTGCCAAGACTAGGTGGCACTTACAGGGTTTTTATGGGAAGAATCTGTGCACGCTAGCGTTGTGCTGCCTTTAGACTGCAGAGACAGCACGGCGCCACTAGGGGTATCCTGAAAGAAAGCATCCTTCCGAAAGGCGAAGTATTACTGAAAGAGAGCCTGCACTGGGAAGAAGTGTGAGTAGATTAATGTTAGCATCACCATTTAGCGATCCCACGTGGCGGGTCAGTTCCCAAGAGTTCCGGTTGCACGTCAGGAGCCAGATAGCTATCGCCCAAACATGGTAGCACTTACCACAGCCATAAAATAGAAAATGCTACTGTTCAGGTGACAATTGTCTGTAATGTGAAATGGCAAGGCAGAGACAGGCACAGTTCTCCTCAATGAGAAATGTTTCACAGCAATTCAGCAGCTCAATCTACTTTACTGACTAAATCTAGAGGAAAATAAAAAATGTTACAAAGCAAAGATCCCATACTTGCAAACTTAGATCTGCTGCACATTTTTGTCTGTGCTCCTCACTGCAATCTCCATTTCAGGTTGTAGGTCATTTGCAAGGCCTTTATATATTTTCAGCTGCCTAACTTTCAGCTTTGCAACTCGCATATTTTTACTTCCTTTTGAATAGGTGATAATGGTTGCCTTTTGTACCTATGTTGCCATCAAATTAGTTGGTCTCTAATGTTAATCTCAGCTGAAGCATGCCCAAACCTGACGCATGCTTATACTAAAAAATCTGTTAGAATTTGGTATCTACTATCATTTTGAAGAGTTGAGGTTGAATTAAAGTTCCATCAGCCAAATATATATCACGACTACAGGAATTGAGTAGAGTGGATTGGGAAAATAGATTAAAGGGTAAGACGATACATGATCAGTGGTGTACATTTAAGGAGTTATTTTACAACTTCCAAAAAATATATATTCCACTGAGAAGAATAGGGTGTAAAAGAAAAGACAGCCATCCGTGGCTATGTAAAGAAATTAAGGATAGTATTCGACTAAAAACAAGGGCATATAAGGTAGCCAAATCTAGTGGGAGGATAGAGGATTGGGGAAACTTTAAAAGACAGTAAAAAATGACAAAATGATTGATTAAGAAATGGAAGATAGATTATGAATTAGCAAAAAATATAAAAACAGATAGTAAGAGTTTTTATAGTTATATAAAAGAAAAAGGGTGGCTAAAGTAAATGTTGGTGCCTGAGAGGATGAGACCGGGAAATTAATGGTGGGAAATATGGAGATGGCAAATACACTGAATGAATATTTTATATCAGTCTTTACAGTAGAAGACACTAAGAATATCCCAACACTGGACAAACAGGGGGCTAAAGGGGGGGAGGAGGTAAACACAATCAAAATCACTAAGGAAGTGGTACTCGGTAAAATAATGGGACTCAAGGCGGATAAATCACCTGGACCTGATGACTTACATCCTAGGGTCTTGAGGGAAGTGGCGGTCGGGATTGTGGATGCATTGGTAATAATTTTCCAAAACTCCCTGGACTCGGCAAAGGTCCCGGCAGACTGGAAAACTGCTAATGTAACACCCTTATTTAAAAAGGGCAGTAGACAGAAGGCTGGAAACTATAGACCGGTTAGCCTAACATCTGTGGTAGGTAAAATTTTGGAGTCCATTATTAAGGAGACAGTAACAGGACATTTGGATAATCATAATTTAATAGGACAAAGTCAGCATGGTTTTATGAAGGGGAAGTCATGTTTGACAAATTTGCTGGAGTTCTTTGAGGAAGTAACATATAGGGTGGATAAAGGGGAACCAGTGGACGTAGTGTATTTAGACTTCCAAAAGGCATTTGACAAGGTGCCACACAAAAGATTATTGCTTAAGATAAAAAATCACGGGATTGGGGGTAATATTCTGGCATGGATAGAGGATTGGCTATCTAACAGAAGGCAGAGAGTTGGGATAAATGGTTCATTCTCAGACTGGCAATCAATAACTAGTGTTTTCCGCAGGGGTCAGTGCTGGGTCCCCAACTCTTTACAATCTATATTGACGATTTGGAGGAGGGGACCGAGTGTAACATATCAAAGTTTGCAGATGATACTAAGATGGGAGGGAAAGTAGTGAGTGAGGAGGACATAAAAAACCTGCAATTGGAAATAGACAGGCTAAGTAAGTGGGCAGAGATTTGGCAGATGGAATACAATACTGGAAAGTGTGAGGTTATGTACTTTGGCAGGAAAAATCGTAGAGCAAGTTATTACCTCAATGGCAAGAAACTGAAAGTACTGAAGTACAAAGGGATCTGGGGGTCCTGGTGCACGAAACTCAAAAGGTTAGTATGCAGGTGCATCAAGTGATTAAGAAGGCCAATGGAATGTTGGCTTTCATTGCTAGGGGGATAGAATATAAAAATAGGGAGGTATTGCTTCAGTTGTACAAGGTATTGGTGAGACCGCACCTGGAATACTGCGTACAGTTTTGGTGTCCATACTTAAGAAAGGACATACTTGCTCTCGAGTCAGTACAAAGAAGGTTCACTCGGTTAATCCCGGGGATGAGGGGATGGACATATGAGGAGAGGTTGAGTAGATTGGGACTCTACTCATTGGAGTTCAGAAGAATGAGAGGCGATCTTATTGAAACATATAAGATTGTGAAGGGGTTGGATCGGGTGGATGTGGGGAAAATGTTCCCGATGATGGGTGAAACTAGAACTAGGGGGCATAGTCTTAGAATAAGGGGCTGCTCTTTCAAAACTGAGATGAGGAGGAACTACTTCACTCAGAGGGTGGTAGGTCCATGGAATATGCTGCCCGAAAAAGCTGTAGAAGCTACATCATTACATAAATTTAAAACAGAAACAGACAGTTTCCTAGAAGTAAAGGGAATTAAGGGTTAGAACATAAGAACATAACATAAGAAATAGGAGCAGGAGTAGGCCAATCGGCCCCTCGAGCCTGCTCCACCATTCAATAAGATCATGGCTGATCTGATCCTAACCTCAAATCTTCTATCACTCTGCATCCACCCGAACCCATGTGATCTCCCGGGAGAGGCGAAAAACCAGATAAAGACCCAATGGCCAATTTGGGAGAAAAAAATCTGGGAAATTCCTCTCCGACCCATCTAGGCGATCAAAATTCTTCCAGGAGATCACTCTGTCCCTATATTTTCTACAGTACTTACCTTCTGTAAAGGCGATCTCCACCCCAGCCAGGAACAGGAATAAAACCATCTCCTGAAATCTAACAGAATTAGAACACAGTAGGAGCAGAACAAGGCTACACGGCCCCTGGGCCCGCTCCACTACCCACAGGGCCATGACCATTCCGAACCCAGACTCATGTCCAATTTCCTGCCCGCTCCCCGTAACCCTTAATTCCCTTTACTTCTAGGAAACTATCTATTTCTGTTTTAAATTTATTTAATGATGTAGCTTCCACAGCTTTCTGGGGCAGCAAATTCCACAAACCTACCACCCTCTGAGTGAAGAAGTTTCTTCTCATCTCAGTTTTGAATGAGCAGCCCCTTATTTTAAGATTATGCCCCCTAGTTCTAGTTTCACCCATCATTGGGAACATCCTCACCGCATCCACCCGATCAAGCCCCTTCACAATCTTATATGTTTCAATAAGATCGCCTCTCATTCTTCTGAACTCCAATGAGTAGAGTCCCAATCTACTCAACCTCTCCTCATATGACCACCCCCTCATCCCCGGGATTAACCGAGTGAACCTTCTTTGTACTGACTCGAGAGCAAGTATGTCTTTTCTTAAGTATGGACACCAAAACTGTATGCAGTATTCCAGGTGCGGCCTCACCAATACCTTGTACAACTGCAGCAATACCTCCCTGTTTTTATATTCCAACCCCCTAGCAATAAAAGCCAACATTCCATTGGCCTTCTTAATCACTTGCTGCACCTGCATACTAACTTTTTGAGTTTCGTGCACCAGGACCCCCAGATCCCTTTGTACTACAGTACTTTCCAGTTTCTTGCCATTAAGATAATAACTTGCTCTATGATTTTTCCTGCCAAAGTGCATAACCTCACACTTTCCAGTATTGTATTCCATCTGCCAAATCTCTGCCCACTTACTTAGCCTGTCTATGTCCCTTTGCAGGTTTTTTATGTCCTCCTCACTCACTACTTTCCGTCCCATCTTTGTATCATCTGCAAACTTTGATATGTTACACTCGGTCCCCTCCTCCAAATCGTTAATATAGATTGTAAAGAGTTGGGGACCCAGCACTGACCCCTGCGGAACACCACTAGTTACTGGTTGCCAATCTGAGAACGAACCATTTATCCCAACTCTCTGCTTTCTGTTAGAGAGCCAATCCTCCACCCACGCCAGAATATTACCCCCAATCCCGTGATTTTTTATCTTGAGCAATAATCTTTTGTGTGGCACCTTGTCAAATGCCTTTTGGAAGTCTAAATACACTACGTCCACTGGTTCCCCTTTATCCACCCTGTATGTTACTTCCTCAAAAAACTCAAGCAAATTTGTTAAACATGACTTCCCCTTCATGAAACCATGCTGAGTTTGCCCTATTAAATTATGTTTATCCAAATGTCCCGTTACTGTCTCCTTAATAATGGACTCTAACATTTTACCAACCACAGATGTTAGGCTAACAGGTCTATAGTTTCCAGCCTTCTGCCTACTACCCTTTTTAAATAAGGGTGTTACATTAGCAGTTTTCCAATCTGCCGGGACCTTTGCTGAGTCCAGTGAGTTTTGGAAAATTATTACCAATGCATCCACAATCCCTACCGCTACTTCCCTCAAGACCCTGGGATGCAAGCCATCAGGTCCAGGGGATTTATCCGCCTTGAGTCCCATTATTTTACCAAGTACCACTTCCTTAGTGATTTTAATTGTATTTAGTTCCTCCCCCCCTAGAGCCCCCTGTTTGTCCAGTGTTGGGATATTCTTAGTGTCCTCTACTGTAAAGACTGATACAAAATAATTGTTCAGTGTTTTTGCCATCTCCATGTTTCCCACCATTAATTTCCCGGTCTCATCCTCTAAGGGACCAACATTTACTTTAGCCACCCTTTTTCCTTTTATATAACTATAGAAACTTTTACTGTCTGTTTTTATATTTTTTGCTAATTTACTTTCACAATCTATCTTCCCTTTCTTAATCAATCTTTTTGTTATTTTTTGCTGTCTTTTAAAGACTTCCCAATCTTCCATCCTCCCACTAGATTTGGCTACCTTATATGCCCTTGTTTTTAGTCGGATACTATCCTTAATTACTTTACTTAGCCACGGATGGCTATCTTTTCTTTTACACCCTTTTTTCCTCAGTGGAATATGTTTTTTTGGAAGTTGTAAAATAACTCCTTAAATGTACACCACTGGTCATGTACCGTCTTACCCTTTAATCTATTTTCCCAGTCCACTCTAATTAATTCTGCTCTCATACCTTCATAGTCTCCTTTATTCAAGCTCAGCACGCTTGTTTGAGATCCAACCTTCTCACCCTCTAATTGAATATGGAACTCAACCATGTTATGGTCACTCATTCCAAGGGGATCCTTTACTAGGACATTTTTAATTAATCCTGTCTCATTACACAGGACCAAATCTAAGGTTGCTTGCCCCCTGGTCGGTTCAGTTACATACTGCTCAAGAAACCCATCCCTAATACACTCAATGAACTCTTCCTCAAGGCTGCTCTGCCCAATTTGATTTGTCCAGTTAATATGATAATTAAAATCCCCCATAATTATAGCTGTTCCCTTATTACAAGCCTCAACTATTTCCTGATTAATACTCCGTCCAACAGAGTTGCAACTGTTCAGAGGCCTATAGACTACACCCACTTGTGTTTTTTTCCCCTTATTATTCCTTACCTCCACCAAAACTGTTTCACTATCCTGCTCCTTTGACCCAATATCATTTCTCTGTATTATAGTGATTCCTTCCTTTATTAACATAGCCACCCCACCTCCTCTCCCTTCCTGCCTGTCCTTCCTGATTGTTAAATAACCTGGTATGTTTAATTCCCAGTCATGGTCACCCTGCAGCCATGTTTCTGTAATGGCCACAAGATCATACCCATATGTCATTATTTGTGCCGTTAACTCATTCATTTTGTTACGAATGCTACGTGCATTCAGATAAAGAACTTTCAAATATGTTTTGTAACACTTAGTTCCTGTTTTTTCCCTTTTTAGTACTTTACTTTTTACTCCATACCTTCTGTCCCTTCCTGACACATTCTGTTTTTTAATTCCCCCACTGCTACCTAAGTCTATGACCTTCTCTGTTGTCATTTCTATTATTTGCTCTCTAGAAACCTCCCCCCCACTAATTAGTTTAAAGCCCTCTCTACAGCCCTAGTTATATGATTCGCCAGGACTCTAGTCCCAGCACTGGCCAAGTGGAGTCCGTCCCAACAGAACAGCTCCCTCCTGTCCCAGTACTGGTTACGGGGAGCAGGCAGGAATTTGGACATGAGTCTACGTTCGGATCGGTCATGGCCCTGTGGGTAGCGGAGCGGGCCCAGGGGCCATGTAGCCTGATCCTGCTCCTATTTCGTGTGTCTAATTCTGTTAGATTCAGGAGATGGTTCTGTGATAGTGGATTGGCGGTTAGGATCAGATCAGCCATGATCTTATTGAATGGCGGAGCAGGCTCGAGGGGCCGATTGGCCTACTACTGCTCCTATTTCTTACGTTCGTACGAAGATACTTGCACATATATGGAGGAGGGAATGTTACCGTTAGAGATACATTTCCTTGGCATACTCAACATTGCAGAAAAACTGTAAACTGGATAATCTGATGATGGTATAACAAGCAAAGACACCAGAACATGTAACACTTACAGTTTTTGTTTTCAAGAAGTTATCAGTGTCACTGTGGAGGTGACGTGACATTGTCCATGTCCTATGAAACTACCACCTCCAGTAAAATTATAGAAAGTCTTTGCGGAAGTGAAATACAGTATAAAGCAGAAGAGTTAGAGATGAGCACTTAAATACATAAGTGTCAAAATTCCTATATGAAGGCAGGACGAAAGGGAAACATGAACAGTTTTGACATGAGGTGGTTAAAGAAGGCAGTAAATGTCACCCCAATACGGTAGCACTTACCACGTAGAAAAAATAGGAAATGTTAGCGTTAGGGTGACATTTCGCTACAATATTTCGTTACAGAATTGGCGGGCAGGTTATGAGAATGAGAGAAGTTTGTACAAACCAGCAGCCTCCTCATCTTTTTGAAGTAAGACCATAGGAAGTGCTATCTGTTAATAAAGCTCGAGTTAAATCTTCGCAGATTAAGAACAGCATTGCCAAAGGAAAAGCAAGAGGTATACCGTATAAAATCATGTCTCAATTTCTCTAGGGATATCTTGGCGTAGGCAATCAAGATGTGCCAAGACTAGGTAGCACTTACAGGGTTTTTATGGGAAGAATCTATGCACGCTAGCGTTGTGCTGCCTTTAGACTGCAGAGACAGCACGGCGCTACTAGGGGTATCCTGAAAGAAAGCATCCTTCCGAAAGGCGAAGTATTACTGAAAGAGAGCCTGCACTGGGAAGAAGTGTGAGTAGATTAATGTTAGCATCACCATTTAGTGATCCCACGTGGCGGGTCAGTTCCCAAGAGTTCCGGTTGCACGTCAGGAGCCAGATAGCTATCGCCCAAACATGGTAGCACTTACCACAGCCATAAAATAGAAAATGCTACTGTTCAGGTGACAATTGTCTGTAATGTGAAATGGCAAGGCAGAGACAGGCACAATTCTCCTCAATGAGAAATGTTTCACAGCAATTCAGCAGCTCAATCTACTTTACTAACTAAATCTAGAGGAAAATAAAAAATGTTACAAAGCAAAGATCCCATACTTGCAAACTTAGATCTGCTGCACATTTTTGTCTGTGCTCCTCACTGCAATCTCCATTTCAGGTTGTTGGTCATTTGCAAGGCCTTTATATATTTTCAGCTGCCTAACTTTCAGCTTTGCAACTCGCATATTTTTACTTCCTTTTGAATAGGTGATAATGGTTGCCTTTTGTACCTATGTTGCCATCAAATTAGTTGGTCTCTAATGTTAATCTCAGCTGAAGCATGCCCAAACCTGACGCATGCTTATACTAAAAAATCTGTTAGAATTTGGTATCTACTATCATTTTGAAGAGTTGAGGTTGAATTAAAGTTCCATCAGCCAAATATATATCACGACTACAGGAATTGAGTAGAGTGGATTGGGAAAATAGATTAAAGGGTAAGACGATACATGATCAGTGGTGTACATTTAAGGAGTTATTTTACAACTTCCAAAAAATATATATTCCACTGAGAAGAATAGGGTGTAAAAGAAAAGACAGCCATCCGTGGCTATGTAAAGAAATTAAGGATAGTATTCGACTAAAAACAAGGGCATATAAGGTAGCCAAATCTAGTGGGAGGATAGAGGATTGGGGAAACTTTAAAAGACAGTAAAAAATGACAAAATGATTGATTAAGAAATGGAAGATAGATTATGAATTAGCAAAAAATATAAAAACAGATAGTAAGAGTTTTTATAGTTATATAAAAGAAAAAGGGTGGCTAAAGTAAATGTTGGTGCCTGAGAGGATGAGACCGGGAAATTAATGGTGGGAAATATGGAGATGGCAAATACACTGAATGAATATTTTATATCAGTCTTTACAGTAGAAGACACTAAGAATATCCCAACACTGGACAAACAGGGGGCTAAAGGGGGGGAGGAGGTAAACACAATCAAAATCACTAAGGAAGTGGTACTCGGTAAAATAATGGGACTCAAGGCGGATAAATCACCTGGACCTGATGACTTACATCCTAGGGTCTTGAGGGAAGTGGCGGTCGGGATTGTGGATGCATTGGTAATAATTTTCCAAAACTCCCTGGACTCGGCAAAGGTCCCGGCAGACTGGAAAACTGCTAATGTAACACCCTTATTTAAAAAGGGCAGTAGACAGAAGGCTGGAAACTATAGACCGGTTAGCCTAACATCTGTGGTAGGTAAAATTTTGGAGTCCATTATTAAGGAGACAGTAACAGGACATTTGGATAATCATAATTTAATAGGACAAAGTCAGCATGGTTTTATGAAGGGGAAGTCATGTTTGAGAAATTTGCTGGAGTTCTTTGAGGAAGTAACATATAGGGTGGATAAAGGGGAACCAGTGGACGTAGTGTATTTAGACTTCCAAAAGGCATTTGACAAGGTGCCACACAAAAGATTATTGCTTAAGATAAAAAATCACGGGATTGGGGGTAATATTTTGGCATGGATAGAGGATTGGCTATCTAACAGAAGGCAGAGAGTTGGGATAAATGGTTCATTCTCAGACTGGCAATCAATAACTAGTGTTTTCCGCAGGGGTCAGTGCTGGGTCCCCAACTCTTTACAATCTATATTGACGATTTGGAGGAGGGGACCGAGTGTAACATATCAAAGTTTGCAGATGATACTAAGATGGGAGGGAAAGTAGTGAGTGAGGAGGACATAAAAAACCTGCAATTGGAAATAGACAGGCTAAGTAAGTGGGCAGAGATTTGGCAGATGGAATACAATACTGGAAAGTGTGAGGTTATGTACTTTGGCAGGAAAAATCGTAGAGCAAGTTATTACCTCAATGGCAAGAAACTGAAAGTACTGAAGTACAAAGGGATCTGGGGGTCCTGGTGCACGAAACTCAAAAGGTTAGTATGCAGGTGCATCAAGTGATTAAGAAGGCCAATGGAATGTTGGCTTTCATTGCTAGGGGGATAGAATATAAAAATAGGGAGGTATTGCTTCAGTTGTACAAGGTATTGGTGAGACCGCACCTGGAATACTGCGTACAGTTTTGGTGTCCATACTTAAGAAAGGACATACTTGCTCTCGAGTCAGTACAAAGAAGGTTCACTCGGTTAATCCCGGGGATGAGGGGATGGACATATGAGGAGAGGTTGAGTAGATTGGGACTCTACTCATTGGAGTTCAGAAGAATGAGAGGCGATCTTATTGAAACATATAAGATTGTGAAGGGGTTGGATCGGGTGGATGTGGGGAAAATGTTCCCGATGATGGGTGAAACTAGAACTAGGGGGCATAGTCTTAGAATAAGGGGCTGCTCTTTCAAAACTGAGATGAGGAGGAACTACTTCACTCAGAGGGTGGTAGGTCCATGGAATATGCTGCCCGAAAAAGCTGTAGAAGCTACATCATTACATAAATTTAAAACAGAAACAGACAGTTTCCTAGAAGTAAAGGGAATTAAGGGTTAGAACATAAGAACATAACATAAGAAATAGGAGCAGGAGTAGGCCAATCGGCCCCTCGAGCCTGCTCCACCATTCAATAAGATCATGGCTGATCTGATCCTAACCTCAAATCTTCTATCACTCTGCATCCACCCGAACCCATGTGATCTCCCGGGAGAGGCGAAAAACCAGATAAAGACCCAATGGCCAATTTGGGAGAAAAAAATCTGGGAAATTCCTCTCCGACCCATCTAGGCGATCAAAATTCTTCCAGGAGATCACTCTGTCCCTATATTTTCTACAGTACTTACCTTCTGTAAAGGCGATCTCCACCCCAGCCAGGAACAGGAATAAAACCATCTCCTGAAATCTAACAGAATTAGAACACAGTAGGAGCAGAACAAGGCTACACGGCCCCTGGGCCCGCTCCACTACCCACAGGGCCATGACCATTCCGAACCCAGACTCATGTCCAATTTCCTGCCCGCTCCCCGTAACCCTTAATTCCCTTTACTTCTAGGAAACTATCTATTTCTGTTTTAAATTTATTTAATGATGTAGCTTCCACAGCTTTCTGGGGCAGCAAATTCCACAAACCTACCACCCTCTGAGTGAAGAAGTTTCTTCTCATCTCAGTTTTGAATGAGCAGCCCCTTATTTTAAGATTATGCCCCCTAGTTCTAGTTTCACCCATCATTGGGAACATCCTCACCGCATCCACCCGATCAAGCCCCTTCACAATCTTATATGTTTCAATAAGATCGCCTCTCATTCTTCTGAACTCCAATGAGTAGAGTCCCAATCTACTCAACCTCTCCTCATATGACCACCCCCTCATCCCCGGGATTAACCGAGTGAACCTTCTTTGTACTGACTCGAGAGCAAGTATGTCTTTTCTTAAGTATGGACACCAAAACTGTATGCAGTATTCCAGGTGCGGCCTCACCAATACCTTGTACAACTGCAGCAATACCTCCCTGTTTTTATATTCCAACCCCCTAGCAATAAAAGCCAACATTCCATTGGCCTTCTTAATCACTTGCTGCACCTGCATACTAACTTTTTGAGTTTCGTGCACCAGGACCCCCAGATCCCTTTGTACTACAGTACTTTCCAGTTTCTTGCCATTAAGATAATAACTTGCTCTATGATTTTTCCTGCCAAAGTGCATAACCTCACACTTTCCAGTATTGTATTCCATCTGCCAAATCTCTGCCCACTTACTTAGCCTGTCTATGTCCCTTTGCAGGTTTTTTATGTCCTCCTCACTCACTACTTTCCGTCCCATCTTTGTATCATCTGCAAACTTTGATATGTTACACTCGGTCCCCTCCTCCAAATCGTTAATATAGATTGTAAAGAGTTGGGGACCCAGCACTGACCCCTGCGGAACACCACTAGTTACTGGTTGCCAATCTGAGAACGAACCATTTATCCCAACTCTCTGCTTTCTGTTAGAGAGCCAATCCTCCACCCACGCCAGAATATTACCCCCAATCCCGTGATTTTTTATCTTGAGCAATAATCTTTTGTGTGGCACCTTGTCAAATGCCTTTTGGAAGTCTAAATACACTACGTCCACTGGTTCCCCTTTATCCACCCTGTATGTTACTTCCTCAAAAAACTCAAGCAAATTTGTTAAACATGACTTCCCCTTCATGAAACCATGCTGAGTTTGCCCTATTAAATTATGTTTATCCAAATGTCCCGTTACTGTCTCCTTAATAATGGACTCTAACATTTTACCAACCACAGATGTTAGGCTAACAGGTCTATAGTTTCCAGCCTTCTGCCTACTACCCTTTTTAAATAAGGGTGTTACATTAGCAGTTTTCCAATCTGCCGGGACCTTTGCTGAGTCCAGTGAGTTTTGGAAAATTATTACCAATGCATCCACAATCCCTACCGCTACTTCCCTCAAGACCCTGGGATGCAAGCCATCAGGTCCAGGGGATTTATCCGCCTTGAGTCCCATTATTTTACCAAGTACCACTTCCTTAGTGATTTTAATTGTATTTAGTTCCTCCCCCCCTAGAGCCCCCTGTTTGTCCAGTGTTGGGATATTCTTAGTGTCCTCTACTGTAAAGACTGATACAAAATAATTGTTCAGTGTTTTTGCCATCTCCATGTTTCCCACCATTAATTTCCCGGTCTCATCCTCTAAGGGACCAACATTTACTTTAGCCACCCTTTTTCTTTTTATATAACTATAGAAACTTTTACTGTCTGTTTTTATATTTTTTGCTAATTTACTTTCATAATCTATCTTCCCTTTCTTAATCAATCTTTTTGTTATTTTTTGCTGTCTTTTAAAGACTTCCCAATCTTCCATCCTCCCACTAGATTTGG
Organism: Somniosus microcephalus; assembly: GCF_052327205.1. Taxonomy (NCBI): domain Eukaryota; kingdom Metazoa; phylum Chordata; class Chondrichthyes; order Squaliformes; family Somniosidae; genus Somniosus; species Somniosus microcephalus. The sequence continues at coordinate 160,750,397 of NC_140988.1, forward strand.
CTACCTTATATGCCCTTGTTTTTAGTCGGATACTATCCTTAATTACTTTACTTAGCCACGGATGGCTATCTTTTCTTTTACACCCTTTTTTCCTCAGTGGAATATGTTTTTTTGGAAGTTGTAAAATAACTCCTTAAATGTACACCACTGGTCATGTACCGTCTTACCCTTTAATCTATTTTCCCAGTCCACTCTAATTAATTCTGCTCTCATACCTTCATAGTCTCCTTTATTCAAGCTCAGCACGCTTGTTTGAGATCCAACCTTCTCACCCTCTAATTGAATATGGAACTCAACCATGTTATGGTCACTCATTCCAAGGGGATCCTTTACTAGGACATTTTTAATTAATCCTGTCTCATTACACAGGACCAAATCTAAGGTTGCTTGCCCCCTGGTCGGTTCAGTTACATACTGCTCAAGAAACCCATCCCTAATACACTCAATGAACTCTTCCTCAAGGCTGCTCTGCCCAATTTGATTTGTCCAGTTAATATGATAATTAAAATCCCCCATAATTATAGCTGTTCCCTTATTACAAGCCTCAACTATTTCCTGATTAATACTCCGTCCAACAGAGTTGCAACTGTTCGGAGGCCTATAGACTACACCCACTTGTGTTTTTTTCCCCTTATTATTCCTTACCTCCACCCAAACTGTTTCACTATCCTGCTCCTTTGACCCAATATCATTTCTCTGTATTATAGTGATTCCTTCCTTTATTAACATAGCCACCCCACCTCCTCTCCCTTCCTGCCTGTCCTTCCTGATTGTTAAATAACCTGGTATGTTTAATTCCCAGTCATGGTCACCCTGCAGCCATGTTTCTGTAATGGCCACAAGATCATACCCATATGTCATTATTTGTGCCGTTAACTCATTCATTTTGTTACGAATGCTACGTGCATTCAGATAAAGAACTTTCAAATATGTTTTGTAACACTTAGTTCCTGTTTTTTCCCTTTTTAGTACTTTACTTTTTACTCCATACCTTCTGTCCCTTCCTGACACATTCTGTTTTTTAATTCCCCCACTGCTACCTAAGTCTATGACCTTCTCTGTTGTCATTTCTATTATTTGCTCTCTAGAAACCTCCCCCCCACTAATTAGTTTAAAGCCCTCTCTACAGCCCTAGTTATATGATTCGCCAGGACTCTAGTCCCAGCACTGGCCAAGTGGAGTCCGTCCCAACAGAACAGCTCCCTCCTGTCCCAGTACTGGTTACGGGGAGCAGGCAGGAATTTGGACATGAGTCTACGTTCGGATCGGTCATGGCCCTGTGGGTAGCGGAGCGGGCCCAGGGGCCATGTAGCCTGATCCTGCTCCTATTTCGTGTGTCTAATTCTGTTAGATTCAGGAGATGGTTCTGTGATAGTGGATTGGCGGTTAGGATCAGATCAGCCATGATCTTATTGAATGGCGGAGCAGGCTCGAGGGGCCGATTGGCCTACTACTGCTCCTATTTCTTACGTTCGTACGAAGATACTTGCACATATATGGAGGAGGGAATGTTACCGTTAGAGATACATTTCCTTGGCATACTCAACATTGCAGAAAAACTGTAAACTGGATAATCTGATGATGGTATAACAAGCAAAGACACCAGAACATGTAACACTTACAGTTTTTGTTTTCAAGAAGTTATCAGTGTCACTGTGGAGGTGACGTGACATTGTCCATGTCCTATGAAACTACCACCTCCAGTAAAATTATAGAAAGTCTTTGCGGAAGTGAAATACAGTATAAAGCAGAAGAGTTAGAGATGAGCACTTAAATACATAAGTGTCAAAATTCCTATATGAAGGCAGGACGAAAGGGAAACATGAACAGTTTTGACATGAGGTGGTTAAAGAAGGCAGTAAATGTCACCCCAATACGGTAGCACTTACCACGTAGAAAAAATAGGAAATGTTAGCGTTAGGGTGACATTTCGCTACAATATTTCGTTACAGAATTGGCGGGCAGGTTATGAGAATGAGAGAAGTTTGTACAAACCAGCAGCCTCCTCATCTTTTTGAAGTAAGACCATAGGAAGTGCTATCTGTTAATAAAGCTCGAGTTAAATCTTCGCAGATTAAGAACAGCATTGCCAAAGGAAAAGCAAGAGGTATACCGTATAAAATCATGTCTCAATTTCTCTAGGGATATCTTGGCGTAGGCAATCAAGATGTGCCAAGACTAGGTAGCACTTACAGGGTTTTTATGGGAAGAATCTATGCACGCTAGCGTTGTGCTGCCTTTAGACTGCAGAGACAGCACGGCGCTACTAGGGGTATCCTGAAAGAAAGCATCCTTCCGAAAGGCGAAGTATTACTGAAAGAGAGCCTGCACTGGGAAGAAGTGTGAGTAGATTAATGTTAGCATCACCATTTAGTGATCCCACGTGGCGGGTCAGTTCCCAAGAGTTCCGGTTGCACGTCAGGAGCCAGATAGCTATCGCCCAAACATGGTAGCACTTACCACAGCCATAAAATAGAAAATGCTACTGTTCAGGTGACAATTGTCTGTAATGTGAAATGGCAAGGCAGAGACAGGCACAATTCTCCTCAATGAGAAATGTTTCACAGCAATTCAGCAGCTCAATCTACTTTACTAACTAAATCTAGAGGAAAATAAAAAATGTTACAAAGCAAAGATCCCATACTTGCAAACTTAGATCTGCTGCACATTTTTGTCTGTGCTCCTCACTGCAATCTCCATTTCAGGTTGTTGGTCATTTGCAAGGCCTTTATATATTTTCAGCTGCCTAACTTTCAGCTTTGCAACTCGCATATTTTTACTTCCTTTTGAATAGGTGATAATGGTTGCCTTTTGTACCTATGTTGCCATCAAATTAGTTGGTCTCTAATGTTAATCTCAGCTGAAGCATGCCCAAACCTGACGCATGCTTATACTAAAAAATCTGTTAGAATTTGGTATCTACTATCATTTTGAAGAGTTGAGGTTGAATTAAAGTTCCATCAGCCAAATATATATCACGACTACAGGAATTGAGTAGAGTGGATTGGGAAAATAGATTAAAGGGTAAGACGATACATGATCAGTGGTGTACATTTAAGGAGTTATTTTACAACTTCCAAAAAATATATATTCCACTGAGAAGAATAGGGTGTAAAAGAAAAGACAGCCATCCGTGGCTATGTAAAGAAATTAAGGATAGTATTCGACTAAAAACAAGGGCATATAAGGTAGCCAAATCTAGTGGGAGGATAGAGGATTGGGGAAACTTTAAAAGACAGTAAAAAATGACAAAATGATTGATTAAGAAATGGAAGATAGATTATGAATTAGCAAAAAATATAAAAACAGATAGTAAGAGTTTTTATAGTTATATAAAAGAAAAAGGGTGGCTAAAGTAAATGTTGGTGCCTGAGAGGATGAGACCGGGAAATTAATGGTGGGAAATATGGAGATGGCAAATACACTGAATGAATATTTTATATCAGTCTTTACAGTAGAAGACACTAAGAATATCCCAACACTGGACAAACAGGGGGCTAAAGGGGGGGAGGAGGTAAACACAATCAAAATCACTAAGGAAGTGGTACTCGGTAAAATAATGGGACTCAAGGCGGATAAATCACCTGGACCTGATGACTTACATCCTAGGGTCTTGAGGGAAGTGGCGGTCGGGATTGTGGATGCATTGGTAATAATTTTCCAAAACTCCCTGGACTCGGCAAAGGTCCCGGCAGACTGGAAACTGCTAATTGTAACACCCTTATTTAAAAAGGGCAGTAGACAGAAGGCTGGAAACTATAGACCGGTTAGCCTAACATCTGTGGTAGGTAAAATTTTGGAGTCCATTATTAAGGAGACAGTAACAGGGACATTTGGATAATCATAATTTAATAGGACAAAGTCAGCATGGTTTTATGAAGGGGAAGTCATGTTTGAGAAATTTGCTGGAGTTCTTTGAGGAAGTAACATATAGGGTGGGATAAAGGGGAACCAGTGGACGTAGTGTATTTAGACTTCCAAAAGGCATTTGACAGGTGCCACACAAAAGATTATTGCTTAAGATAAAAAATCACGGGATTGGGGGTAATATTTTGGCATGGATAGAGGATTGGCTATCTAACAGAAGGCAGAGAGTTGGGATAAATGGTTCATTCTCAGACTGGCAATCAATAACTAGTGTTTTTCCGCAGGGGTCAGTGCTGGGTCCCCAACTCTTTACAATCTATATTGACGATTTGGAGGAGGGGGACCGAGTGTAACATATCAAAGTTTGCAGATGATACTAAGATGGGAGGGAAAGTAGTGAGTGAGGAGGACATAAAAAACCTGCAATTGGAAATAGACAGGCTAAGTAAGTGGGCAGAGATTTGGCAGATGGAATACAATACTGGAAAGTGTGAGGTTATGTACTTTGGCAGGAAAAATCGTAGAGCAAGTTATTACCTCAATGGCAAGAAACTGAAAGTACTGAAGTACAAAGGGATCTGGGGGTCCTGGTGCACGAAACTCAAAAGGTTAGTATGCAGTGCATCAAGTGATTAAGAAGGCCATGGAATGTTGGCTTTCATTGCTAGGGGGATAGAATATAAAATAGGGAGGTATTGCTTCAGTTGTACAAGGTATTGGTGAGACCGCACCTGAATACTGCGTACAGTTTTTGGTGTCCATACTTAAGAAAGGACATACTTGCTCTCGAGTCAGTACAAGAAGGTTCACTCGGTTAATATCCCGGGGATGAGGGGATGGACATATGAGGAGAGGTTGAGTAGATTGGGACTCTACTCATTGGAGTTCAGAAGAATGAGAGGCGATCTTATTGAAACATATAGATTGTGAAGGGGGTTGGATCGGGTGGATGTGGGGAAAATGTTCCCGATGATGGGTGAAACTAGAACTAGGGGGCATAGTCTTAGAATAAGGGGCTGCTCTTTCAAACTGAGATGAGGAGGAACTACTTCACTCAGAGGGTGGTAGGTCCATGAATATGCTGCCCGAAAAAGCTGTAGAAGCTACATCATTACATAAATTTAAAACAGAAACAGACAGTTTCCTAGAAGTAAAGGGAATTAAGGGTTAGAACATAAGAACATAACATAAGAAATAGGAGCAGGAGTAGGCCAATCGGCCCCTCGGAGCCTGCTCCACCATTCAATAAGATCATGGCTGATCTGATCCTAACCTCAAATCTTCTATCACTCTGCATCCACCCGAACCCATGTGATCTCCCGGAGAGGCGAAAAAACCAGATAAAGACCCAATGGCCAATTTGGGAGAAAAAAATCTGGGGAAATTCCTCTCCGACCCATCTAGGCCGATCAAAATTCTTCCAGGAGATCACTCTGTCCCTATATTTTCTACAGTACTTACCTTCTGTAAAGGCGATCTCCACCCCAGCCAGGAACAGGAATAAACCATCTCCTGAAATCTAACAGAAATTAGAACACAGTAGGAGCAGAACAAGGCTACACGGCCCCTGGGCCCGCTCCACTACCCACAGGGCCATGACCATTCCGAACCCAGACTCATGTCCAATTTCCTGCCCGCTCCCCGTAACCCTTAATTCCCTTTACTTCTAGGAAACTATCTATTTCTGTTTTAAATTTATTTAATGATGTAGCTTCCACAGCTTTCTGGGGCAGCAAATTCCACAAACCTACCACCCTCTGAGTGAAGAAGTTTCTTCTCATCTCAGTTTTGAATGAGCAGCCCCTTATTTTAAGATTATGCCCCCTAGTTCTAGTTTCACCCATCATTGGGAACATCCTCACCGCATCCACCCGATCAAGCCCCTTCACAATCTTATATGTTTCAATAAGATCGCCTCTCATTCTTCTGAACTCCAATGAGTAGAGTCCCAATCTACTCAACCTCTCCTCATATGACCACCCCCTCATCCCCGGGATTAACCGAGTGAACCTTCTTTGTACTGACTCGAGAGCAAGTATGTCTTTTCTTAAGTATGGACACCAAAACTGTATGCAGTATTCCAGGTGCGGCCTCACCAATACCTTGTACAACTGCAGCAATACCTCCCTGTTTTTATATTCCAACCCCCTAGCAATAAAAGCCAACATTCCATTGGCCTTCTTAATCACTTGCTGCACCTGCATACTAACTTTTTGAGTTTCGTGCACCAGGACCCCCAGATCCCTTTGTACTACAGTACTTTCCAGTTTCTTGCCATTAAGATAATAACTTGCTCTATGATTTTTCCTGCCAAAGTGCATAACCTCACACTTTCCAGTATTGTATTCCATCTGCCAAATCTCTGCCCACTTACTTAGCCTGTCTATGTCCCTTTGCAGGTTTTTTATGTCCTCCTCACTCACTACTTTCCGTCCCATCTTTGTATCATCTGCAAACTTTGATATGTTACACTCGGTCCCCTCCTCCAAATCGTTAATATAGATTGTAAAGAGTTGGGGACCCAGCACTGACCCCTGCGGAACACCACTAGTTACTGGTTGCCAATCTGAGAACGAACCATTTATCCCAACTCTCTGCTTTCTGTTAGAGAGCCAATCCTCCACCCACGCCAGAATATTACCCCCAATCCCGTGATTTTTTATCTTGAGCAATAATCTTTTGTGTGGCACCTTGTCAAATGCCTTTTGGAAGTCTAAATACACTACGTCCACTGGTTCCCCTTTATCCACCCTGTATGTTACTTCCTCAAAAAACTCAAGCAAATTTGTTAAACATGACTTCCCCTTCATGAAACCATGCTGAGTTTGCCCTATTAAATTATGTTTATCCAAATGTCCCGTTACTGTCTCCTTAATAATGGACTCTAACATTTTACCAACCACAGATGTTAGGCTAACAGGTCTATAGTTTCCAGCCTTCTGCCTACTACCCTTTTTAAATAAGGGTGTTACATTAGCAGTTTTCCAATCTGCCGGGACCTTTGCTGAGTCCAGTGAGTTTTGGAAAATTATTACCAATGCATCCACAATCCCTACCGCTACTTCCCTCAAGACCCTGGGATGCAAGCCATCAGGTCCAGGGGATTTATCCGCCTTGAGTCCCATTATTTTACCAAGTACCACTTCCTTAGTGATTTTAATTGTATTTAGTTCCTCCCCCCCTAGAGCCCCCTGTTTGTCCAGTGTTGGGATATTCTTAGTGTCCTCTACTGTAAAGACTGATACAAAATAATTGTTCAGTGTTTTTGCCATCTCCATGTTTCCCACCATTAATTTCCCGGTCTCATCCTCTAAGGGACCAACATTTACTTTAGCCACCCTTTTTCTTTTTATATAACTATAGAAACTTTTACTGTCTGTTTTTATATTTTTTGCTAATTTACTTTCATAATCTATCTTCCCTTTCTTAATCAATCTTTTTGTTATTTTTTGCTGTCTTTTAAAGACTTCCCAATCTTCCATCCTCCCACTAGATTTGGCTACCTTATATGCTCTTGTTTTTAGTCGGATACTATCCTTAATTACTTTACTTAGCCACGGATGGCTATCTTTTCTTTTACACCCTTTTTTCCTCAGTGGAATATGTTTTTTTGGAAGTTGTAAAATAACTCCTTAAATGTACACCACTGGTCATGTACCGTCTTACCCTTTAATCTATTTTCCCAGTCCACTCTAATTAATTCTGCTCTCATACCTTCATAGTCTCCTTTATTCAAGCTCAGCACGCTTGTTTGAGATCCAACCTTCTCACCCTCTAATTGAATATGGAACTCAACCATGTTATGGTCACTCATTCCAAGGGGATCCTTTACTAGGACATTTTTAATTAATCCTGTCTCATTACACAGGACCAAATCTAAGGTTGCTTGCCCCCTGGTCGGTTCAGTTACATACTGCTCAAGAAACCCATCCCTAATACACTCAATGAACTCTTCCTCAAGGCTGCTCTGCCCAATTTGATTTGTCCAGTTAATATGATAATTAAAATCCCCCATAATTATAGCTGTTCCCTTATTACAAGCCTCAACTATTTCCTGATTAATACTCCGTCCAACAGAGTTGCAACTGTTCGGAGGCCTATAGACTACACCCACTTGTGTTTTTTTCCCCTTATTATTCCTTACCTCCACCCAAACTGTTTCACTATCCTGCTCCTTTGACCCAATATCATTTCTCTGTATTATAGTGATTCCTTCCTTTATTAACATAGCCACCCCACCTCCTCTCCCTTCCTGCCTGTCCTTCCTGATTGTTAAATAACCTGGTATGTTTAATTCCCAGTCATGGTCACCCTGCAGCCATGTTTCTGTAATGGCCACAAGATCATACCCATATGTCATTATTTGTGCCGTTAACTCATTCATTTTGTTACGAATGCTACGTGCATTCAGATAAAGAACTTTCAAATATGTTTTGTAACACTTAGTTCCTGTTTTTTCCCTTTTTAGTACTTTACTTTTTACTCCATACCTTCTGTCCCTTCCTGACACATTCTGTTTTTTAATTCCCCCACTGCTACCTAAGTCTATGACCTTCTCTGTTGTCATTTCTATTATTTGCTCTCTAGAAACCTCCCCCCCACTAATTAGTTTAAAGCCCTCTCTACAGCCCTAGTTATATGATTCGCCAGGACTCTAGTCCCAGCACTGGCCAAGTGGAGTCCGTCCCAACAGAACAGCTCCCTCCTGTCCCAGTACTGGTTACGGGGAGCAGGCAGGAATTTGGACATGAGTCTACGTTCGGATCGGTCATGGCCCTGTGGGTAGCGGAGCGGGCCCAGGGGCCATGTAGCCTGATCCTGCTCCTATTTCGTGTGTCTAATTCTGTTAGATTCAGGAGATGGTTCTGTGATAGTGGATTGGCGGTTAGGATCAGATCAGCCATGATCTTATTGAATGGCGGAGCAGGCTCGAGGGGCCGATTGGCCTACTACTGCTCCTATTTCTTACGTTCGTACGAAGATACTTGCACATATATGGAGGAGGGAATGTTACCGTTAGAGATACATTTCCTTGGCATACTCAACATTGCAGAAAAACTGTAAACTGGATAATCTGATGATGGTATAACAAGCAAAGACACCAGAACATGTAACACTTACAGTTTTTGTTTTCAAGAAGTTATCAGTGTCACTGTGGAGGTGACGTGACATTGTCCATGTCCTATGAAACTACCACCTCCAGTAAAATTATAGAAAGTCTTTGCGGAAGTGAAATACAGTATAAAGCAGAAGAGTTAGAGATGAGCACTTAAATACATAAGTGTCAAAATTCCTATATGAAGGCAGGACGAAAGGGAAACATGAACAGTTTTGACATGAGGTGGTTAAAGAAGGCAGTAAATGTCACCCCAATACGGTAGCACTTACCACGTAGAAAAAATAGGAAATGTTAGCGTTAGGGTGACATTTCGCTACAATATTTCGTTACAGAATTGGCGGGCAGGTTATGAGAATGAGAGAAGTTTGTACAAACCAGCAGCCTCCTCATCTTTTTGAAGTAAGACCATAGGAAGTGCTATCTGTTAATAAAGCTCGAGTTAAATCTTCGCAGATTAAGAACAGCATTGCCAAAGGAAAAGCAAGAGGTATACCGTATAAAATCATGTCTCAATTTCTCTAGGGATATCTTGGCGTAGGCAATCAAGATGTGCCAAGACTAGGTAGCACTTACAGGGTTTTTATGGGAAGAATCTATGCACGCTAGCGTTGTGCTGCCTTTAGACTGCAGAGACAGCACGGCGCTACTAGGGGTATCCTGAAAGAAAGCATCCTTCCGAAAGGCGAAGTATTACTGAAAGAGAGCCTGCACTGGGAAGAAGTGTGAGTAGATTAATGTTAGCATCACCATTTAGTGATCCCACGTGGCGGGTCAGTTCCCAAGAGTTCCGGTTGCACGTCAGGAGCCAGATAGCTATCGCCCAAACATGGTAGCACTTACCACAGCCATAAAATAGAAAATGCTACTGTTCAGGTGACAATTGTCTGTAATGTGAAATGGCAAGGCAGAGACAGGCACAATTCTCCTCAATGAGAAATGTTTCACAGCAATTCAGCAGCTCAATCTACTTTACTAACTAAATCTAGAGGAAAATAAAAAATGTTACAAAGCAAAGATCCCATACTTGCAAACTTAGATCTGCTGCACATTTTTGTCTGTGCTCCTCACTGCAATCTCCATTTCAGGTTGTTGGTCATTTGCAAGGCCTTTATATATTTTCAGCTGCCTAACTTTCAGCTTTGCAACTCGCATATTTTTACTTCCTTTTGAATAGGTGATAATGGTTGCCTTTTGTACCTATGTTGCCATCAAATTAGTTGGTCTCTAATGTTAATCTCAGCTGAAGCATGCCCAAACCTGACGCATGCTTATACTAAAAAATCTGTTAGAATTTGGTATCTACTATCATTTTGAAGAGTTGAGGTTGAATTAAAGTTCCATCAGCCAAATATATATCACGACTACAGGAATTGAGTAGAGTGGATTGGGAAAATAGATTAAAGGGTAAGACGATACATGATCAGTGGTGTACATTTAAGGAGTTATTTTACAACTTCCAAAAAATATATATTCCACTGAGAAGAATAGGGTGTAAAAGAAAAGACAGCCATCCGTGGCTATGTAAAGAAATTAAGGATAGTATTCGACTAAAAACAAGGGCATATAAGGTAGCCAAATCTAGTGGGAGGATAGAGGATTGGGGAAACTTTAAAAGACAGTAAAAAATGACAAAATGATTGATTAAGAAATGGAAGATAGATTATGAATTAGCAAAAAATATAAAAACAGATAGTAAGAGTTTTTATAGTTATATAAAAGAAAAAGGGTGGCTAAAGTAAATGTTGGTGCCTGAGAGGATGAGACCGGGAAATTAATGGTGGGAAATATGGAGATGGCAAATACACTGAATGAATATTTTATATCAGTCTTTACAGTAGAAGACACTAAGAATATCCCAACACTGGACAAACAGGGGGCTAAAGGGGGGGAGGAGGTAAACACAATCAAAATCACTAAGGAAGTGGTACTCGGTAAAATAATGGGACTCAAGGCGGATAAATCACCTGGACCTGATGACTTACATCCTAGGGTCTTGAGGGAAGTGGCGGTCGGGATTGTGGATGCATTGGTAATAATTTTCCAAAACTCCCTGGACTCGGCAAAGGTCCCGGCAGACTGGAAAACTGCTAATGTAACACCCTTATTTAAAAAGGGCAGTAGACAGAAGGCTGGAAACTATAGACCGGTTAGCCTAACATCTGTGGTAGGTAAAATTTTGGAGTCCATTATTAAGGAGACAGTAACAGGACATTTGGATAATCATAATTTAATAGGACAAAGTCAGCATGGTTTTATGAAGGGGAAGTCATGTTTGAGAAATTTGCTGGAGTTCTTTGAGGAAGTAACATATAGGGTGGATAAAGGGGAACCAGTGGACGTAGTGTATTTAGACTTCCAAAAGGCATTTGACAAGGTGCCACACAAAAGATTATTGCTTAAGATAAAAAATCACGGGATTGGGGGTAATATTTTGGCATGGATAGAGGATTGGCTATCTAACAGAAGGCAGAGAGTTGGGATAAATGGTTCATTCTCAGACTGGCAATCAATAACTAGTGTTTTCCGCAGGGGTCAGTGCTGGGTCCCCAACTCTTTACAATCTATATTGACGATTTGGAGGAGGGGACCGAGTGTAACATATCAAAGTTTGCAGATGATACTAAGATGGGAGGGAAAGTAGTGAGTGAGGAGGACATAAAAAACCTGCAATTGGAAATAGACAGGCTAAGTAAGTGGGCAGAGATTTGGCAGATGGAATACAATACTGGAAAGTGTGAGGTTATGTACTTTGGCAGGAAAAATCGTAGAGCAAGTTATTACCTCAATGGCAAGAAACTGAAAGTACTGAAGTACAAAGGGATCTGGGGGTCCTGGTGCACGAAACTCAAAAGGTTAGTATGCAGGTGCATCAAGTGATTAAGAAGGCCAATGGAATGTTGGCTTTCATTGCTAGGGGGATAGAATATAAAAATAGGGAGGTATTGCTTCAGTTGTACAAGGTATTGGTGAGACCGCACCTGGAATACTGCGTACAGTTTTGGTGTCCATACTTAAGAAAGGACATACTTGCTCTCGAGTCAGTACAAAGAAGGTTCACTCGGTTAATCCCGGGGATGAGGGGATGGACATATGAGGAGAGGTTGAGTAGATTGGGACTCTACTCATTGGAGTTCAGAAGAATGAGAGGCGATCTTATTGAAACATATAAGATTGTGAAGGGGTTGGATCGGGTGGATGTGGGGAAAATGTTCCCGATGATGGGTGAAACTAGAACTAGGGGGCATAGTCTTAGAATAAGGGGCTGCTCTTTCAAAACTGAGATGAGGAGGAACTACTTCACTCAGAGGGTGGTAGGTCCATGGAATATGCTGCCCGAAAAAGCTGTAGAAGCTACATCATTACATAAATTTAAAACAGAAACAGACAGTTTCCTAGAAGTAAAGGGAATTAAGGGTTAGAACATAAGAACATAACATAAGAAATAGGAGCAGGAGTAGGCCAATCGGCCCCTCGAGCCTGCTCCACCATTCAATAAGATCATGGCTGATCTGATCCTAACCTCAAATCTTCTATCACTCTGCATCCACCCGAACCCATGTGATCTCCCGGGAGAGGCGAAAAACCAGATAAAGACCCAATGGCCAATTTGGGAGAAAAAAATCTGGGAAATTCCTCTCCGACCCATCTAGGCGATCAAAATTCTTCCAGGAGATCACTCTGTCCCTATATTTTCTACAGTACTTACCTTCTGTAAAGGCGATCTCCACCCCAGCCAGGAACAGGAATAAAACCATCTCCTGAAATCTAACAGAATTAGAACACAGTAGGAGCAGAACAAGGCTACACGGCCCCTGGGCCCGCTCCACTACCCACAGGGCCATGACCATTCCGAACCCAGACTCATGTCCAATTTCCTGCCCGCTCCCCGTAACCCTTAATTCCCTTTACTTCTAGGAAACTATCTATTTCTGTTTTAAATTTATTTAATGATGTAGCTTCCACAGCTTTCTGGGGCAGCAAATTCCACAAACCTACCACCCTCTGAGTGAAGAAGTTTCTTCTCATCTCAGTTTTGAATGAGCAGCCCCTTATTTTAAGATTATGCCCCCTAGTTCTAGTTTCACCCATCATTGGGAACATCCTCACCGCATCCACCCGATCAAGCCCCTTCACAATCTTATATGTTTCAATAAGATCGCCTCTCATTCTTCTGAACTCCAATGAGTAGAGTCCCAATCTACTCAACCTCTCCTCATATGACCACCCCCTCATCCCCGGGATTAACCGAGTGAACCTTCTTTGTACTGACTCGAGAGCAAGTATGTCTTTTCTTAAGTATGGACACCAAAACTGTATGCAGTATTCCAGGTGCGGCCTCACCAATACCTTGTACAACTGCAGCAATACCTCCCTGTTTTTATATTCCAACCCCCTAGCAATAAAAGCCAACATTCCATTGGCCTTCTTAATCACTTGCTGCACCTGCATACTAACTTTTTGAGTTTCGTGCACCAGGACCCCCAGATCCCTTTGTACTACAGTACTTTCCAGTTTCTTGCCATTAAGATAATAACTTGCTCTATGATTTTTCCTGCCAAAGTGCATAACCTCACACTTTCCAGTATTGTATTCCATCTGCCAAATCTCTGCCCACTTACTTAGCCTGTCTATGTCCCTTTGCAGGTTTTTTATGTCCTCCTCACTCACTACTTTCCGTCCCATCTTTGTATCATCTGCAAACTTTGATATGTTACACTCGGTCCCCTCCTCCAAATCGTTAATATAGATTGTAAAGAGTTGGGGACCCAGCACTGACCCCTGCGGAACACCACTAGTTACTGGTTGCCAATCTGAGAACGAACCATTTATCCCAACTCTCTGCTTTCTGTTAGAGAGCCAATCCTCCACCCACGCCAGAATATTACCCCCAATCCCGTGATTTTTTATCTTGAGCAATAATCTTTTGTGTGGCACCTTGTCAAATGCCTTTTGGAAGTCTAAATACACTACGTCCACTGGTTCCCCTTTATCCACCCTGTATGTTACTTCCTCAAAAAACTCAAGCAAATTTGTTAAACATGACTTCCCCTTCATGAAACCATGCTGAGTTTGCCCTATTAAATTATGTTTATCCAAATGTCCCGTTACTGTCTCCTTAATAATGGACTCTAACATTTTACCAACCACAGATGTTAGGCTAACAGGTCTATAGTTTCCAGCCTTCTGCCTACTACCCTTTTTAAATAAGGGTGTTACATTAGCAGTTTTCCAATCTGCCGGGACCTTTGCTGAGTCCAGTGAGTTTTGGAAAATTATTACCAATGCATCCACAATCCCTACCGCTACTTCCCTCAAGACCCTGGGATGCAAGCCATCAGGTCCAGGGGATTTATCCGCCTTGAGTCCCATTATTTTACCAAGTACCACTTCCTTAGTGATTTTAATTGTATTTAGTTCCTCCCCCCCTAGAGCCCCCTGTTTGTCCAGTGTTGGGATATTCTTAGTGTCCTCTACTGTAAAGACTGATACAAAATAATTGTTCAGTGTTTTTGCCATCTCCATGTTTCCCACCATTAATTTCCCGGTCTCATCCTCTAAGGGACCAACATTTACTTTAGCCACCCTTTTTCTTTTTATATAACTATAGAAACTTTTACTGTCTGTTTTTATATTTTTTGCTAATTTACTTTCATAATCTATCTTCCCTTTCTTAATCAATCTTTTTGTTATTTTTTGCTGTCTTTTAAAGACTTCCCAATCTTCCATCCTCCCACTAGATTTGGCTACCTTATATGCTCTTGTTTTTAGTCGGATACTATCCTTAATTACTTTACTTAGCCACGGATGGCTATCTTTTCTTTTACACCCTTTTTTCCTCAGTGGAATATGTTTTTTTGGAAGTTGTAAAATAACTCCTTAAATGTACACCACTGGTCATGTACCGTCTTACCCTTTAATCTATTTTCCCAGTCCACTCTAATTAATTCTGCTCTCATACCTTCATAGTCTCCTTTATTCAAGCTCAGCACGCTTGTTTGAGATCCAACCTTCTCACCCTCTAATTGAATATGGAACTCAACCATGTTATGGTCACTCATTCCAAGGGGATCCTTTACTAGGACATTTTTAATTAATCCTGTCTCATTACACAGGACCAAATCTAAGGTTGCTTGCCCCCTGGTCGGTTCAGTTACATACTGCTCAAGAAACCCATCCCTAATACACTCAATGAACTCTTCCTCAAGGCTGCTCTGCCCAATTTGATTTGTCCAGTTAATATGATAATTAAAATCCCCCATAATTATAGCTGTTCCCTTATTACAAGCCTCAACTATTTCCTGATTAATACTCCGTCCAACAGAGTTGCAACTGTTCGGAGGCCTATAGACTACACCCACTTGTGTTTTTTTCCCCTTATTATTCCTTACCTCCACCCAAACTGTTTCACTATCCTGCTCCTTTGACCCAATATCATTTCTCTGTATTATAGTGATTCCTTCCTTTATTAACATAGCCACCCCACCTCCTCTCCCTTCCTGCCTGTCCTTCCTGATTGTTAAATAACCTGGTATGTTTAATTCCCAGTCATGGTCACCCTGCAGCCATGTTTCTGTAATGGCCACAAGATCATACCCATATGTCATTATTTGTGCCGTTAACTCATTCATTTTGTTACGAATGCTACGTGCATTCAGATAAAGAACTTTCAAATATGTTTTGTAACACTTAGTTCCTGTTTTTTCCCTTTTTAGTACTTTACTTTTTACTCCATACCTTCTGTCCCTTCCTGACACATTCTGTTTTTTAATTCCCCCACTGCTACCTAAGTCTATGACCTTCTCTGTTGTCATTTCTATTATTTGCTCTCTAGAAACCTCCCCCCCACTAATTAGTTTAAAGCCCTCTCTACAGCCCTAGTTATATGATTCGCCAGGACTCTAGTCCCAGCACTGGCCAAGTGGAGTCCGTCCCAACAGAACAGCTCCCTCCTGTCCCAGTACTGGTTACGGGGAGCAGGCAGGAATTTGGACATGAGTCTACGTTCGGATCGGTCATGGCCCTGTGGGTAGCGGAGCGGGCCCAGGGGCCATGTAGCCTGATCCTGCTCCTATTTCGTGTGTCTAATTCTGTTAGATTCAGGAGATGGTTCTGTGATAGTGGATTGGCGGTTAGGATCAGATCAGCCATGATCTTATTGAATGGCGGAGCAGGCTCGAGGGGCCGATTGGCCTACTACTGCTCCTATTTCTTACGTTCGTACGAAGATACTTGCACATATATGGAGGAGGGAATGTTACCGTTAGAGATACATTTCCTTGGCATACTCAACATTGCAGAAAAACTGTAAACTGGATAATCTGATGATGGTATAACAAGCAAAGACACCAGAACATGTAACACTTACAGTTTTTGTTTTCAAGAAGTTATCAGTGTCACTGTGGAGGTGACGTGACATTGTCCATGTCCTATGAAACTACCACCTCCAGTAAAATTATAGAAAGTCTTTGCGGAAGTGAAATACAGTATAAAGCAGAAGAGTTAGAGATGAGCACTTAAATACATAAGTGTCAAAATTCCTATATGAAGGCAGGACGAAAGGGAAACATGAACAGTTTTGACATGAGGTGGTTAAAGAAGGCAGTAAATGTCACCCCAATACGGTAGCACTTACCACGTAGAAAAAATAGGAAATGTTAGCGTTAGGGTGACATTTCGCTACAATATTTCGTTACAGAATTGGCGGGCAGGTTATGAGAATGAGAGAAGTTTGTACAAACCAGCAGCCTCCTCATCTTTTTGAAGTAAGACCATAGGAAGTGCTATCTGTTAATAAAGCTCGAGTTAAATCTTCGCAGATTAAGAACAGCATTGCCAAAGGAAAAGCAAGAGGTATACCGTATAAAATCATGTCTCAATTTCTCTAGGGATATCTTGGCGTAGGCAATCAAGATGTGCCAAGACTAGGTAGCACTTACAGGGTTTTTATGGGAAGAATCTATGCACGCTAGCGTTGTGCTGCCTTTAGACTGCAGAGACAGCACGGCGCTACTAGGGGTATCCTGAAAGAAAGCATCCTTCCGAAAGGCGAAGTATTACTGAAAGAGAGCCTGCACTGGGAAGAAGTGTGAGTAGATTAATGTTAGCATCACCATTTAGTGATCCCACGTGGCGGGTCAGTTCCCAAGAGTTCCGGTTGCACGTCAGGAGCCAGATAGCTATCGCCCAAACATGGTAGCACTTACCACAGCCATAAAATAGAAAATGCTACTGTTCAGGTGACAATTGTCTGTAATGTGAAATGGCAAGGCAGAGACAGGCACAATTCTCCTCAATGAGAAATGTTTCACAGCAATTCAGCAGCTCAATCTACTTTACTAACTAAATCTAGAGGAAAATAAAAAATGTTACAAAGCAAAGATCCCATACTTGCAAACTTAGATCTGCTGCACATTTTTGTCTGTGCTCCTCACTGCAATCTCCATTTCAGGTTGTTGGTCATTTGCAAGGCCTTTATATATTTTCAGCTGCCTAACTTTCAGCTTTGCAACTCGCATATTTTTACTTCCTTTTGAATAGGTGATAATGGTTGCCTTTTGTACCTATGTTGCCATCAAATTAGTTGGTCTCTAATGTTAATCTCAGCTGAAGCATGCCCAAACCTGACGCATGCTTATACTAAAAAATCTGTTAGAATTTGGTATCTACTATCATTTTGAAGAGTTGAGGTTGAATTAAAGTTCCATCAGCCAAATATATATCACGACTACAGGAATTGAGTAGAGTGGATTGGGAAAATAGATTAAAGGGTAAGACGATACATGATCAGTGGTGTACATTTAAGGAGTTATTTTACAACTTCCAAAAAATATATATTCCACTGAGAAGAATAGGGTGTAAAAGAAAAGACAGCCATCCGTGGCTATGTAAAGAAATTAAGGATAGTATTCGACTAAAAACAAGGGCATATAAGGTAGCCAAATCTAGTGGGAGGATAGAGGATTGGGGAAACTTTAAAAGACAGTAAAAAATGACAAAATGATTGATTAAGAAATGGAAGATAGATTATGAATTAGCAAAAAATATAAAAACAGATAGTAAGAGTTTTTATAGTTATATAAAAGAAAAAGGGTGGCTAAAGTAAATGTTGGTGCCTGAGAGGATGAGACCGGGAAATTAATGGTGGGAAATATGGAGATGGCAAATACACTGAATGAATATTTTATATCAGTCTTTACAGTAGAAGACACTAAGAATATCCCAACACTGGACAAACAGGGGGCTAAAGGGGGGGAGGAGGTAAACACAATCAAAATCACTAAGGAAGTGGTACTCGGTAAAATAATGGGACTCAAGGCGGATAAATCACCTGGACCTGATGACTTACATCCTAGGGTCTTGAGGGAAGTGGCGGTCGGGATTGTGGATGCATTGGTAATAATTTTCCAAAACTCCCTGGACTCGGCAAAGGTCCCGGCAGACTGGAAAACTGCTAATGTAACACCCTTATTTAAAAAGGGCAGTAGACAGAAGGCTGGAAACTATAGACCGGTTAGCCTAACATCTGTGGTAGGTAAAATTTTGGAGTCCATTATTAAGGAGACAGTAACAGGACATTTGGATAATCATAATTTAATAGGACAAAGTCAGCATGGTTTTATGAAGGGGAAGTCATGTTTGAGAAATTTGCTGGAGTTCTTTGAGGAAGTAACATATAGGGTGGATAAAGGGGAACCAGTGGACGTAGTGTATTTAGACTTCCAAAAGGCATTTGACAAGGTGCCACACAAAAGATTATTGCTTAAGATAAAAAATCACGGGATTGGGGGTAATATTTTGGCATGGATAGAGGATTGGCTATCTAACAGAAGGCAGAGAGTTGGGATAAATGGTTCATTCTCAGACTGGCAATCAATAACTAGTGTTTTCCGCAGGGGTCAGTGCTGGGTCCCCAACTCTTTACAATCTATATTGACGATTTGGAGGAGGGGACCGAGTGTAACATATCAAAGTTTGCAGATGATACTAAGATGGGAGGGAAAGTAGTGAGTGAGGAGGACATAAAAAACCTGCAATTGGAAATAGACAGGCTAAGTAAGTGGGCAGAGATTTGGCAGATGGAATACAATACTGGAAAGTGTGAGGTTATGTACTTTGGCAGGAAAAATCGTAGAGCAAGTTATTACCTCAATGGCAAGAAACTGAAAGTACTGAAGTACAAAGGGATCTGGGGGTCCTGGTGCACGAAACTCAAAAGGTTAGTATGCAGGTGCATCAAGTGATTAAGAAGGCCAATGGAATGTTGGCTTTCATTGCTAGGGGGATAGAATATAAAAATAGGGAGGTATTGCTTCAGTTGTACAAGGTATTGGTGAGACCGCACCTGGAATACTGCGTACAGTTTTGGTGTCCATACTTAAGAAAGGACATACTTGCTCTCGAGTCAGTACAAAGAAGGTTCACTCGGTTAATCCCGGGGATGAGGGGATGGACATATGAGGAGAGGTTGAGTAGATTGGGACTCTACTCATTGGAGTTCAGAAGAATGAGAGGCGATCTTATTGAAACATATAAGATTGTGAAGGGGTTGGATCGGGTGGATGTGGGGAAAATGTTCCCGATGATGGGTGAAACTAGAACTAGGGGGCATAGTCTTAGAATAAGGGGCTGCTCTTTCAAAACTGAGATGAGGAGGAACTACTTCACTCAGAGGGTGGTAGGTCCATGGAATATGCTGCCCGAAAAAGCTGTAGAAGCTACATCATTACATAAATTTTAAACAGAAATAGACAGTTTCCTAGAAGTAAAGGGAATTAAGGGTTACGGGGAGCAGGCAGGAATTTGGACATGAGTCTACGTTCGGATCGGTCATGGCCCTGTGGGTAGTGGAGCGGGCCCAGGGGCCGTGTAGCCTGATCCTGCTCCTATTTCGTGTGTCTAATTCTGTTAGATTCAGGAGATGGTTCTGTGATAGTGGATTGGCGGTTAGGATCAGATCAGCCATGATCTTATTGAATGGCGGAGCAGGCTCGAGGGGCCGATTGGCCTACTACTGCTCCTATTTCTTACGTTCTTACGAAGATACTTGCACATATATGGAGGAGGGAATGTTACCGTTAGAGATACATTTCCTTGGCATACTCAACATTGCAGAAAAACTGTAAACTGGATAATCTGATGATGGTATAACAAGCAAAGACACCAGAACATGTAGCAATTACAGTTTTTGTCTTCAAGAAGCTATCAGTGCCACTGTTGAGGTGACTTGACATTGTCCATGTCCTATGAAAGTACCAGCTCCAGTAAAAGTATAGAAAGTCTTTGCGGAAGTGAAATGCAGTACAAAGCAGAACAGTTAGAGATGAGCACTTAAAGACATAAGAGACAAATTCCTATATGCCGGGAGGACGAAAGGGAAACATGAACAGTTTCGACATGAGGTGGTTAAAGTAGGCAGTAAATGTCAGCCCAATACGGTAGCGCTTACCACGTAGAAAAAATAGGAAATGTTAGCGTTAGGGTGACATTTCGCTACAATATTTTGTTACAGAGTTGGCGGGCAGGGGATGAGAATGAGAGAAGTTTGTACAAACCAGCAGCCTCCTCATCTTTTTGAAGTAAGACCATAGGAAGTGCTATCTGTTAATAAAGCTCGAGTTAAATCTTCGCAGATTAAGAACAGCATTGCCAAAGGAAAAGCAAGAGGTATACCGTATAAAATCATGTCTCAATTTCTCTAGGGATATCTTGGCGTAGGCAATCAAGATGTGCCAAGACTAGGTAGCACTTACAGGGTTTTGATGGGAAGAATCTGTGCGCACTAGCGTTGAGCTGCCTTTAGACTGCAGAGACAGCACGGCGCTACTAGGAGTATCCTAAAAGAAAGCATCCTTCCGAAAGGTGAAGTATTACTGAAAGAGAGCCTGCACTGGGAAGAAGTGTAAGTAGATTAATGTTAGCATCACCATTTAGCGATCCCACGTGGCGGGTCAGTTCCCAAGAATTCCGGTTGCACGTGAGGAGCCAGATATCCATCGCCCAAACATGGTAGCACTTACCACAGCCATAAAATAGAAAATGCTACTGTTCAGGTGACAATTGTCTGTAATGTGAAATGGCAAGGCAGAGACAGGCACAGTTCTCCTCAATGAGAAATGTTTCACAGCAATTCAGCAGCTCAATCTACTTTACTGACTAAATCTAGAGGAAAATAAAAAATGTTACAAAGCAAAGATCCCATACTTGCAAACTTTGATCTGTTGCACATTTTTGTCTGTGCTCCTCACTGCAATCTCCATTTCAGGTTGTTGGTCATTTGCTGCATGCAACGCAAGGCCTTTAGATTTTTTCAGCTCCCTACCTTTCAGCTTTGCAACTTGCATATTTATACTTCCTTTTTGAATAGGTGATAATGGTTGCCTTTTGTACCTACGTTGCCATCAAATTAATTGGTCTCTAATGTTAATCTCAGCTGATGCAGCAGAAACCTGATGCATGCTTTTACTAAAAAATCTTTTAGAATTTGGTATCTACTATCATTTTGAAGAGTTGAGGTTGAATTAAAGTTCCATCAGCCAAATATATATCACGACTGCAGGAAGATACTTGCACATATATGGAGGAGGGAATGTTATCGTTAGAGATACATTTCCTTGGCATACTCAACATTGCAGAAAAACTGTAAACTGGACAATCTGATGATGGTATAACAAGCAAAGACACCACAACATGTAGCAATTACAGTTTTGTTTTCAAGAAGCTATCAGTACCAATGTTGAGGTGACTTGACATTGTCCATGTCCTATGAAAGTACCAGCTCCAGTAAAAGTATAGAAAGTCTTTGCGGAAGTGAAATGCAGTATAAAGCAGAACAGTTAGAGATGAGCACTTAAAGACATAAGAGACAAAATTCCTATATGCCGGGAGGACGAAAGGGAAACATGAACAGTTTTGACATGAGGTGGTTAAAGAAGGCAGTAAATGTCACCCCAATACGGTAGCACTTACCACGTAGAAAAAATAGGAAATGTTAGCGTTAGGGTGACATTTCGCTGCAATATTTCGTTACAGAATTGGCGGGCAGGGGATGAGAATGAGAGAAGTTTGTACAAACCAGCAGCCTCCTCATCTTTTTGAAGTAGGACCTTAGGAAGTGCTATCTGTTAATAAAGCTCGAGTCAAATCTTCTCAAATTAAGAACAGCATTGCCAAAGGAAAAGCAAGAGGTATACCGTATAAAATCATGTCTCAATTTCTCTAGGGATATCTTGGCGTAGGCAATCAAGATGTGCCAAGACTAGGTAGCACTTACAGGGTTTTTATGGGAAGAATCTATGCACGCTAGCGTTGTGCTGCCTTTAGACTGCAGAGACAGCACGGCGCTACGAGGAGTATCCTGAAAGAAAGCATCCTTCCGAAAGGTGAAGTATTACTGAAAGAGAGCCTGCACTGGGAAGAAGTGTAAGTAGATTAATGTTAGCATCACCATTTAGCGATCCCACGTGGCGGGTCAGTTCCCAAGAGTTCCGGTTGCACGTCAGGAGCCAGATAGCTATCGCCCAAACATGGTAGCACTTACCACAGCCATAAAATAGAAAATGCTACTGTTCAGGTGACAATTGTCTGTAATGTGAAATGGCAAGGCAGAGACAGGCACAATTCTCCTCAATGAGAAATGTTTCACAGCAATTCAGCAGCTCAATCTACTTTACTGACTAAATCTAGAGGAAAATAAAAAATGTTACAAAGCAAAAATCCCATACTTGCAAACTTAGATCTGCTGCACATTTTTGTCTGTGCTCCTCACTGCAATCTACATTTCAGGTTGTTGGTCATTTGCTGCATGCAACGCAAGGCCTTTATATATTTTCAGCTGCCTAACTTTCAGCTTTGCAACTTGCATATTTTTACTTCCTTTTGAATAGGTGATATTGGTTGCCTTTTGTACCTATGTTGCCATCAAATTAGTTGGTCTCTAATGTTAATCTCAGCTGAAGCATGCCCAAACCTGATGCATGCTTATACTAAAAAATCTGTTAGAATTTGGTATCTACTATCATTTTGAAGAGTTGAGGTTGAATTAAAGTTCCATCAGCCAAATATATATCACGACTACAGGAATTGAGTAGAGTGGATTGGGAAAATAGATTAAAGGGTAAGACGATACATGATCAGTGGTGTACATTTAAGGAGTTATTTTACAACTTCCAAAAAATAAATATTCCACTGAGAAGAATAGGGTGTAAAAGAAAAGACAGCCATCCGTGGCTATGCAAATAAATTAAGGATAGTATTCGACTAAAAACAAGGGCATATAAGGTAGCCAAATCTAGTGGGAGGATAGAGGATTGGGAAAACTTTAAAAGACAGTAAAAAATGACAAAATGATTGATTAAGAAATGGAAGATATATTATGAAAGTAAATTAGCAAAAAATATAAAAACAGATAGTAAGAGTTTTTATAGTTATATAAAAAGAAAAAGGGTGGCTAAAGTAAATGTTGGTGCCTTAGAGGATGAGACCGGGAAATTAATGGTGGGAAATATGGAGATGGCAAAAACACTGAATGAATATTTTATATCAGTCTTTACAGTAGAAGACACTAAGAATATCCCAACACTGGAAAAACAGGGGGCTAAAGGTGGGGAGGAGCTAAACACGATCAAAATCACTAAGGAAGTGGTACTCGGTAAAATAATGAGACTCAAGGCGGATAAATCACCTGGACCTGATGGCTTACATCCTAGGGTCTTGAGGGAGGTGGCGGTCGGGATTGTGGATGCATTGGTAATAATTTTCCAAAACTCCCTGGACTCGGCAAAGGTCCCGGCAGACTGGAAAACTGCTAATGTAACACCCTTATTTAAAAAGGGCAGTAGACAGAAGGCTGGAAACTACAGACCGGTTAGCTTAACATCTGTGGTAGGTAAAATTTTGGAGTCCATTATTAAGGAGACAGTAACAGGACATTTGGATAATAATAATTTAATAGGACAAAGTCAGCATGGTTTTATGAAGGGGAAGTCATGTTTGACAAATTTGCTGGAGTTCTTTGAGGAAGTAACATATAGGGTGGATAAAGGGGAACCAGTGGACGTAGTGTATTTAGACTTCCAAAAGGCATTTGACAAGGTGCCACACAAATGATTATTGCTTAAGATAAAAAATCACGGGATTGGGGGTAATATTCTGGCATGGATAGAAGATTGGCTATCTAACAGAAGGCAGAGAGTTGGGATAAATGGTTCATTCTCAGACTGGCAATCAATAACTAGTGTTTTCCGCAGGGGTCAGTGCTGGGTCCCCAACTCTTTACAATCTATATTGACGATTTGGAGGAGGGGACCGAGTGTAACATATCAAAGTTTGCAGATGATACTAAGATGGGAGGGAAAGTAGTGAGTGAGGAGGACATAAAAAACCTGCAATTGGAAATAGACAGGCTAAGTAAGTGGGCAGAGATTTGGCAGATGGAATACAATACTGGAAAGTGTGAGGTTATGTACTTTGGCAGGAAAAATCGTAGAGCAAGTTATTACCTCAATGGCAAGAAACTGGAAAGTACTGAAGTACAAAGGGATCTGGGGGTCCTGGTGCACGAAACTCAAAAGGTTAGTATGCAGGTGCATCAAGTGATTAAGAAGGCCAATGGAATGTTGGCTTTCATTGCTAGGGGGATAGAATATAAAAATAGGGAGGTATTGCTTCAGTTGTACAAGGTATTGGTGAGACCGCACCTGGAATACTGCGTACAGTTTTGGTGTCCATACTTAAGAAAGGACATACTTGCTCTCGAGTCAGTACAAAGAAGGTTCACTCGGTTAATCCCGGGGATGAGGGGATGGACATATGAGGAGAGGTTGAGTAGATTGGGACTCTACTCATTGGAGTTCAGAAGAATGAGAGGCGATCTTATTGAAACATATAAGATTGTGAAGGGGTTGGATCGGGTGGATGTGGGGAAAATGTTCCCGATGATGGGTGAAACTAGAACTAGGGGGCATAGTCTTAGAATAAGGGGCTGCTCTTTCAAAACTGAGATGAGGAGGAACTACTTCACTCAGAGGGTGGTAGGTCCATGGAATATGCTGCCCCAAAAAGCTGTAGAAGCTACATCATTACATAAATTTTAAACAGAAATAGACAGTTTCCTAGAAGTAAAGGGAATTAAGGGTTACGGGGAGCAGGCAGGAATTTGGACATGAGTCTACGTTCGGATCGGTCATGGCCCTGTGGGTAGCGGAGCGGGCCCAGGGGCCGTGTAGCCTGATCCTGCTCCTATTTCGTGTGTCTAATTCTGTTAGATTCAGGAGATGGTTCTGTGATAGTGGATTGGCGGTTAGGATCAGATCAGCCATGATCTTATTGAATGGCGGAGCAGGCTCGAGGGGCCGATTGGCCTACTACTGCTCCTATTTCTTACGTTCTTACGAAGATACTTGCACATATATGGAGGAGGGAATGTTACCGTTAGAGATACATTTCCTTGGCATACTCAACATTGCAGAAAAACTGTAAACTGGATAATCTGATGATGGTATAACAAGCAAAGACACCAGAACATGTAGCAATTACAGTTTTTGTCTTCAAGAAGCTATCAGTGCCACTGTTGAGGTGACTTGACATTGTCCATGTCCTATGAAAGTACCAGCTCCAGTAAAAGTATAGAAAGTCTTTGCGGAAGTGAAATGCAGTACAAAGCAGAACAGTTAGAGATGAGCACTTAAAGACATAAGAGACAAAATTCCTATATGCCGGGAGGACGAAAGGGAAACATGAACAGTTTCGACATGAGGTGGTTAAAGTAGGCAGTAAATGTCAGCCCAATACGGTAGCGCTTACCACGTAGAAAAAATAGGAAATGTTAGCGTTAGGGTGACATTTCGCTACAATATTTTGTTACAGAGTTGGCGGGCAGGGGATGAGAATGAGAGAAGTTTGTACAAACCAGCAGCCTCCTCATCTTTTTGAAGTAAGACCATAGGAAGTGCTATCTGTTAATAAAGCTCGAGTTAAATCTTCGCAGATTAAGAACAGCATTGCCAAAGGAAAAGCAAGAGGTATACCGTATAAAATCATGTCTCAATTTCTCTAGGGATATCTTGGCGTAGGCAATCAAGATGTGCCAAGACTAGGTAGCACTTACAGGGTTTTGATGGGAAGAATCTGTGCGCACTAGCGTTGAGCTGCCTTTAGACTGCAGAGACAGCACGGCGCTACTAGGAGTATCCTAAAAGAAAGCATCCTTCCGAAAGGTGAAGTATTACTGAAAGAGAGCCTGCACTGGGAAGAAGTGTAAGTAGATTAATGTTAGCATCACCATTTAGCGATCCCACGTGGCGGGTCAGTTCCCAAGAATTCCGGTTGCACGTGAGGAGCCAGATATCCATCGCCCAAACATGGTAGCACTTACCACAGCCATAAAATAGAAAATGCTACTGTTCAGGTGACAATTGTCTGTAATGTGAAATGGCAAGGCAGAGACAGGCACAGTTCTCCTCAATGAGAAATGTTTCACAGCAATTCAGCAGCTCAATCTACTTTACTGACTAAATCTAGAGGAAAATAAAAAATGTTACAAAGCAAAGATCCCATACTTGCAAACTTTGATCTGTTGCACATTTTTGTCTGTGCTCCTCACTGCAATCTCCATTTCAGGTTGTTGGTCATTTGCTGCATGCAACGCAAGGCCTTTAGATTTTTTCAGCTCCCTACCTTTCAGCTTTGCAACTTGCATATTTATACTTCCTTTTTGAATAGGTGATAATGGTTGCCTTTTGTACCTACGTTGCCATCAAATTAATTGGTCTCTAATGTTAATCTCAGCTGATGCAGCAGAAACCTGATGCATGCTTTTACTAAAAAATCTTTTAGAATTTGGTATCTACTATCATTTTGAAGAGTTGAGGTTGAATTAAAGTTCCATCAGCCAAATATATATCACGACTGCAGGAAGATACTTGCACATATATGGAGGAGGGAATGTTATCGTTAGAGATACATTTCCTTGGCATACTCAACATTGCAGAAAAACTGTAAACTGGACAATCTGATGATGGTATAACAAGCAAAGACACCACAACATGTAGCAATTACAGTTTTGTTTTCAAGAAGCTATCAGTACCAATGTTGAGGTGACTTGACATTGTCCATGTCCTATGAAAGTACCAGCTCCAGTAAAAGTATAGAAAGTCTTTGCGGAAGTGAAATGCAGTATAAAGCAGAACAGTTAGAGATGAGCACTTAAAGACATAAGAGACTAAATTCCTATATGCCGGGAGGACGAAAGGGAAACATGAACAGTTTTGACATGAGGTGGTTAAAGAAGGCAGTAAATGTCACCCCAATACGGTAGCACTTACCACGTAGAAAAAATAGGAAATGTTAGCGTTAGGGTGACATTTCGCTGCAATATTTCGTTACAGAATTGGCGGGCAGGGGATGAGAATGAGAGAAGTTTGTACAAACCAGCAGCCTCCTCATCTTTTTGAAGTAAGACCTTAGGAAGTGCTATCTGTTAATAAAGCTCGAGTCAAATCTTCTCAAATTAAGAACAGCATTGCCAAAGGAAAAGCAAGAGGTATACCGTATAAAATCATGTCTCAATTTCTCAACGGATATCTTGGTGAAGGCAGTCAAGATTGGCCAAGAGAAGGTAGCACTTACAGGGTATTGATGGGAAGAATCTTTGCGCACTAGCGTTGTGCTGTTTTTAGACTGCAGAGGAAGCACGGCGCTACCAGGAGTATCCTGAAAGAAAGCATCCTTCCGAAAGCTGAAGTATTACTGAAAGAGAGCCTGCACTGGGAAGAAGAGTGAGTAGATTAATGTTAGCATCACCATTTAGCGATCCCACGTGGCGGGTCAGTTCCCAAGAATTCCGGTTGCACGTGAGGAGCCAGATATCCATCGCCAAACATGTTAGCACTTACCACAGCCATAAAATAGAAAATGCTACTGTTCAGGTGACAATTGTCTGTAATGTGAAATGGCAAGGCAGAGACAGGCACAGTTCTCCTCAATGAGAAATGTTTCACAGCAATTCAGCAGCTCAATCTACTTTACTGACTAAATCTAGAGGAAAATAAAAAATGTTACAAAGCAAAGATCCCATACTTGCAAACTTTGATCTGTTGCACATTTTTGTCTGTGCTCCTCACTGCAATCTCCATTTCAGGTTGTTGGTCATTTGCTGCATGCAACGCAAGGCCTTCAGATTTTTTCTGCTCCCGACCTTTCAGCTTTGCAACTTGCATATTTATACTTCCTTTTTGAATAGGTGATAATGGTTGCCTTTTGTACCTACGTTGCCATCAAATTAATTGGTCTCTAATGTTAATCTCAGCTGATGCAGCAGAAACCTGATGCATGCTTTTACTAAAAAACCTTTTAGAATTTGTTATCTACTATCATTTTGAAGAGTTGAGGTTGAATTAAAGTTCCATCAGCCAAATATATATCACGACTGCAGGAAGATACTTGCACATATATGGAGGAGGGAATGTTATCGTTAGAGATACATTTCCTTGGCATACTCAACATTGCAGAAAAACTGTAAACTGGACAATCTGATGATGGTATAACAAGCAAAGACACCACAACATGTAGCAATTACAGTTTTGTTTTCAAGAAGTTTTCAGTACCAATGTTGAGGTGACTTGACATTGTCCATGTCCTGTGAAAGTACCAGCTCCAGTAAAAGTATAGAAAGTCTTTGCGGAAGTGAAATGCAGTATAAAGCAGAACAGTTAGAGATGAGCACTTAAAGACATAAGAGACAAAATTCCTATATGCCGGGAGGACGAAAGGGAAACATGAACAGTTTTGACATGAGGTGGTTAAAGAAGGCAGTAAATGTCACCCCAATACGGTAGCACTTACCACGTAGAAAAAATAGGAAATGTTAGCGTTAGGGTGACATTTCGCTGCAATATTTCGTTACAGAGTTGGCGGGCAGGGGATGAGAATGAGAGAAGTTTGTACAAACCAGCAGCCTCCTCATCTTTTTGAAGTAAGACCATAGGAAGTGCTATCTGTTAATAAAGCTCGAGTTAAATCTTCGCAGATTAAGAACAGCATTGCCAAAGGAAAAGCAAGAGGTATACCGTATAAAATCATGTCTCAATTTCTCTAGGGATATCTTGGCGTAGGCAATCAAGATGTGCCAAGACTAGGTAGCACTTACAGGGTTTTGATGGGAAGAATCTGTGCGCACTAGCGTTGAGCTGCCTTTAGACTGCAGAGACAGCACGGCGCTACTAGGAGTATCCTAAAAGAAAGCATCCTTCCGAAAGGTGAAGTATTACTGAAAGAGAGCCTGCACTGGGAAGAAGTGTAAGTAGATTAATGTTAGCATCACCATTTAGCGATCCCACGTGGCGGGTCAGTTCCCAAGAATTCCGGTTGCACGTGAGGAGCCAGATATCCATCGCCCAAACATGGTAGCACTTACCACAGCCATAAAATAGAAAATGCTACTGTTCAGGTGACAATTGTCTGTAATGTGAAATGGCAAGGCAGAGACAGGCACAGTTCTCCTCAATGAGAAATGTTTCACAGCAATTCAGCAGCTCAATCTACTTTACTGACTAAATCTAGAGGAAAATAAAAAATGTTACAAAGCAAAGATCCCATACTTGCAAACTTTGATCTGTTGCACATTTTTGTCTGTGCTCCTCACTGCAATCTCCATTTCAGGTTGTTGGTCATTTGCTGCATGCAACGCAAGGCCTTTAGATTTTTTCAGCTCCCTACCTTTCAGCTTTGCAACTTGCATATTTATACTTCCTTTTTGAATAGGTGATAATGGTTGCCTTTTGTACCTACGTTGCCATCAAATTAATTGGTCTCTAATGTTAATCTCAGCTGATGCAGCAGAAACCTGATGCATGCTTTTACTAAAAAATCTTTTAGAATTTGGTATCTACTATCATTTTGAAGAGTTGAGGTTGAATTAAAGTTCCATCAGCCAAATATATATCACGACTGCAGGAAGATACTTGCACATATATGGAGGAGGGAATGTTATCGTTAGAGATACATTTCCTTGGCATACTCAACATTGCAGAAAAACTGTAAACTGGACAATCTGATGATGGTATAACAAGCAAAGACACCACAACATGTAGCAATTACAGTTTTGTTTTCAAGAAGCTATCAGTACCAATGTTGAGGTGACTTGACATTGTCCATGTCCTATGAAAGTACCAGCTCCAGTAAAAGTATAGAAAGTCTTTGCGGAAGTGAAATGCAGTATAAAGCAGAACAGTTAGAGATGAGCACTTAAAGACATAAGAGACAAAATTCCTATATGCCGGGAGGACGAAAGGGAAACATGAACAGTTTTGACATGAGGTGGTTAAAGAAGGCAGTAAATGTCACCCCAATACGGTAGCACTTACCACGTAGAAAAAATAGGAAATGTTAGCGTTAGGGTGACATTTCGCTGCAATATTTCGTTACAGAATTGGCGGGCAGGGGATGAGAATGAGAGAAGTTTGTACAAACCAGCAGCCTCCTCATCTTTTTGAAGTAGGACCTTAGGAAGTGCTATCTGTTAATAAAGCTCGAGTCAAATCTTCTCAAATTAAGAACAGCATTGCCAAAGGAAAAGCAAGAGGTATACCGTATAAAATCATGTCTCAATTTCTCTAGGGATATCTTGGCGTAGGCAATCAAGATGTGCCAAGACTAGGTAGCACTTACAGGGTTTTTATGGGAAGAATCTATGCACGCTAGCGTTGTGCTGCCTTTAGACTGCAGAGACAGCACGGCGCTACGAGGAGTATCCTGAAAGAAAGCATCCTTCCGAAAGGTGAAGTATTACTGAAAGAGAGCCTGCACTGGGAAGAAGTGTAAGTAGATTAATGTTAGCATCACCATTTAGCGATCCCACGTGGCGGGTCAGTTCCCAAGAGTTCCGGTTGCACGTCAGGAGCCAGATAGCTATCGCCCAAACATGGTAGCACTTACCACAGCCATAAAATAGAAAATGCTACTGTTCAGGTGACAATTGTCTGTAATGTGAAATGGCAAGGCAGAGACAGGCACAATTCTCCTCAATGAGAAATGTTTCACAGCAATTCAGCAGCTCAATCTACTTTACTGACTAAATCTAGAGGAAAATAAAAAATGTTACAAAGCAAAAATCCCATACTTGCAAACTTAGATCTGCTGCACATTTTTGTCTGTGCTCCTCACTGCAATCTACATTTCAGGTTGTTGGTCATTTGCTGCATGCAACGCAAGGCCTTTATATATTTTCAGCTGCCTAACTTTCAGCTTTGCAACTTGCATATTTTTACTTCCTTTTGAATAGGTGATATTGGTTGCCTTTTGTACCTATGTTGCCATCAAATTAGTTGGTCTCTAATGTTAATCTCAGCTGAAGCATGCCCAAACCTGATGCATGCTTATACTAAAAAATCTGTTAGAATTTGGTATCTACTATCATTTTGAAGAGTTGAGGTTGAATTAAAGTTCCATCAGCCAAATATATATCACGACTACAGGAATTGAGTAGAGTGGATTGGGAAAATAGATTAAAGGGTAAGACGATACATGATCAGTGGTGTACATTTAAGGAGTTATTTTACAACTTCCAAAAAATAAATATTCCACTGAGAAGAATAGGGTGTAAAAGAAAAGACAGCCATCCGTGGCTATGCAAATAAATTAAGGATAGTATTCGACTAAAAACAAGGGCATATAAGGTAGCCAAATCTAGTGGGAGGATAGAGGATTGGGAAAACTTTAAAAGACAGTAAAAAATGACAAAATGATTGATTAAGAAATGGAAGATATATTATGAAAGTAAATTAGCAAAAAATATAAAAACAGATAGTAAGAGTTTTTATAGTTATATAAAAAGAAAAAGGGTGGCTAAAGTAAATGTTGGTGCCTTAGAGGATGAGACCGGGAAATTAATGGTGGGAAATATGGAGATGGCAAAAACACTGAATGAATATTTTATATCAGTCTTTACAGTAGAAGACACTAAGAATATCCCAACACTGGAAAAACAGGGGGCTAAAGGTGGGGAGGAGCTAAACACGATCAAAATCACTAAGGAAGTGGTACTCGGTAAAATAATGAGACTCAAGGCGGATAAATCACCTGGACCTGATGGCTTACATCCTAGGGTCTTGAGGGAGGTGGCGGTCGGGATTGTGGATGCATTGGTAATAATTTTCCAAAACTCCCTGGACTCGGCAAAGGTCCCGGCAGACTGGAAAACTGCTAATGTAACACCCTTATTTAAAAAGGGCAGTAGACAGAAGGCTGGAAACTACAGACCGGTTAGCTTAACATCTGTGGTAGGTAAAATTTTGGAGTCCATTATTAAGGAGACAGTAACAGGACATTTGGATAATAATAATTTAATAGGACAAAGTCAGCATGGTTTTATGAAGGGGAAGTCATGTTTGACAAATTTGCTGGAGTTCTTTGAGGAAGTAACATATAGGGTGGATAAAGGGGAACCAGTGGACGTAGTGTATTTAGACTTCCAAAAGGCATTTGACAAGGTGCCACACAAATGATTATTGCTTAAGATAAAAAATCACGGGACTGGGGGTAATATTCTGGCATGGATAGAAGATTGGCTATCTAACAGAAGGCAGAGAGTTGGGATAAATGGTTCATTCTCAGACTGGCAATCAATAACTAGTGTTTTCCGCAGGGGTCAGTGCTGGGTCCCCAACTCTTTACAATCTATATTGACGATTTGGAGGAGGGGACCGAGTGTAACATATCAAAGTTTGCAGATGATACTAAGATGGGAGGGAAAGTAGTGAGTGAGGAGGACATAAAAAACCTGCAATTGGAAATAGACAGGCTAAGTAAGTGGGCAGAGATTTGGCAGATGGAATACAATACTGGAAAGTGTGAGGTTATGTACTTTGGCAGGAAAAATCGTAGAGCAAGTTATTACCTCAATGGCAAGAAACTGGAAAGTACTGAAGTACAAAGGGATCTGGGGGTCCTGGTGCACGAAACTCAAAAGGTTAGTATGCAGGTGCATCAAGTGATTAAGAAGGCCAATGGAATGTTGGCTTTCATTGCTAGGGGGATAGAATATAAAAATAGGGAGGTATTGCTTCAGTTGTACAAGGTATTGGTGAGACCGCACCTGGAATACTGCGTACAGTTTTGGTGTCCATACTTAAGAAAGGACATACTTGCTCTCGAGTCAGTACAAAGAAGGTTCACTCGGTTAATCCCGGGGATGAGGGGATGGACATATGAGGAGAGGTTGAGTAGATTGGGACTCTACTCATTGGAGTTCAGAAGAATGAGAGGCGATCTTATTGAAACATATAAGATTGTGAAGGGGTTGGATCGGGTGGATGTGGGGAAAATGTTCCCGATGATGGGTGAAACTAGAACTAGGGGGCATAGTCTTAGAATAAGGGGCTGCTCTTTCAAAACTGAGATGAGGAGGAACTACTTCACTCAGAGGGTGGTAGGTCCATGGAATATGCTGCCCCAAAAAGCTGTAGAAGCTACATCATTACATAAATTTTAAACAGAAATAGACAGTTTCCTAGAAGTAAAGGGAATTAAGGGTTACGGGGAGCAGGCAGGAATTTGGACATGAGTCTACGTTCGGATCGGTCATGGCCCTGTGGGTAGCGGAGCGGGCCCAGGGGCCGTGTAGCCTGATCCTGCTCCTATTTCGTGTGTCTAATTCTGTTAGATTCAGGAGATGGTTCTGTGATAGTGGATTGGCGGTTAGGATCAGATCAGCCATGATCTTATTGAATGGCGGAGCAGGCTCGAGGGGCCGATTGGCCTACTACTGCTCCTATTTCTTACGTTCGTACGAAGATACTTGCACATATATGGAGGAGGGAATGTTACCGTTAGAGATACATTTCCTTGGCATACTCAGCATTGCAGAAAAACTGTAAACTGGATAATCTGATGATGGTATAACAAGCAAAGACACCGGAACATGTAACACTTACAGTTTTTGTTTTCAAGAAGTTATCAGTGCCACTGTGGAGGTGACGTGACATTGTTCATATCCTATGAAACTACCACCTCCAGTAAAATTATAGAAAGTCTTTGCGGAAGTGAAATACAGTATAAAGCAGAAGAGTTAGAGATGAGCACTTAAATACATAAGTGTCAAAATTCCTATATGAAGGCAGGACGAAAGGGAAACATGAACAGTTTTGACATGAGGTGGTTAAAGAAGGCAGTAAATGTCACCCCAATACGGTAGCACTTACCACGGAGAAAAAATAGGAAATGTTAGCGTTAGGGTGACATTTCGCTACAATATTTCGTTACAGAATTGGCGGGCAGGGGATGAGAATGAGAGAAGTTTGTACAAACCAGCAGCCTCCTCATCTTTTTGAAGTAAGACCATAGGAAGTGCTATCTGTTAATAAAGCTCGAGTTAAATCTTCGCAGATTAAGAACAGCATTGCCAAAGGAAAAGCAAGAGGTATACCGTATAAAATCATGTCTCAATTTCTCTAGGGATATCTTGGCGTAGGCAATCAAGATGTGCCAAGACTAGGTAGCACTTACAGGGTTTTTATGGGAAGAATCTATGCACGCTAGCGTTGTGCTGCCTTTAGACTGCAGAGACAGCACGGCGCTACTAGGGGTATCCTGAAAGAAAGCATCCTTCCGAAAGGCGAAGTATTACTGAAAGAGAGCCTGCACTGGGAAGAAGTGTGAGTAGATTAATGTTAGCATCACCATTTAGCGATCCCACGTGGCGGGTCAGTTCCCAAGAGTTCCGGTTGCACGTCAGGAGCCAGATAGCTATCGCCCAAACATGGTAGCACTTACGACAGCCATAAAATAGAAAATGCTACTGTTCAGGTGACAATTGTCTGTAATGTGAAATGGCAAGGCAGAGACAGGCACAATTCTCTTCAATGAGAAATGTTTCGCAGCAATTTAGCAGCTCAATCTACTTTACTGACTAAATCTAGAGGAAAATAAAAAATGTTACAAAGCAAAGATCCCATACTTGCAAACTTTGATCTGTTGCACATTTTTGTATGTGCTCCTCAGTGCAATCTCCATTTCAGGTTGTTGGTCATTTGCTGCATGCAACGCAAGGCCTTTAGATTTTTTCAGCTCCCTACCTTTCAGCTTTGCAGCTTGCATATTTTTACTTCCTTTTTGAATAGGTGATAATGGTTGCCTTTTGTACCTATGTTGCCATCAAATTAATTGGTCTCTAATGTTAATCTCAGCTGATGCAGCAGAAACCTGATGCATGCTTTTACTAAAAAATCTTTTAGAATTTGGTATCTACTATCATTTTGAAGAGTTGAGGTTGAATTAAAGTTCCATCAGCCAAATATATATCACGACTGCAGGAAGATACTTGCACATATATGGAGGAGGGAATGTTATCGTTAGAGATACATTTCCTTGGCATACTCAACATTGCAGAAAAACTGTAAACTGGACAATCTGATGATGGTATAACAAGCAAAGACACCACAACATGTAGCAATTACAGTTTTGTTTTCAAGAAGCTATCAGTACCAATGTTGAGGTGACTTGACATTGTCCATGTCCTATGAAAGTACCAGCTCCAGTAAAAGTATAGAAAGTCTTTGCGGAAGTGAAATGCAGTATAAAGCAGAACAGTTAGAGATGAGCACTTAAAGACATAAGAGACAAAATTCCTATATGCCGGGAGGACGAAAGGGAAACATGAACAGTTTTGACATGAGGTGGTTAAAGAAGGCAGTAAATGTCACCCCAATACGGTAGCACTTACCACGTAGAAAAAATAGGAAATGTTAGCGTTAGGGTGACATTTCGCTGCAATATTTCGTTACAGAATTGGCGGGCAGGGGATGAGAATGAGAGAAGTTTGTACAAACCAGCAGCCTCCTCATCTTTTTGAAGTAGGACCTTAGGAAGTGCTATCTGTTAATAAAGCTCGAGTCAAATCTTCTCAAATTAAGAACAGCATTGCCAAAGGAAAAGCAAGAGGTATACCGTATAAAATCATGTCTCAATTTCTCTAGGGATATCTTGGCGTAGGCAATCAAGATGTGCCAAGACTAGGTAGCACTTACAGGGTTTTTATGGGAAGAATCTATGCACGCTAGCGTTGTGCTGCCTTTAGACTGCAGAGACAGCACGGCGCTACGAGGAGTATCCTGAAAGAAAGCATCCTTCCGAAAGGTGAAGTATTACTGAAAGAGAGCCTGCACTGGGAAGAAGTGTAAGTAGATTAATGTTAGCATCACCATTTAGCGATCCCACGTGGCGGGTCAGTTCCCAAGAGTTCCGGTTGCACGTCAGGAGCCAGATAGCTATCGCCCAAACATGGTAGCACTTACCACAGCCATAAAATAGAAAATGCTACTGTTCAGGTGACAATTGTCTGTAATGTGAAATGGCAAGGCAGAGACAGGCACAATTCTCCTCAATGAGAAATGTTTCACAGCAATTCAGCAGCTCAATCTACTTTACTGACTAAATCTAGAGGAAAATAAAAAATGTTACAAAGCAAAAATCCCATACTTGCAAACTTAGATCTGCTGCACATTTTTGTCTGTGCTCCTCACTGCAATCTACATTTCAGGTTGTTGGTCATTTGCTGCATGCAACGCAAGGCCTTTATATATTTTCAGCTGCCTAACTTTCAGCTTTGCAACTTGCATATTTTTACTTCCTTTTGAATAGGTGATATTGGTTGCCTTTTGTACCTATGTTGCCATCAAATTAGTTGGTCTCTAATGTTAATCTCAGCTGAAGCATGCCCAAACCTGATGCATGCTTATACTAAAAAATCTGTTAGAATTTGGTATCTACTATCATTTTGAAGAGTTGAGGTTGAATTAAAGTTCCATCAGCCAAATATATATCACGACTACAGGAATTGAGTAGAGTGGATTGGGAAAATAGATTAAAGGGTAAGACGATACATGATCAGTGGTGTACATTTAAGGAGTTATTTTACAACTTCCAAAAAATAAATATTCCACTGAGAAGAATAGGGTGTAAAAGAAAAGACAGCCATCCGTGGCTATGCAAATAAATTAAGGATAGTATTCGACTAAAAACAAGGGCATATAAGGTAGCCAAATCTAGTGGGAGGATAGAGGATTGGGAAAACTTTAAAAGACAGTAAAAAATGACAAAATGATTGATTAAGAAATGGAAGATATATTATGAAAGTAAATTAGCAAAAAATATAAAAACAGATAGTAAGAGTTTTTATAGTTATATAAAAAGAAAAAGGGTGGCTAAAGTAAATGTTGGTGCCTTAGAGGATGAGACCGGGAAATTAATGGTGGGAAATATGGAGATGGCAAAAACACTGAATGAATATTTTATATCAGTCTTTACAGTAGAAGACACTAAGAATATCCCAACACTGGAAAAACAGGGGGCTAAAGGTGGGGAGGAGCTAAACACGATCAAAATCACTAAGGAAGTGGTACTCGGTAAAATAATGAGACTCAAGGCGGATAAATCACCTGGACCTGATGGCTTACATCCTAGGGTCTTGAGGGAGGTGGCGGTCGGGATTGTGGATGCATTGGTAATAATTTTCCAAAACTCCCTGGACTCGGCAAAGGTCCCGGCAGACTGGAAAACTGCTAATGTAACACCCTTATTTAAAAAGGGCAGTAGACAGAAGGCTGGAAACTACAGACCGGTTAGCTTAACATCTGTGGTAGGTAAAATTTTGGAGTCCATTATTAAGGAGACAGTAACAGGACATTTGGATAATAATAATTTAATAGGACAAAGTCAGCATGGTTTTATGAAGGGGAAGTCATGTTTGACAAATTTGCTGGAGTTCTTTGAGGAAGTAACATATAGGGTGGATAAAGGGGAACCAGTGGACGTAGTGTATTTAGACTTCCAAAAGGCATTTGACAAGGTGCCACACAAATGATTATTGCTTAAGATAAAAAATCACGGGACTGGGGGTAATATTCTGGCATGGATAGAAGATTGGCTATCTAACAGAAGGCAGAGAGTTGGGATAAATGGTTCATTCTCAGACTGGCAATCAATAACTAGTGTTTTCCGCAGGGGTCAGTGCTGGGTCCCCAACTCTTTACAATCTATATTGACGATTTGGAGGAGGGGACCGAGTGTAACATATCAAAGTTTGCAGATGATACTAAGATGGGAGGGAAAGTAGTGAGTGAGGAGGACATAAAAAACCTGCAATTGGAAATAGACAGGCTAAGTAAGTGGGCAGAGATTTGGCAGATGGAATACAATACTGGAAAGTGTGAGGTTATGTACTTTGGCAGGAAAAATCGTAGAGCAAGTTATTACCTCAATGGCAAGAAACTGGAAAGTACTGAAGTACAAAGGGATCTGGGGGTCCTGGTGCACGAAACTCAAAAGGTTAGTATGCAGGTGCATCAAGTGATTAAGAAGGCCAATGGAATGTTGGCTTTCATTGCTAGGGGGATAGAATATAAAAATAGGGAGGTATTGCTTCAGTTGTACAAGGTATTGGTGAGACCGCACCTGGAATACTGCGTACAGTTTTGGTGTCCATACTTAAGAAAGGACATACTTGCTCTCGAGTCAGTACAAAGAAGGTTCACTCGGTTAATCCCGGGGATGAGGGGATGGACATATGAGGAGAGGTTGAGTAGATTGGGACTCTACTCATTGGAGTTCAGAAGAATGAGAGGCGATCTTATTGAAACATATAAGATTGTGAAGGGGTTGGATCGGGTGGATGTGGGGAAAATGTTCCCGATGATGGGTGAAACTAGAACTAGGGGGCATAGTCTTAGAATAAGGGGCTGCTCTTTCAAAACTGAGATGAGGAGGAACTACTTCACTCAGAGGGTGGTAGGTCCATGGAATATGCTGCCCCAAAAAGCTGTAGAAGCTACATCATTACATAAATTTTAAACAGAAATAGACAGTTTCCTAGAAGTAAAGGGAATTAAGGGTTACGGGGAGCAGGCAGGAATTTGGACATGAGTCTACGTTCGGATCGGTCATGGCCCTGTGGGTAGCGGAGCGGGCCCAGGGGCCGTGTAGCCTGATCCTGCTCCTATTTCGTGTGTCTAATTCTGTTAGATTCAGGAGATGGTTCTGTGATAGTGGATTGGCGGTTAGGATCAGATCAGCCATGATCTTATTGAATGGCGGAGCAGGCTCGAGGGGCCGATTGGCCTACTACTGCTCCTATTTCTTACGTTCGTACGAAGATACTTGCACATATATGGAGGAGGGAATGTTACCGTTAGAGATACATTTCCTTGGCATACTCAGCATTGCAGAAAAACTGTAAACTGGATAATCTGATGATGGTATAACAAGCAAAGACACCGGAACATGTAACACTTACAGTTTTTGTTTTCAAGAAGTTATCAGTGCCACTGTGGAGGTGACGTGACATTGTTCATATCCTATGAAACTACCACCTCCAGTAAAATTATAGAAAGTCTTTGCGGAAGTGAAATACAGTATAAAGCAGAAGAGTTAGAGATGAGCACTTAAATACATAAGTGTCAAAATTCCTATATGAAGGCAGGACGAAAGGGAAACATGAACAGTTTTGACATGAGGTGGTTAAAGAAGGCAGTAAATGTCACCCCAATACGGTAGCACTTACCACGGAGAAAAAATAGGAAATGTTAGCGTTAGGGTGACATTTCGCTACAATATTTCGTTACAGAATTGGCGGGCAGGGGATGAGAATGAGAGAAGTTTGTACAAACCAGCAGCCTCCTCATCTTTTTGAAGTAAGACCATAGGAAGTGCTATCTGTTAATAAAGCTCGAGTTAAATCTTCGCAGATTAAGAACAGCATTGCCAAAGGAAAAGCAAGAGGTATACCGTATAAAATCATGTCTCAATTTCTCTAGGGATATCTTGGCGTAGGCAATCAAGATGTGCCAAGACTAGGTAGCACTTACAGGGTTTTTATGGGAAGAATCTATGCACGCTAGCGTTGTGCTGCCTTTAGACTGCAGAGACAGCACGGCGCTACTAGGGGTATCCTGAAAGAAAGCATCCTTCCGAAAGGCGAAGTATTACTGAAAGAGAGCCTGCACTGGGAAGAAGTGTGAGTAGATTAATGTTAGCATCACCATTTAGCGATCCCACGTGGCGGGTCAGTTCCCAAGAGTTCCGGTTGCACGTCAGGAGCCAGATAGCTATCGCCCAAACATGGTAGCACTTACGACAGCCATAAAATAGAAAATGCTACTGTTCAGGTGACAATTGTCTGTAATGTGAAATGGCAAGGCAGAGACAGGCACAATTCTCTTCAATGAGAAATGTTTCGCAGCAATTTAGCAGCTCAATCTACTTTACTGACTAAATCTAGAGGAAAATAAAAAATGTTACAAAGCAAAGATCCCATACTTGCAAACTTTGATCTGTTGCACATTTTTGTATGTGCTCCTCAGTGCAATCTCCATTTCAGGTTGTTGGTCATTTGCTGCATGCAACGCAAGGCCTTTAGATTTTTTCAGCTCCCTACCTTTCAGCTTTGCAGCTTGCATATTTTTACTTCCTTTTTGAATAGGTGATAATGGTTGCCTTTTGTACCTATGTTGCCATCAAATTAATTGGTCTCTAATGTTAATCTCAGCTGATGCAGCAGAAACCTGATGCATGCTTTTACTAAAAAATCTTTTAGAATTTGGTATCTACTATCATTTTGAAGAGTTGAGGTTGAATTAAAGTTCCATCAGCCAAATATATATCACGACTGCAGGAAGATACTTGCACATATATGGAGGAGGGAATGTTATCGTTAGAGATACATTTCCTTGGCATACTCAACATTGCAGAAAAACTGTAAACTGGACAATCTGATGATGGTATAACAAGCAAAGACACCACAACATGTAGCAATTACAGTTTTGTTTTCAAGAAGCTATCAGTACCAATGTTGAGGTGACTTGACATTGTCCATGTCCTATGAAAGTACCAGCTCCAGTAAAAGTATAGAAAGTCTTTGCGGAAGTGAAATGCAGTATAAAGCAGAACAGTTAGAGATGAGCACTTAAAGACATAAGAGACAAAACTCCTATATGCCGGCAGGACGAAAGGGAAACATGAACAGTTTTGACATGAGGTGGTTAAAGAAGGCAGTAAATGTCACCCCAATACGGTAGCACTTACCACGTAGAAAAAATAGGAAATGTTAGCGTTAGGGTGACATTTCGCTACAATATTTCGTTACAGAGTTGGCGGGCAGGGGATGAGAATGAGAGAAGTTTGTACAAACCAGCAGCCTCCTCATCTTTTTGAAGTAAGACCTTAGGAAGTGCTATCTGTTAATAAAGCTCGAGTCAAATCTTCTCAAATTAAGAACAGCATTGCCAAAGGAAAAGCAAGAGGTATACCGTATAAAATCATGTCTCAATTTCTCAACGGATATCTTGGTGAAGGCAGTCAAGATTGGCCAAGAGAAGGTAGCACTTACAGGGTTTTGATGGGAAGAATCTTTGCGCACTAGCGTTGTGCTGCCTTTAGACTGCAGAGACAGCACGGCGCTACCAGGAGTATCCTGAAAGAAAGCATCCTTCCGAAAGCTGAAGTATTACTGAAAGAGAGCCTGCACTGGGAAGAAGAGTGAGTAGATTAATGTTAGCATCACCATTTAGCGATCCCACGCGGCGGGTCAGTTCCCAAGAGTTCCGGTTGCACGTCAGGAGCCAGATAGCTATCGCCCAAACATGGTAGCACTTACCACAGCCATAAAATAGAAAATGCTACTGTTCAGGTGACAATTGTCTGTAATGTGAAATGGCAAGGCAGAGACAGGCAGAGATCTCCTCAATGAGAAATGTTTCACAGCAATTCAGCAGCTCAATCTACTTTACTGACTAAATCTAGAGGAAAATAAAAAAAGTTACAAAGCAAAGATCCCATACTTGCAAACTTAGATCTGCTGCACATTTTTGTCTGTGCTCCTCACTGCAATCTCCATTTCAGGTTGTTGGTCATTTGCTGCATGCAACGCAAGGCCTTTATATATTTTCAGCTGCCTAACTTTCAGCTTTGCAACTCGCATATTTTTACTTCCTTTTTGAATAGGTGATAATGGTTGCCTTTTGTACCTATGTTGCCATCAAATTAGTTGGTCTCTAATGTTAATCTCAGCTGATGCAGCACAAACCTGATGCATGCTTATACTAAAAAATCTGTTAGAATTTGGTATCTAATATCATTTTGAAGAGTTGAGGTTGAATTAAATTACATCAGCCAGATATATATCACGCCTACAGGAAGATACTTGCACATATATGGAGGAGGGAATGTTACCGTTAGAGATACATTTCCTTGGCATACTCAACATTGCAGAAAAACTGTAAACTGGATAATCTGATGATGGTATAACAAGCAAAGACACCGGAACATGTAACACTTACAGTTTTGCTTTCAAGAAGTTATCAGTGCCACTGTGGAGGTGACGTGACATTGTCCATGTCCTATGAAACTACCACCTCCATTAAAATTATAGAAAGTCTTTGCGGAAGTGAAATACAGAATAAAGCAGAAGAGTTATAGGTGAGCACTTAAGTACATAAGTGTCAAAATTCCTATATGAAGGCAGGACGAAAGGGAAACATGAACAGTTTTGACATGAGGTGGTTAAAGAAGGCAGTAAATGTCACCCCAATACGGTAGCACTTACCACGTAGAAAAAATAGGAAATGTTAGCGTTAGGGTGACATTTCGCTGCAATATTTCGTTACAGAGTTGGCGGGCAGGGGATGAGAATGAGAGAAGTTTGTACAAACCAGCAGCCTCCTCATCTTTTTGAAGTAAGACCTTAGGAAGTGCTATCTGTTAATAAAGCTCGAGTCAAATCTTCTCAAATTAAGAACAGCATTGCCAAAGGAAAAGCAAGAGGTATACCGTATAAAATCATGTCTCAATTTCTCAACGGATATCTTGGTGAAGGCAGTCAAGATTGGCCAAGAGAAGGTAGCACTTACAGGGTATTGATGGGAAGAATCTTTGCGCACTAGCGTTGTGCTGTTTTTAGACTGCAGAGGAAGCACGGCGCTACCAGGAGTATCCTGAAAGAAAGCATCCTTCCGAAAGGTGAAGTATTACTGAAAGAGAGCCTGCACTGGGAAGAAGAGTGAGTAGATTACTGTTAGTATCACCATTTAGCGATCCCACGTGGCTGGTCAGTTCCCAAGAGATCCGTTTGCACGTGAGGAGCCAGATAGCTATCGCCCAAACATGGTAGCACTTACCACAGCCATAAAATAGAAAATGCTACTGTTCAGGTGACAATTGTCTGTAATGTGAAATGGCAAGGCAGAGACAGGCACAGATCTCCTCAATGAGAAATGTTTCACAGCAATTCAGCAGCTCAATCTACTTTACTGACTAAATCTAGAGGAAAATAAAAAATGTTACAAAGCAAAGATCCCATACTTGCAAATTTAGATCTGCTGCACATTCTTGTCTGTGCTCCTCACTGCAATCTCCATTTCAGGTTGTTGGTCATTTGCTGCATGCAACGCAAGGCCTTTAGATTTTTTCAGCTCCCTACCTTTCAGCTTTGGAACTTGCATATTTATACTTCCTTTTTGAATAGGTGATAATGGTTGCCTTTTGTACCTACGTTGCCATCAAATTAATTGGTCTCTAATGTTAATCTCAGCTGATGCAGCAGAAACCTGATGCATGCTTTTACTAAAAAATCTTTTAGAATTTGGTATCTACTATCATTTTGAAGAGTTGAGGTTGAATTAAAGTTCCATCAGCCAAATATATATCACGACTGCAGGAAGATACTTGCACATATATGGAGGAGGGAATGTTATCGTTAGAGATACATTTCCTTGGCATACTCAACATTGCAGAAAAACTGTAAACTGGACAATCTGATGATGGTATAACAAGCAAAGACACCACAACATGTAGCAATTACAGTTTTGTTTTCAAGAAGCTATCAGTACCAATGTTGAGGTGACTTGACATTGTCCATGTCCTATGAAAGTACCAGCTCCAGTAAAAGTATAGAAAGTCTTTGCGGAAGTGAAATGCAGTATAAAGCAGAACAGTTAGAGATGAGCACTTAAAGACATAAGTGTCAAAATTCCTATATGAAGGCAGGACGAAAGGGAAACATGAACAGTTTTGACATGAGGTGGTTAAAGAAGGCAGTAAATGTCACCCCAATACGGTAGCACTTACCACGGAGAAAAAATAGGAAATGTTAGCGTTAGGGTGATATTTCGCTACAATATTTCGTTACAGAATTGGCGGGCAGGGGA
Source organism: Somniosus microcephalus (assembly GCF_052327205.1). NCBI lineage: Eukaryota > Metazoa > Chordata > Chondrichthyes > Squaliformes > Somniosidae > Somniosus > Somniosus microcephalus. The sequence goes on from NC_140988.1 coordinate 160,794,569, forward strand.
TGAGAATGAGAGAAGTTTGTACAAACCAGCAGCCTCCTCATCTTTTTGAAGTAAGACCATAGGAAGTGCTATCTGTTAATAAAGCTCGAGTTAAATCTTCGCAGATTAAGAACAGCATTGCCAAAGGAAAAGCAAGAGGTATACCGTATAAAATCATGTCTCAATTTCTCTAGGGATATCTTGGCGTAGGCAATCAAGATGTGCCAAGACTAGGTAGCACTTACAGGGTTTTTATGGGAAGAATCTATGCACGCTAGCGTTGTGCTGCCTTTAGAATGCAGAGACAGCACGGCGCTACGAGGAGTATCCTGAAAGAAAGCATCCTTCCGAAAGGTGAAGTATTACTGAAAGAGAGCCTGCACTGGGAAGAAGTGTAAGTAGATTAATGTTAGCATCACCATTTAGCGATCCCACGTGGCGGGTCAGTTCCCAAGAGTTCCGGTTGCACGTCAGGAGCCAGATAGCTATCGCCCAAACATGGTAGCACTTACCACAGCAATAAAATAGAAAATGCTACTGTTCAGGTGACAATTGTCTGTAATGTGAAATGGCAAGGCAGAGACAGGCACAATTCTCCTCAATGAGAAATGTTTCACAGCAATTCAGCAGCTCAATCTACTTTACTGACTAAATCTAGAGGAAAATAAAAAATGTTACAAAGCAAAAATCCCATACTTGCAAACTTAGATCTGCTGCACATTTTTGTCTGTGCTCCTCACTGCAATCTACATTTCAGGTTGTTGGTCATTTGCTGCATGCAACGCAAGGCCTTTATATATTTTCAGCTGCCTAACTTTCAGCTTTGCAACTTGCATATTTTTACTTCCTTTTGAATAGGTGATATTGGTTGCCTTTTGTACCTATGTTGCCATCAAATTAGTTGGTCTCTAATGTTAATCTCAGCTGAAGCATGCCCAAACCTGATGCATGCTTATACTAAAAAATCTGTTAGAATTTGGTATCTACTATCATTTTGAAGAGTTGAGGTTGAATTAAAGTTCCATCAGCCAAATATATATCACGACTACAGGAATTGAGTAGAGTGGATTGGGAAAATAGATTAAAGGGTAAGACGATACATGATCAGTGGTGTACATTTAAGGAGTTATTTTACAACTTCCAAAAAATAAATATTCCACTGAGAAGAATAGGGTGTAAAAGAAAAGACAGCCATCCGTGGCTATGCAAATAAATTAAGGATAGTATTCGACTAAAAACAAGGGCATATAAGGTAGCCAAATCTAGTGGGAGGATAGAGGATTGGGAAAACTTTAAAAGACAGTAAAAAATGACAAAATGATTGATTAAGAAATGGAAGATAGATTATGAAAGTAAATTAGCAAAAAATATAAAAACAGATAGTAAGAGTTTTTATAGTTATATAAAAAGAAAAAGGGTGGCTAAAGTAAATGTTGGTGCCTTAGAGGATGAGACCGGGAAATTAATGGTGGGAAATATGGAGATGGCAAAAACACTGAATGAATATTTTATATCAGTCTTTACAGTAGAAGACACTAAGAATATCCCAACACTGGAAAAACAGGGGGCTAAAGGTGGGGAGGAGCTAAACACGATCAAAATCACTAAGGAAGTGGTACTCGGTAAAATAATGAGACTCAAGGCGGATAAATCACCTGGACCTGATGGCTTACATCCTAGGGTCTTGAGGGAGGTGGCGGTCGGGATTGTGGATGCATTGGTAATAATTTTCCAAAACTCCCTGGACTCGGCAAAGGTCCCGGCAGACTGGAAAACTGCTAATGTAACACCCTTATTTAAAAAGGGCAGTAGACAGAAGGCTGGAAACTACAGACCGGTTAGCTTAACATCTGTGGTGGGTAAAATTTTGGAGTCCATTATTAAGGAGACAGTAACAGGACATTTGGATAATAATAATTTAATAGGACAAAGTCAGCATGGTTTTATGAAGGGGAAGTCATGTTTGACAAATTTGCTGGAGTTCTTTGAGGAAGTAACATATAGGGTGGATAAAGGGGAACCAGTGGACGTAGTGTATTTAGACTTCCAAAAGGCATTTGACAAGGTGCCACACAAATGATTATTGCTTAAGATAAAAAATCACGGGATTGGGGGTAATATTCTGGCATGGATAGAAGATTGGCTATCTAACAGAAGGCAGAGAGTTGGGATAAATGGTTCATTCTCAGACTGGCAATCAATAACTAGTGTTTTCCGCAGGGGTCAGTGCTGGGTCCCCAACTCTTTACAATCTATATTGACGATTTGGAGGAGGGGACCGAGTGTAACATATCAAAGTTTGCAGATGATACTAAGATGGGAGGGAAAGTAGTGAGTGAGGAGGACATAAAAAACCTGCAATTGGAAATAGACAGGCTAAGTAAGTGGGCAGAGATTTGGCAGATGGAATACAATACTGGAAAGTGTGAGGTTATGTACTTTGGCAGGAAAAATCGTAGAGCAAGTTATTACCTCAATGGCAAGAAACTGGAAAGTACTGAAGTACAAAGGGATCTGGGGGTCCTGGTGCACGAAACTCAAAAGGTTAGTATGCAGGTGCATCAAGTGATTAAGAAGGCCAATGGAATGTTGGCTTTCATTGCTAGGGGGATAGAATATAAAAATAGGGAGGTATTGCTTCAGTTGTACAAGGTATTGGTGAGACCGCACCTGGAATACTGCGTACAGTTTTGGTGTCCATACTTAAGAAAGGACATACTTGCTCTCGAGTCAGTACAAAGAAGGTTCACTCGGTTAATCCCGGGGATGAGGGGATGGACATATGAGGAGAGGTTGAGTAGATTGGGACTCTACTCATTGGAGTTCAGAAGAATGAGAGGCGATCTTATTGAAACATATAAGATTGTGAAGGGGTTGGATCGGGTGGATGTGGGGAAAATGTTCCCGATGATGGGTGAAACTAGAACTAGGGGGCATAGTCTTAGAATAAGGGGCTGCTCTTTCAAAACTGAGATGAGGAGGAACTACTTCACTCAGAGGGTGGTAGGTCCATGGAATATGCTGCCCGAAAAAGCTGTAGAAGCTACATCATTACATAAATTTTAAACAGAAATAGACAGTTTCCTAGAAGTAAAGGGAATTAAGGGTTACGGGGAGCAGGCAGGAATTTGGACATGAGTCTACGTTCGGATCGGTCATGGCCCTGTGGGTAGCGGAGCGGGCCCAGGGGCCGTGTAGCCTGATCCTGCTCCTATTTCGTGTGTCTAATTCTGTTAGATTCAGGAGATGGTTCTGTGATAGTGGATTGGCGGTTAGGATCAGATCAGCCATGATCTTATTGAATGGCGGAGCAGGCTCGAGGGGCCGATTGGCCTACTACTGCTCCTATTTCTTACGTTCTTACGAAGATACTTGCACATATATGGAGGAGGGAATGTTACCGTTAGAGATACATTTCCTTGGCATACTCAACATTGCAGAAAAACTGTAAACTGGATAATCTGATGATGGTATAACAAGCAAAGACACCAGAACATGTAGCAATTACAGTTTTTGTCTTCAAGAAGCTATCAGTGCCACTGTTGAGGTGACTTGACATTGTCCATGTCCTATGAAAGTACCAGCTCCAGTAAAAGTATAGAAAGTCTTTGCGGAAGTGAAATGCAGTACAAAGCAGAACAGTTAGAGATGAGCACTTAAAGACATAAGAGACAAAATTCCTATATGCCGGGAGGACGAAAGGGAAACATGAACAGTTTCGACATGAGGTGGTTAAAGTAGGCAGTAAATGTCAGCCCAATACGGTAGCGCTTACCACGTAGAAAAAATAGGAAATGTTAGCGTTAGGGTGACATTTCGCTACAATATTTTGTTACAGAGTTGGCGGGCAGGGGATGAGAATGAGAGAAGTTTGTACAAACCAGCAGCCTCCTCATCTTTTTGAAGTAAGACCATAGGAAGTGCTATCTGTTAATAAAGCTCGAGTTAAATCTTCGCAGATTAAGAACAGCATTGCCAAAGGAAAAGCAAGAGGTATACCGTATAAAATCATGTCTCAATTTCTCTAGGGATATCTTGGCGTAGGCAATCAAGATGTGCCAAGACTAGGTGGCACTTACAGGGTTTTTATGGGAAGAATCTGTGCACGCTAACGTTGTGCTGCCTTTAGACTGCAGAGACAGCACGGCGCCACTAGGGGTATCCTGAAAGAAAGCATCCTTCCGAAAGGCGAAGTATTACTGAAAGAGAGCCTGCACTGGGAAGAAGTGTGAGTAGATTAATGTTAGCATCACCATTTAGCGATCCCACGTGGCGGGTCAGTTCCCAAGAATTCCGGTTGCACGTGAGGAGCCAGATATCCATCGCCCAAACATGTTAGCACTTACCACAGCCATAAAATAGAAAATGCTACTGTTCAGGTGACAATTGTCTGTAATGTGAAATGGCAAGGCAGAGACAGGCACAGTTCTCCTCAATGAGAAATGTTTCACAGCAATTCAGCAGCTCAATCTACTTTACTGACTAAATCTAGAGGAAAATAAAAAATGTTACAAAGCAAAGATCCCATACTTGCAAACTTTGATCTGTTGCACATTTTTGTCTGTGCTCCTCACTGCAATCTCCATTTCAGGTTGTTGGTCATTTGCTGCATGCAACGCAAGGCCTTTAGATTTTTTCTGCTCCCGACCTTTCAGCTTTGCAACTTGCATATTTATACTTCCTTTTTGAATAGGTGATAATGGTTGCCTTTTGTACCTACGTTGCCATCAAATTAATTGGTCTCTAATGTTAATCTCAGCTGATGCAGCAGAAACCTGATGCATGCTTTTACTAAAAAACCTTTTAGAATTTGGTATCTACTATCATTTTGAAGAGTTGAGGTTGAATTAAAGTTCCATCAGCCAAATATATATCACGACTGCAGGAAGATACTTGCACATATATGGAGGAGGGAATGTTATCGTTAGAGATACATTTCCTTGGCATACTCAACATTGCAGAAAAACTGTAAACTGGACAATCTGATGATGGTATAACAAGCAAAGACACCACAACATGTAGCAATTACAGTTTTGTTTTCAAGAAGTTATCAGTACCAATGTTGAGGTGACTTGACATTGTCCATGTCCTATGAAAGTACCAGCTCCAGTAAAAGTATAGAAAGTCTTTGCGGAAGTGAAATGCAGTATAAAGCAGAACAGTTAGAGATGAGCACTTAAAGACATAAGAGACAAAATTCCTACATGCCTGGAGGACGAAAGGGAAACATGAACAGTTTTGACATGAGGTGGTTAAAGAAGGCAGTAAATGTCACCCCAATACGGTAGCACTTACCACGTAGAAAAAAGAGGAAATGTTAGCGTTAGGGTGACATTTCGCTACAATATTTCGTTACAGAATTGGCGGGCAGGGGATGAGAATGAGAGAAGTTTGTACAAACCAGCAGCCTCCTCATCTTTTTGAAGTAAGACCATAGGAAGTGCTATCTCTTAATAAAGCTCGAGTTAAATCTTCGCAGATTAAGAACAGCATTGCCAAAGGAAAAGCAAGAGGTATACCGTATAAAATCATGTCTCAATTTCTCTAGGGATATCTTGGCGTAGGCAATCAAGATGTGCCAAGACTAGGTAGCACTTACAGGGTTTTGATGGGAAGAATCTGTGCGCACTAGCGTTGTGCTGCCTTTAGACTGCAGAGACAGCACGGCGCTACTAGGAGTATCCTGAAAGAAAGCATCCTTCCGAAAGGTGAAGTATTACTGAAAGAGAGCCTACACTGGGAAGAAGTGTAAGTAGATTAATGTTAGCATCACCATTTAGCGATCCCACGTGGCGGGTCAGTTCCCAAGAATTCCGGTTGCACGTGAGGAGCCAGATAGCTATCGCCCAAACATGGTAGCACTTACCACAGCCATAAATAGAAAATGCTACTGTTCAGGTGACAATTGTCTGTAATGTGAAATGGCAAGGCAGAGACAGGCACAGTTCTCCTCAATGAGAAATGTTTCACAGCAATTCAGCAGCTCAATCTACTTTACTGACTAAATCTAGAGGAAAATAAAAAATGTTACAAAGCAAAGATCCCATACTTGCAAACTTAGATCTGCTGCACATTTTTGTCTGTGCTCCTCACTGCAATCTCCATTTCAGGTTGTTGGTCATTTGCTGCATGCAACGCAAGGCCTTTATATATTTTCAGCTGCCTAACTTTCAGCTTTGCAACTCGCATATTTTTACTTCCTTTTTGAATAGGTGATAATGGTTGCCTTTTGTACCTATGTTGCCATCAAATTAGTTGGTCTCTAATGTTAATCTCAGCTGATGCAGCACAAACCTGATGCATGCTTATACTAAAAAATCTGTTAGAATTTGGTATCTAATATCATTTTGAAGAGTTGAGGTTGAATTAAATTACATCAGCCAGATATATATCACGCCTACAGGAAGATACTTGCACATATATGGAGGAGGGAATGTTACCGTTAGAGATACATTTCCTTGGCATACTCAACATTGCAGAAAAACTGTAAACTGGATAATCTGATGATGGTGTAACAAGCAAAGACACCGGAACATGTAACACTTACAGTTTTGCTTTCAAGAAGTTATCAGTGCCACTGTGGAGGTGACGTGACATTGTCCATGTCCTATGAAACTACCACCTCCATTAAAATTATAGAAAGTCTTTGCGGAAGTGAAATACAGAATAAAGCAGAAGAGTTAGAGGTGAGCACTTAAATACATAAGTGTCAAAATTCCTATATGAAGGCAGGACGAAAGGGAAACATGAACAGTTTTGACATGAGGTGGTTAAAGAAGGCAGTAAATGTCACCCCAATACGGTAGCACTTACCACGTAGAAAAAATAGGAAATGTTAGCGTTAGGGTGACATTTCGCTACAATATTTCGTTACAGAATTGGCGGGCAGGGGATGAGAATGAGAGAAGTTTGTACAAACCAGCAGCCTCCTCATCTTTTTGAAGTAAGACCATAGGAAGTGCTATCTGTTAATAAAGCTCGAGTTAAATCTTCGCAGATTAAGAACAGCATTGCCAAAGGAAAAGCAAGAGGTATACCGTATAAAATCATGTCTCAATTTCTCTAGGGATATCTTGGCGTAGGCAATCAAGATGTGCCAAGACTAGGTGGCACTTACAGGGTTTTTATGGGAAGAATCTGTGCACGCTAACGTTGTGCTGCCTTTAGACTGCAGAGACAGCACGGCGCCACTAGGGGTATCCTGAAAGAAAGCATCCTTCCGAAAGGCGAAGTATTACTGAAAGAGAGCCTGCACTGGGAAGAAGTGTGAGTAGATTAATGTTAGCATCACCATTTAGCGATCCCACGTGGCGGGTCAGTTCCCAAGAGTTCCGGTTGCACGTCAGGAGCCAGATAGCTATCGCCCAAACATGGTAGCACTTACCACAGCCATAAAATAGAAAATGCTACTGTTCAGGTGACAATTGTCTGTAATGTGAAATGGCAAGGCAGAGACAGGCACAGTTCTCCTCAATGAGAAATGTTTCACAGCAATTCAGCAGCTCAATCTACTTTACTGACTAAATCTAGAGGAAAATAAAAAATGTTACAAAGCAAAGATCCCATACTTGCAAACTTAGATCTGCTGCACATTTTTGTCTGTGCTCCTCACTGCAATCTCCATTTCAGGTTGTAGGTCATTTGCAAGGCCTTTATATATTTTCAGCTGCCTAACTTTCAGCTTTGCAACTCGCATATTTTTACTTCCTTTTGAATAGGTGATAATGGTTGCCTTTTGTACCTATGTTGCCATCAAATTAGTTGGTCTCTAATGTTAATCTCAGCTGAAGCATGCCCAAACCTGACGCATGCTTATACTAAAAAATCTGTTAGAATTTGGTATCTACTATCATTTTGAAGAGTTGAGGTTGAATTAAAGTTCCATCAGCCAAATATATATCACGACTACAGGAATTGAGTAGAGTGGATTGGGAAAATAGATTAAAAGGTAAGACGATACATGATCAGTGGTGTACATTTAAGGAGTTATTTTACAACTTCCAAAAAATATATATTCCACTGAGAAGAATAGGGTGTAAAAGAAAAGACAGCCATCCGTGGCTATGTAAAGAAATTAAGGATAGTATTCGACTAAAAACAAGGGCATATAAGGTAGCCAAATCTAGTGGGAGGATAGAGGATTGGGGAAACTTTAAAAGACAGTAAAAAATGACAAAATGATTGATTAAGAAATGGAAGATAGATTATGAATTAGCAAAAAATATAAAAACAGATAGTAAGAGTTTTTATAGTTATATAAAAGAAAAAGGGTGGCTAAAGTAAATGTTGGTGCCTGAGAGGATGAGACCGGGAAATTAATGGTGGGAAATATGGAGATGGCAAATACACTGAATGAATATTTTATATCAGTCTTTACAGTAGAAGACACTAAGAATATCCCAACACTGGACAAACAGGGGGCTAAAGGGGGGGAGGAGGTAAACACAATCAAAATCACTAAGGAAGTGGTACTCGGTAAAATAATGGGACTCAAGGCGGATAAATCACCTGGACCTGATGACTTACATCCTAGGGTCTTGAGGGAAGTGGCGGTCGGGATTGTGGATGCATTGGTAATAATTTTCCAAAACTCCCTGGACTCGGCAAAGGTCCCGGCCGACTGGAAAACTGCTAATGTAACACCCTTATTTAAAAAGGGCAGTAGACAGAAGGCTGGAAACTATAGACCGGTTAGCCTAACATCTGTGGTAGGTAAAATTTTGGAGTCCATTATTAAGGAGACAGTAACAGGACATTTGGATAATCATAATTTAATAGGACAAAGTCAGCATGGTTTTATGAAGGGGAAGTCATGTTTGAGAAATTTGCTGGAGTTCTTTGAGGAAGTAACATATAGGGTGGATAAAGGGGAACCAGTGGACGTAGTGTATTTAGACTTCCAAAAGGCATTTGACAAGGTGCCACACAAAAGATTATTGCTTAAGATAAAAAATCACGGGATTGGGGGTAATATTCTGGCATGGATAGAGGATTGGCTATCTAACAGAAGGCAGAGAGTTGGGATAAATGGTTCATTCTCAGACTGGCAATCAATAACTAGTGTTTTCCGCAGGGGTCAGTGCTGGGTCCCCAACTCTTTACAATCTATATTGACGATTTGGAGGAGGGGACCGAGTGTAACATATCAAAGTTTGCAGATGATACTAAGATGGGAGGGAAAGTAGTGAGTGAGGAGGACATAAAAAACCTGCAATTGGAAATAGACAGGCTAAGTAAGTGGGCAGAGATTTGGCAGATGGAATACAATACTGGAAAGTGTGAGGTTATGTACTTTGGCAGGAAAAATCGTAGAGCAAGTTATTACCTCAATGGCAAGAAACTGGAAAGTACTGAAGTACAAAGGGATCTGGGGGTCCTGGTGCACGAAACTCAAAAGGTTAGTATGCAGGTGCATCAAGTGATTAAGAAGGCCAATGGAATGTTGGCTTTCATTGCTAGGGGGATAGAATATAAAAATAGGGAGGTATTGCTTCAGTTGTACAAGGTATTGGTGAGACCGCACCTGGAATACTGCGTACAGTTTTGGTGTCCATACTTAAGAAAGGACATACTTGCTCTCGAGTCAGTACAAAGAAGGTTCACTCGGTTAATCCCGGGGATGAGGGGATGGACATATGAGGAGAGGTTGAGTAGATTGGGACTCTACTCATTGGAGTTCAGAAGAATGAGAGGCGATCTTATTGAAACATATAAGATTGTGAAGGGGTTGGATCGGGTGGATGTGGGGAAAATGTTCCCGATGATGGGTGAAACTAGAACTAGGGGGCATAGTCTTAGAATAAGGGGCTGCTCTTTCAAAACTGAGATGAGGAGGAACTACTTCACTCAGAGGGTGGTAGGTCCATGGAATATGCTGCCCGAAAAAGCTGTAGAAGCTACATCATTACATAAATTTTAAACAGAAATAGACAGTTTCCTAGAAGTAAAGGGAATTAAGGGTTACGGGGAGCAGGCAGGAATTTGGACATGAGTCTACGTTCGGATTGGTCATGGCCCTGTGGGTAGTGGAGCGGGCCCAGGGGCCGTGTAGCCTGATCCTGCTCCTATTTCGTGTGTCTAATTCTGTTAGATTCAGGAGATGGTTCTGTGATAGTGGATTGGCGGTTAGGATCAGATCAGCCATGATCTTATTGAATGGCGGAGCAGGCTCGAGGGGCCGATTGGCCTACTACTGCTCCTATTTCTTACGTTCTTACGAAGATACTTGCACATATATGGAGGAGGGAATGTTACCGTTAGAGATACATTTCCTTGGCATACTCAACATTGCAGAAAAACTGTAAACTGGATAATCTGATGATGGTATAACAAGCAAAGACACCAGAACATGTAGCAATTACAGTTTTTGTCTTCAAGAAGCTATCAGTGCCACTGTTGAGGTGACTTGACATTGTCCATGTCCTATGAAAGTACCAGCTCCAGTAAAAGTATAGAAAGTCTTTGCGGAAGTGAAATGCAGTACAAAGCAGAACAGTTAGAGATGAGCACTTAAAGACATAAGAGACAAAATTCCTATATGCCGGGAGGACGAAAGGGAAACATGAACAGTTTCGACATGAGGTGGTTAAAGTAGGCAGTAAATGTCAGCCCAATACGGTAGCGCTTACCACGTAGAAAAAATAGGAAATGTTAGCGTTAGGGTGACATTTCGCTACAATATTTTGTTACAGAGTTGGCGGGCAGGGGATGAGAATGAGAGAAGTTTGTACAAACCAGCAGCCTCCTCATCTTTTTGAAGTAAGACCATAGGAAGTGCTATCTGTTAATAAAGCTCGAGTTAAATCTTCGCAGATTAAGAACAGCATTGCCAAAGGAAAAGCAAGAGGTATACCGTATAAAATCATGTCTCAATTTCTCTAGGGATATCTTGGCGTAGGCAATCAAGATGTGCCAAGACTAGGTAGCACTTACAGGGTTTTGATGGGAAGAATCTGTGCGCACTAGCGTTGAGCTGCCTTTAGACTGCAGAGACAGCACGGCGCTACTAGGAGTATCCTGAAAGAAAGCATCCTTCCGAAAGGTGAAGTATTACTGAAAGAGAGCCTGCACTGGGAAGAAGTGTAAGTAGATTAATGTTAGCATCACCATTTAGCGATCCCACGTGGCGGGTCAGTTCCCAAGAATTCCGGTTGCACGTGAGGAGCCAGATATCCATCGCCCAAACATGGTAGCACTTACCACAGCCATAAAATAGAAAATGCTACTGTTCAGGTGACAATTGTCTGTAATGTGAAATGGCAAGGCAGAGACAGGCACAGTTCTCCTCAATGAGAAATGTTTCACAGCAATTCAGCAGCTCAATCTACTTTACTGACTAAATCTAGAGGAAAATAAAAAATGTTACAAAGCAAAGATCCCATACTTGCAAACTTTGATCTGTTGCACATTTTTGTCTGTGCTCCTCACTGCAATCTCCATTTCAGGTTGTTGGTCATTTGCTGCATGCAACGCAAGGCCTTTAGATTTTTTCAGCTCCCTACCTTTCAGCTTTGCAACTTGCATATTTATACTTCCTTTTTGAATAGGTGATAATGGTTGCCTTTTGTACCTACGTTGCCATCAAATTAATTGGTCTCTAATGTTAATCTCAGCTGATGCAGCAGAAACCTGATGCATGCTTTTACTAAAAAATCTTTTAGAATTTGGTATCTACTATCATTTTGAAGAGTTGAGGTTGAATTAAAGTTCCATCAGCCAAATATATATCACGACTGCAGGAAGATACTTGCACATATATGGAGGAGGGAATGTTATCGTTAGAGATACATTTCCTTGGCATACTCAACATTGCAGAAAAACTGTAAACTGGACAATCTGATGATGGTATAACAAGCAAAGACACCACAACATGTAGCAATTACAGTTTTGTTTTCAAGAAGCTATCAGTACCAATGTTGAGGTGACTTGACATTGTCCATGTCCTATGAAAGTACCAGCTCCAGTAAAAGTACAGAAAGTCTTTGCGGAAGTGAAATGCAGTATAAAGCAGAACAGTTAGAGATGAGCACTTAAAGACATAAGAGACAAAATTCCTATATGCCGGGAGGACGAAAGGGAAACATGAACAGTTTTGACATGAGCTGGTTAAAGAAGGCAGTAAATGTCACCCCAATACGGTAGCACTTACCACGTAGAAAAAATAGGAAATGTTAGCGTTAGGGTGACATTTCGCTGCAATATTTCGTTACAGAATTGGCGGGCAGGGGATGAGAATGAGAGAAGTTTGTACAAACCAGCAGCCTCCTCATCTTTTTGAAGTAAGACCTTAGGAAGTGCTATCTGTTAATAAAGCTCGAGTCAAATCTTCTCAAATTAAGAACAGCATTGCCAAAGGAAAAGCAAGAGGTATACCGTATAAAATCATGTCTCAATTTCTCAACGGATATCTTGGTGAAGGCAGTCAAGATTGGCCAAGAGAAGGTAGCACTTACAGGGTATTGATGGGAAGAATCTTTGCACACTAGCGTTGTGCTGTTTTTAGACTGCAGAGGAAGCACGGCGCTACCAGGAGTATCCTGAAAGAAAGCATCCTTCCGAAAGCTGAAGTATTACTGAAAGAGAGCCTGCACTGGGAAGAAGAGTGAGTAGATTAATGTTAGCATCACCACAGCACTTTCCAGTATTGTATTCCATCTGCCAAATCTCTGCCCACTTACTTAGCCTGTCTATGTCCCTTTGCAGGTTTTTTATGTCCTCCTCACTCACTACTTTCCGTCCCATCTTTGTATCATCTGCAAACTTTGATATGTTACACTCGGTCCCCTCCTCCAAATCGTTAATATAGATTGTAAAGAGTTGGGGACACAGCACTGACCCCTGCGGAACACCACTAGTTACTGGTTGCCAATCTGAGAACGAACCATTTATCCCAACTCTCTGCTTTCTGTTAGAGAGCCAATCCTCCACCCACGCCAGAATATTACCCCCAATCCCGTGATTTTTTATCTTGAGCAATAATCTTTTGTGTGGCACCTTGTCAAATGCCTTTTGGAAGTCTAAATACACTACGTCCACTGGTTCCCCTTTATCCACCCTGTATGTTACTTCCTCAAAAAACTCAAGCAAATTTGTTAAACATGACTTCCCCTTCATGAAACCATGCTGAGTTTGCCCTATTAAATTATGTTTATCCAAATGTCCCGTTACTGTCTCCTTAATAATGGACTCTAACATTTTACCAACCACAGATGTTAGGCTAACAGGTCTATAGTTTCCAGCCTTCTGCCTACTACCCTTTTTAAATAAGGGTGTTACATTAGCAGTTTTCCAATCTGCCGGGACCTTTGCTGAGTCCAGTGAGTTTTGGAAAATTATTACCAATGCATCCACAATCCCTACCGCTACTTCCCTCAAGACCCTGGGATGCAAGCCATCAGGTCCAGGGGATTTATCCGCCTTGAGTCCCATTATTTTACCAAGTACCACTTCCTTAGTGATTTTAATTGTATTTAGTTCCTCCCCCCCTAGAGCCCCCTGTTTGTCCAGTGTTGGGATATTCTTAGTGTCCTCTACTGTAAAGACTGATACAAAATAATTGTTCAGTGTTTTTGCCATCTCCATGTTTCCCACCATTAATTTCCCGGTCTCATCCTCTAAGGGACCAACATTTACTTTAGCCACCCTTTTTCTTTTTATATAACTATAGAAACTTTTACTGTCTGTTTTTATATTTTTTGCTAATTTACTTTCATAATCTATCTTCCCTTTCTTAATCAATCTTTTTGTTATTTTTTGCTGTCTTTTAAAGACTTCCCAATCTTCCATCCTCCCACTAGATTTGGCTACCTTATATGCCCTTGTTTTTAGTCGGATACTATCCTTAATTACTTTACTTAGCCACGGATGGCTATCTTTTCTTTTACACCCTTTTTTCCTCAGTGGAATATGTTTTTTTGGATGTTGTAAAATAACTCCTTAAATGTACACCACTGGTCATGTACCGTCTTACCCTTTAATCTATTTTCCCAGTCCACTCTAATTAATTCTGCTCTCATACCTTCATAGTCTCCTTTATTCAAGCTCAGCACGCTTGTTTGAGATCCAACCTTCTCACCCTCTAATTGAATATGGAACTCAACCATGTTATGGTCACTCATTCCAAGGGGATCCTTTACTAGGACATTTTTAATTAATCCTGTCTCATTACACAGGACCAAATCTAAGGTTGCTTGCCCCCTGGTCGGTTCAGTTACATACTGCTCAAGAAACCCATCCCTAATACACTCAATGAACTCTTCCTCAAGGCTGCTCTGCCCAATTTGATTTGTCCAGTTAATATGATAATTAAAATCCCCCATAATTATAGCTGTTCCCTTATTACAAGCCTCAACTATTTCCTGATTAATACTCCGTCCAACAGAGTTGCAACTGTTCGGAGGCCTATAGACTACACCCACTTGTGTTTTTTTCCCCTTATTATTCCTTACCTCCACCCAAACTGTTTCACTATCCTGCTCCTTTGACCCAATATCATTTCTCTGTATTATAGTGATTCCTTCCTTTATTAACATAGCCACCCCACCTCCTCTCCCTTCCTGCCTGTCCTTCCTGATTGTTAAATAACCTGGTATGTTTAATTCCCAGTCATGGTCACCCTGCAGCCATGTTTCTGTAATGGCCACAAGATCATACCCATATGTCATTATTTGTGCCGTTAACTCATTCATTTTGTTACGAATGCTACGTGCATTCAGATAAAGAACTTTCAAATATGTTTTGTAACACTTAGTTCCTGTTTTTTCCCTTTTTAGTACTTTACTTTTTACTCCATACCTTCTGTCCCTTCCTGACACATTCTGTTTTTTAATTCCCCCACTGCTACCTAAGTCTATGACCTTCTCTGTTGTCATTTCTATTATTTGCTCTCTAGAAACCTCCCCCCCACTAATTAGTTTAAAGCCCTCTCTACAGCCCTAGTTATATGATTCGCCAGGACTCTAGTCCCAGCACTGGCCAAGTGGAGTCCGTCCCAACAGAACAGCTCCCTCCTGTCCCAGTACTGGTTACGGGGAGCAGGCAGGAATTTGGACATGAGTCTACGTTCGGATCGGTCATGGCCCTGTGGGTAGCGGAGCGGGCCCAGGGGCCGTGTAGCCTGATCCTGCTCCTATTTCATGTGTCTAATTCTGTTAGATTCAGGAGATGGTTCTGTGATAGTGGATTGGCGGTTAGGATCAGATCAGCCATGATCTTATTGAATGGCGGAGCAGGCTCGAGGGGCCGATTGGCCTACTACTGCTCCTATTTCTTACGTTCGTACGAAGATACTTGCACATATATGGAGGAGGGAATGTTACCGTTAGAGATACATTTCCTTGGCATACTCAACATTGCAGAAAAACTGTAAACTGGATAATCTGATGATGGTATAACAAGCAAAGACACCAGAACATGTAACACTTACAGTTTTTGTTTTCAAGAAGTTATCAGTGCCACTGTGGAGGTGACGTGACATTGTCCATGTCCTATGAAACTACCACCTCCAGTAAAATTATAGAAAGTCTTTGCGGAAGTGAAATACAGTATAAAGCAGAAGAGTTAGAGATGAGCACTTAAATACATAAGTGTCAAAATTCCTATATGAAGGCAGGACGAAAGGGAAACATGAACAGTTTTGACATGAGGTGGTTAAAGAAGGCAGTAAATGTCACCCCAATACGGTAGCACTTACCACGTAGAAAAAATAGGAAATGTTAGCGTTAGGGTGACATTTCGCTACAATATTTCGTTACAGAATTGGCGGGCAGGGGATGAGAATGAGAGAAGTTTGTACAAACCAGCAGCCTCCTCATCTTTTTGAAGTAAGACCATAGGAAGTGCTATCTGTTAATAAAGCTCGAGTTAAATCTTCGCAGATTAAGAACAGCATTGCCAAAGGAAAAGCAAGAGGTATACCGTATAAAATCATGTCTCAATTTCTCTAGGGATATCTTGGCGTAGGCAATCAAGATGTGCCAAGACTAGGTAGCACTTACAGGGTTTTTATGGGAAGAATCTATGCACGCTAGCGTTGTGCTGCCTTTAGACTGCAGAGACAGCACGGCGCTACTAGGGGTATCCTGAAAGAAAGCATCCTTCCGAAAGGCGAAGTATTACTGAAAGAGAGCCTGCACTGGGAAGAAGTGTGAGTAGATTAATGTTAGCATCACCATTTAGTGATCCCACGTGGCGGGTCAGTTCCCAAGAGTTCCGGTTGCACGTCAGGAGCCAGATAGCTATCGCCCAAACATGGTAGCACTTACCACAGCCATAAAATAGAAAATGCTACTGTTCAGGTGACAATTGTCTGTAATGTGAAATGGCAAGGCAGAGACAGGCACAATTCTCCTCAATGAGAAATGTTTCACAGCAATTCAGCAGCTCAATCTACTTTACTAACTAAATCTAGAGGAAAATAAAAAATGTTACAAAGCAAAGATCCCATACTTGCAAACTTAGATCTGCTGCACATTTTTGTCTGTGCTCCTCACTGCAATCTCCATTTCAGGTTGTTGGTCATTTGCAAGGCCTTTATATATTTTCAGCTGCCTAACTTTCAGCTTTGCAACTCGCATATTTTTACTTCCTTTTGAATAGGTGATAATGGTTGCCTTTTGTACCTATGTTGCCATCAAATTAGTTGGTCTCTAATGTTAATCTCAGCTGAAGCATGCCCAAACCTGACGCATGCTTATACTAAAAAATCTGTTAGAATTTGGTATCTACTATCATTTTGAAGAGTTGAGGTTGAATTAAAGTTCCATCAGCCAAATATATATCACGACTACAGGAATTGAGTAGAGTGGATTGGGAAAATAGATTAAAGGGTAAGACGATACATGATCAGTGGTGTACATTTAAGGAGTTATTTTACAACTTCCAAAAAATATATATTCCACTGAGAAGAATAGGGTGTAAAAGAAAAGACAGCCATCCGTGGCTATGTAAAGAAATTAAGGATAGTATTCGACTAAAAACAAGGGCATATAAGGTAGCCAAATCTAGTGGGAGGATAGAGGATTGGGGAAACTTTAAAAGACAGTAAAAAATGACAAAATGATTGATTAAGAAATGGAAGATAGATTATGAATTAGCAAAAAATATAAAAACAGATAGTAAGAGTTTTTATAGTTATATAAAAGAAAAAGGGTGGCTAAAGTAAATGTTGGTGCCTGAGAGGATGAGACCGGGAAATTAATGGTGGGAAATATGGAGATGGCAAATACACTGAATGAATATTTTATATCAGTCTTTACAGTAGAAGACACTAAGAATATCCCAACACTGGACAAACAGGGGGCTAAAGGGGGGGAGGAGGTAAACACAATCAAAATCACTAAGGAAGTGGTACTCGGTAAAATAATGGGACTCAAGGCGGATAAATCACCTGGACCTGATGACTTACATCCTAGGGTCTTGAGGGAAGTGGCGGTCGGGATTGTGGATGCATTGGTAATAATTTTCCAAAACTCCCTGGACTCGGCAAAGGTCCCGGCCGACTGGAAAACTGCTAATGTAACACCCTTATTTAAAAAGGGCAGTAGACAGAAGGCTGGAAACTATAGACCGGTTAGCCTAACATCTGTGGTAGGTAAAATTTTGGAGTCCATTATTAAGGAGACAGTAACAGGACATTTGGATAATCATAATTTAATAGGACAAAGTCAGCATGGTTTTATGAAGGGGAAGTCATGTTTGAGAAATTTGCTGGAGTTCTTTGAGGAAGTAACATATAGGGTGGATAAAGGGGAACCAGTGGACGTAGTGTATTTAGACTTCCAAAAGGCATTTGACAAGGTGCCACACAAAAGATTATTGCTTAAGATAAAAAATCACGGGATTGGGGGTAATATTCTGGCATGGATAGAGGATTGGCTATCTAACAGAAGGCAGAGAGTTGGGATAAATGGTTCATTCTCAGACTGGCAATCAATAACTAGTGTTTTCCGCAGGGGTCAGTGCTGGGTCCCCAACTCTTTACAATCTATATTGACGATTTGGAGGAGGGGACCGAGTGTAACATATCAAAGTTTGCAGATGATACTAAGATGGGAGGGAAAGTAGTGAGTGAGGAGGACATAAAAAACCTGCAATTGGAAATAGACAGGCTAAGTAAGTGGGCAGAGATTTGGCAGATGGAATACAATACTGGAAAGTGTGAGGTTATGTACTTTGGCAGGAAAAATCGTAGAGCAAGTTATTACCTCAATGGCAAGAAACTGGAAAGTACTGAAGTACAAAGGGATCTGGGGGTCCTGGTGCACGAAACTCAAAAGGTTAGTATGCAGGTGCATCAAGTGATTAAGAAGGCCAATGGAATGTTGGCTTTCATTGCTAGGGGGATAGAATATAAAAATAGGGAGGTATTGCTTCAGTTGTACAAGGTATTGGTGAGACCGCACCTGGAATACTGCGTACAGTTTTGGTGTCCATACTTAAGAAAGGACATACTTGCTCTCGAGTCAGTACAAAGAAGGTTCACTCGGTTAATCCCGGGGATGAGGGGATGGACATATGAGGAGAGGTTGAGTAGATTGGGACTCTACTCATTGGAGTTCAGAAGAATGAGAGGCGATCTTATTGAAACATATAAGATTGTGAAGGGGTTGGATCGGGTGGATGTGGGGAAAATGTTCCCGATGATGGGTGAAACTAGAACTAGGGGGCATAGTCTTAGAATAAGGGGCTGCTCTTTCAAAACTGAGATGAGGAGGAACTACTTCACTCAGAGGGTGGTAGGTCCATGGAATATGCTGCCCGAAAAAGCTGTAGAAGCTACATCATTACATAAATTTAAAACAGAAACAGACAGTTTCCTAGAAGTAAAGGGAATTAAGGGTTAGAACATAAGAACATAACATAAGAAATAGGAGCAGGAGTAGGCCAATCGGCCCCTCGAGCCTGCTCCACCATTCAATAAGATCATGGCTGATCTGATCCTAACCTCAAATCTTCTATCACTCTGCATCCACCCGAACCCATGTGATCTCCCGGGAGAGGCGAAAAACCAGATAAAGACCCAATGGCCAATTTGGGAGAAAAAAATCTGGGAAATTCCTCTCCGACCCATCTAGGCGATCAAAATTCTTCCAGGAGATCACTCTGTCCCTATATTTTCTACAGTACTTACCTTCTGTAAAGGCGATCTCCACCCCAGCCAGGAACAGGAATAAAACCATCTCCTGAAATCTAACAGAATTAGAACACAGTAGGAGCAGAACAAGGCTACACGGCCCCTGGGCCCGCTCCACTACCCACAGGGCCATGACCATTCCGAACCCAGACTCATGTCCAATTTCCTGCCCGCTCCCCGTAACCCTTAATTCCCTTTACTTCTAGGAAACTATCTATTTCTGTTTTAAATTTATTTAATGATGTAGCTTCCACAGCTTTCTGGGGCAGCAAATTCCACAAACCTACCACCCTCTGAGTGAAGAAGTTTCTTCTCATCTCAGTTTTGAATGAGCAGCCCCTTATTTTAAGATTATGCCCCCTAGTTCTAGTTTCACCCATCATTGGGAACATCCTCACCGCATCCACCCGATCAAGCCCCTTCACAATCTTATATGTTTCAATAAGATCGCCTCTCATTCTTCTGAACTCCAATGAGTAGAGTCCCAATCTACTCAACCTCTCCTCATATGACCACCCCCTCATCCCCGGGATTAACCGAGTGAACCTTATTTGTACTGACTCGAGAGCAAGTATGTCTTTTCTTAAGTATGGACACCAAAACTGTATGCAGTATTCCAGGTGCGGCCTCACCAATACCTTGTACAACTGCAGCAATACCTCCCTGTTTTTATATTCCAACCCCCTAGCAATAAAAGCCAACATTCCATTGGCCTTCTTAATCACTTGCTGCACCTGCATACTAACTTTTTGAGTTTCGTGCACCAGGACCCCCAGATCCCTTTGTACTACAGTACTTTCCAGTTTCTTGCCATTAAGATAATAACTTGCTCTATGATTTTTCCTGCCAAAGTGCATAACCTCACACTTTCCAGTATTGTATTCCATCTGCCAAATCTCTGCCCACTTACTTAGCCTGTCTATGTCCCTTTGCAGGTTTTTTATGTCCTCCTCACTCACTACTTTCCGTCCCATCTTTGTATCATCTGCAAACTTTGATATGTTACACTCGGTCCCCTCCTCCAAATCGTTAATATAGATTGTAAAGAGTTGGGGACCCAGCACTGACCCCTGCGGAACACCACTAGTTACTGGTTGCCAATCTGAGAACGAACCATTTATCCCAACTCTCTGCTTTCTGTTAGAGAGCCAATCCTCCACCCACGCCAGAATATTACCCCCAATCCCGTGATTTTTTATCTTGAGCAATAATCTTTTGTGTGGCACCTTGTCAAATGCCTTTTGGAAGTCTAAATACACTACGTCCACTGGTTCCCCTTTATCCACCCTGTATGTTACTTCCTCAAAAAACTCAAGCAAATTTGTTAAACATGACTTCCCCTTCATGAAACCATGCTGAGTTTGCCCTATTAAATTATGTTTATCCAAATGTCCCGTTACTGTCTCCTTAATAATGGACTCTAACATTTTACCAACCACAGATGTTAGGCTAACAGGTCTATAGTTTCCAGCCTTCTGCCTACTACCCTTTTTAAATAAGGGTGTTACATTAGCAGTTTTCCAATCTGCCGGGACCTTTGCTGAGTCCAGTGAGTTTTGGAAAATTATTACCAATGCATCCACAATCCCTACCGCTACTTCCCTCAAGACCCTGGGATGCAAGCCATCAGGTCCAGGGGATTTATCCGCCTTGAGTCCCATTATTTTACCAAGTACCACTTCCTTAGTGATTTTAATTGTATTTAGTTCCTCCCCCCCTAGAGCCCCCTGTTTGTCCAGTGTTGGGATATTCTTAGTGTCCTCTACTGTAAAGACTGATACAAAATAATTGTTCAGTGTTTTTGCCATCTCCATGTTTCCCACCATTAATTTCCCAGTCTCATCCTCTAAGGGACCAACATTTACTTTAGCCACCCTTTTTCTTTTTATATAACTATAGAAACTTTTACTGTCTGTTTTTATATTTTTTGCTAATTTACTTTCATAATCTATCTTCCCTTTCTTAATCAATCTTTTTGTTATTTTTTGCTGTCTTTTAAAGACTTCCCAATCTTCCATCCTCCCACTAGATTTGGCTACCTTATATGCCCTTGTTTTTAGTCGGATACTATCCTTAATTACTTTACTTAGCCACGGATGGCTATCTTTTCTTTTACACCCTTTTTTCCTCAGTGGAATATGTTTTTTTGGAAGTTGTAAAATAACTCCTTAAATGTACACCACTGGTCATGTACCATCTTACCCTTTAATCTATTTTCCCAGTCCACTCTAATTAATTCTGCTCTCATACCTTCATAGTCTCCTTTATTCAAGCTCAGCACGCTTGTTTGAGATCCAACCTTCTCACCCTCTAATTGAATATGGAACTCAACCATGTTATGGTCACTCATTCCAAGGGGATCCTTTACTAGGACATTTTTAATTAATCCTGTCTCATTACACAGGACCAAATCTAAGGTTGCTTGCCCCCTGGTCGGTTCAGTTACATACTGCTCAAGAAACCCATCCCTAATACACTCAATGAACTCTTCCTCAAGGCTGCTCTGCCCAATTTGATTTGTCCAGTTAATATGATAATTAAAATCCCCCATAATTATAGCTGTTCCCTTATTACAAGCCTCAACTATTTCCTGATTAATACTCCGTCCAACAGAGTTGCAACTGTTCGGAGGCCTATAGACTACACCCACTTGTGTTTTTTTCCCCTTATTATTCCTTACCTCCACCCAAACTGTTTCACTATCCTGCTCCTTTGACCCAATATCATTTCTCTGTATTATAGTGATTCCTTCCTTTATTAACATAGCCACCCCACCTCCTCTCCCTTCCTGCCTGTCCTTCCTGATTGTTAAATAACCTGGTATGTTTAATTCCCAGTCATGGTCACCCTGCAGCCATGTTTCTGTAATGGCCACAAGATCATACCCATATGTCATTATTTGTGCCGTTAACTCATTCATTTTGTTACGAATGCTACGTGCATTCAGATAAAGAACTTTCAAATATGTTTTGTAACACTTAGTTCCTGTTTTTTCCCTTTTTAGTACTTTACTTTTTACTCCATACCTTCTGTCCCTTCCTGACACATTCTGTTTTTTAATTCCCCCACTGCTACCTAAGTCTATGACCTTCTCTGTTGTCATTTCTATTATTTGCTCTCTAGAAACCTCCCCCCCACTAATTAGTTTAAAGCCCTCTCTACAGCCCTAGTTATATGATTCGCCAGGACTCTAGTCCCAGCACTGGCCAAGTGGAGTCCGTCCCAACAGAACAGCTCCCTCCTGTCCCAGTACTGGTTACGGGGAGCAGGCAGGAATTTGGACATGAGTCTACGTTCGGATCGGTCATGGCCCTGTGGGTAGCGGAGCGGGCCCAGGGGCCGTGTAGCCTGATCCTGCTCCTATTTCGTGTGTCTAATTCTGTTAGATTCAGGAGATGGTTCTGTGATAGTGGATTGGCGGTTAGGATCAGATCAGCCATGATCTTATTGAATGGCGGAGCAGGCTCGAGGGGCCGATTGGCCTACTACTGCTCCTATTTCTTACGTTCGTACGAAGATACTTGCACATATATGGAGGAGGGAATGTTACCGTTAGAGATACATTTCCTTGGCATACTCAACATTGCAGAAAAACTGTAAACTGGATAATCTGATGATGGTATAACAAGCAAAGACACCAGAACATGTAACACTTACAGTTTTTGTTTTCAAGAAGTTATCAGTGCCACTGTGGAGGTGACGTGACATTGTCCATGTCCTATGAAACTACCACCTCCAGTAAAATTATAGAAAGTCTTTGCGGAAGTGAAATATACAGTATAAAGCAGAAGAGTTAGAGATGAGCACTTAAAGACATAAGTGTCAAAATTCCTATATGAAGGCAGGACGAAAGGGAAACATGAACAGTTTTGACATGAGGTGGTTAAAGAAGGCAGTAAATGTCACCCCAATACGGTAGCACTTACCACGTAGAAAAAATAGGAAATGTTAGCGTTAGGGTGACATTTCGCTACAATATTTCGTTACAGAATTGGCGGGCAGGGGATGAGAATGAGAGAAGTTTGTACAAACCAGCAGCCTCCTCATCTTTTTGAAGTAAGACCATAGGAAGTGCTATCTGTTAATAAAGCTCGAGTTAAATCTTCGCAGATTAAGAACAGCATTGCCAAAGGAAAAGCAAGAGGTATACCGTATAAAATCATGTCTCAATTTCTCTAGGGATATCTTGGCGTAGGCAATCAAGATGTGCCAAGACTAGGTAGCACTTACAGGGTTTTTATGGGAAGAATCTATGCACGCTAGCGTTGTGCTGCCTTTAGACTGCAGAGACAGCACGGCGCTACTAGGGGTATCCTGAAAGAAAGCATCCTTCCGAAAGGCGAAGTATTACTGAAAGAGAGCCTGCACTGGGAAGAAGTGTGAGTAGATTAATGTTAGCATCACCATTTAGTGATCCCACGTGGCGGGTCAGTTCCCAAGAGTTCCGGTTGCACGTCAGGAGCCAGATAGCTATCGCCCAAACATGGTAGCACTTACCACAGCCATAAAATAGAAAATGCTACTGTTCAGGTGACAATTGTCTGTAATGTGAAATGGCAAGGCAGAGACAGGCACAATTCTCCTCAATGAGAAATGTTTCACAGCAATTCAGCAGCTCAATCTACTTTACTAACTAAATCTAGAGGAAAATAAAAAATGTTACAAAGCAAAGATCCCATACTTGCAAACTTAGATCTGCTGCACATTTTTGTCTGTGCTCCTCACTGCAATCTCCATTTCAGGTTGTTGGTCATTTGCTGCATGCAACGCAAGGCCTTTATATATTTTCAGCTGCCTAACTTTCAGCTTTGCAACTCGCATATTTTTACTTCCTTTTTGAATAGGTGATAATGGTTGCCTTTTGTACCTATGTTGCCATCAAATTAGTTGGTCTCTAATGTTAATCTCAGCTGATGCAGCACAAACCTGATGCATGCTTATACTAAAAAATCTGTTAGAATTTGGTATCTACTATCATTTTGAAGAGTTGAGGTTGAATTAAAGTTCCATCAGCCAAATATATATCACGACTACAGGAATTGAGTAGAGTGGATTGGGAAAATAGATTAAAGGGTAAGACGATACATGATCAGTGGTGTACATTTAAGGAGTTATTTTACAACTTCCAAAAAATATATATTCCACTGAGAAGAATAGGGTGTAAAAGAAAAGACAGCCATCCGTGGCTATGTAAAGAAATTAAGGATAGTATTCGACTAAAAACAAGGGCATATAAGGTAGCCAAATCTAGTGGGAGGATAGAGGATTGGGGAAACTTTAAAAGACAGTAAAAAATGACAAAATGATTGATTAAGAAATGGAAGATAGATTATGAATTAGCAAAAAATATAAAAACAGATAGTAAGAGTTTTTATAGTTATATAAAAGAAAAAGGGTGGCTAAAGTAAATGTTGGTGCCTGAGAGGATGAGACCGGGAAATTAATGGTGGGAAATATGGAGATGGCAAATACACTGAATGAATATTTTATATCAGTCTTTACAGTAGAAGACACTAAGAATATCCCAACACTGGACAAACAGGGGGCTAAAGGGGGGGAGGAGGTAAACACAATCAAAATCACTAAGGAAGTGGTACTCGGTAAAATAATGGGACTCAAGGCGGATAAATCACCTGGACCTGATGACTTACATCCTAGGGTCTTGAGGGAAGTGGCGGTCGGGATTGTGGATGCATTGGTAATAATTTTCCAAAACTCCCTGGACTCGGCAAAGGTCCCGGCAGACTGGAAAACTGCTAATGTAACACCCTTATTTAAAAAGGGCAGTAGACAGAAGGCTGGAAACTATAGACCGGTTAGCCTAACATCTGTGGTAGGTAAAATTTTGGAGTCCATTATTAAGGAGACAGTAACAGGACATTTGGATAATCATAATTTAATAGGACAAAGTCAGCATGGTTTTATGAAGGGGAAGTCATGTTTGAGAAATTTGCTGGAGTTCTTTGAGGAAGTAACATATAGGGTGGATAAAGGGGAACCAGTGGACGTAGTGTATTTAGACTTCCAAAAGGCATTTGACAAGGTGCCACACAAATGATTATTGCTTAAGATAAAAAATCACGGGATTGGGGGTAATATTCTGGCATGGATAGAGGATTGGCTATCTAACAGAAGGCAGAGAGTTGGGATAAATGGTTCATTCTCAGACTGGCAATCAATAACTAGTGTTTTCCGCAGGGGTCAGTGCTGGGTCCCCAACTCTTTACAATCTATATTGACGATTTGGAGGAGGGGACCGAGTGTAACATATCAAAGTTTGCAGATGATACTAAGATGGGAGGGAAAGTAGTGAGTGAGGAGGACATAAAAAACCTGCAATTGGAAATAGACAGGCTAAGTAAGTGGGCAGAGATTTGGCAGATGGAATACAATACTGGAAAGTGTGAGGTTATGTACTTTGGCAGGAAAAATCGTAGAGCAAGTTATTACCTCAATGGCAAGAAACTGGAAAGTACTGAAGTACAAAGGGATCTGGGGGTCCTGGTGCACGAAACTCAAAAGGTTAGTATGCAGGTGCATCAAGTGATTAAGAAGGCCAATGGAATGTTGGCTTTCATTGCTAGGGGGATAGAATATAAAAATAGGGAGGTATTGCTTCAGTTGTACAAGGTATTGGTGAGACCGCACCTGGAATACTGCGTACAGTTTTGGTGTCCATACTTAAGAAAGGACATACTTGCTCTCGAGTCAGTACAAAGAAGGTTCACTCGGTTAATCCCGGGGATGAGGGGATGGACATATGAGGAGAGGTTGAGTAGATTGGGACTCTACTCATTGGAGTTCAGAAGAATGAGAGGCGATCTTATTGAAACATATAAGATTGTGAAGGGGTTGGATCGGTTGGATGTGGGGAAAATGTTCCCGATGATGGGTGAAACTAGAACTAGGGGGCATAGTCTTAGAATAAGGGGCTGCTCTTTCAAAACTGAGATGAGGAGGAACTACTTCACTCAGAGGGTGGTAGGTCCATGGAATATGCTGCCCCAAAAAGCTGTAGAAGCTACATCATTACATAAATTTTAAACAGAAATAGACAGTTTCCTAGAAGTAAAGGGAATTAAGGGTTACGGGGAGCAGGCAGGAATTTGGACATGAGTCTACGTTCGGATTGGTCATGGCCCTGTGGGTAGTGGAGCGGGCCCAGGGGCCGTGTAGCCTGATCCTGCTCCTATTTCGTGTGTCTAATTCTGTTAGATTCAGGAGATGGTTCTGTGATAGTGGATTGGCGGTTAGGATCAGATCAGCCATGATCTTATTGAATGGCGGAGCAGGCTCGAGGGGCCGATTGGCCTACTACTGCTCCTATTTCTTACGTTCTTACGAAGATACTTGCACATATATGGAGGAGGGAATGTTACCGTTAGAGATACATTTCCTTGGCATACTCAACATTGCAGAAAAACTGTAAACTGGATAATCTGATGATGGTATAACAAGCAAAGACACCAGAACATGTAGCAATTACAGTTTTTGTCTTCAAGAAGCTATCAGTGCCACTGTTGAGGTGACTTGACATTGTCCATGTCCTATGAAAGTACCAGCTCCAGTAAAAGTATAGAAAGTCTTTGCGGAAGTGAAATGCAGTACAAAGCAGAACAGTTAGAGATGAGCACTTAAAGACATAAGAGACAAAATTCCTATATGCCGGGAGGACGAAAGGGAAACATGAACAGTTTCGACATGAGGTGGTTAAAGTAGGCAGTAAATGTCAGCCCAATACGGTAGCGCTTACCACGTAGAAAAAATAGGAAATGTTAGCGTTAGGGTGACATTTCGCTACAATATTTTGTTACAGAGTTGGCGGGCAGGGGATGAGAATGAGAGAAGTTTGTACAAACCAGCAGCCTCCTCATCTTTTTGAAGTAAGACCATAGGAAGTGCTATCTGTTAATAAAGCTCGAGTTAAATCTTCGCAGATTAAGAACAGCATTGCCAAAGGAAAAGCAAGAGGTATACCGTATAAAATCATGTCTCAATTTCTCTAGGGATATCTTGGCGTAGGCAATCAAGATGTGCCAAGACTAGGTAGCACTTACAGGGTTTTGATGGGAAGAATCTGTGCGCACTAGCGTTGAGCTGCCTTTAGACTGCAGAGACAGCACGGCGCTACTAGGAGTATCCTGAAAGAAAGCATCCTTCCGAAAGGTGAAGTATTACTGAAAGAGAGCCTGCACTGGGAAGAAGTGTAAGTAGATTAATGTTAGCATCACCATTTAGCGATCCCACGTGGCGGGTCAGTTCCCAAGAATTCTGGTTGCACGTGAGGAGCCAGATATCCATCGCCCAAACATGGTAGCACTTACCACAGCCATAAAATAGAAAATGCTACTGTTCAGGTGACAATTGTCTGTAATGTGAAATGGCAAGGCAGAGACAGGCACAGTTCTCCTCAATGAGAAATGTTTCACAGCAATTCAGCAGCTCAATCTACTTTACTGACTAAATCTAGAGGAAAATAAAAAATGTTACAAAGCAAAGATCCCATACTTGCAAACTTTGATCTGTTGCACATTTGTGTCTGTGCTCCTCACTGCAATCTCCATTTCAGGTTGTTGGTCATTTGCTGCATGCAACGCAAGGCCTTTAGATTTTTTCAGCTCCCTACCTTTCAGCTTTGCAACTTGCATATTTATACTTCCTTTTTGAATAGGTGATAATGGTTGCCTTTTGTACCTACGTTGCCATCAAATTAATTGGTCTCTAATGTTAATCTCAGCTGATGCAGCAGAAACCTGATGCATGCTTTTACTAAAAAATCTTTTAGAATTTGGTATCTACTATCATTTTGAAGAGTTGAGGTTGAATTAAAGTTCCATCAGCCAAATATATATCACGACTGCAGGAAGATACTTGCACATATATGGAGGAGGGAATGTTATCGTTAGAGATACATTTCCTTGGCATACTCAACATTGCAGAAAAACTGTAAACTGGACAATCTGATGATGGTATAACAAGCAAAGACACCACAACATGTAGCAATTACAGTTTTGTTTTCAAGAAGCTATCAGTACCAATGTTGAGGTGACTTGACATTGTCCATGTCCTATGAAAGTACCAGCTCCAGTAAAAGTATAGAAAGTCTTTGCGGAAGTGAAATGCAGTATAAAGCAGAACAGTTAGAGATGAGCACTTAAAGACATAAGAGACAAAATTCCTATATGCCGGGAGGACGAAAGGGAAACATGAACAGTTTTGACATGAGGTGGTTAAAGAAGGCAGTAAATGTCACCCCAATACGGTAGCACTTACCACGTAGAAAAAATAGGAAATGTTAGCGTTAGGGTGACATTTCGCTACAATATTTCGTTACAGAATTGGCGGGCAGGGGATGAGAATGAGAGAAGTTTGTACAAACCAGCAGCCTCCTCATCTTTTTGAAGTAAGACCATAGGAAGTGCTATCTCTTAATAAAGCTCGAGTTAAATCTTCGCAGATTAAGAACAGCATTGCCAAAGGAAAAGCAAGAGGTATACCGTATAAAATCATGTCTCAATTTCTCTAGGGATATCTTGGCGTAGGCAATCAAGATGTGCCAAGACTAGGTAGCACTTACAGGGTTTTGATGGGAAGAATCTGTGCGCACTAGCGTTGTGCTGCCTTTAGACTGCAGAGACAGCACGGCGCTACTAGGAGTATCCTGAAAGAAAGCATCCTTCCGAAAGGTGAAGTATTACTGAAAGAGAGCCTACACTGGGAAGAAGTGTAAGTAGATTAATGTTAGCATCACCATTTAGCGATCCCACGTGGCGGGTCAGTTCCCAAGAATTCCGGTTGCACGTGAGGAGCCAGATAGCTATCGCCCAAACATGGTAGCACTTACCACAGCCATAAATAGAAAATGCTACTGTTCAGGTGACAATTGTCTGTAATGTGAAATGGCAAGGCAGAGACAGGCACAGTTCTCCTCAATGAGAAATGTTTCACAGCAATTCAGCAGCTCAATCTACTTTACTGACTAAATCTAGAGGAAAATAAAAAATGTTACAAAGCAAAGATCCCATACTTGCAAACTTAGATCTGCTGCACATTTTTGTCTGTGCTCCTCACTGCAATCTCCATTTCAGGTTGTTGGTCATTTGCTGCATGCAACGCAAGGCCTTTATATATTTTCAGCTGCCTAACTTTCAGCTTTGCAACTCGCATATTTTTACTTCCTTTTTGAATAGGTGATAATGGTTGCCTTTTGTACCTATGTTGCCATCAAATTAGTTGGTCTCTAATGTTAATCTCAGCTGATGCAGCACAAACCTGATGCATGCTTATACTAAAAAATCTGTTAGAATTTGGTATCTAATATCATTTTGAAGAGTTGAGGTTGAATTAAATTACATCAGCCAGATATATATCACGCCTACAGGAAGATACTTGCACATATATGGAGGAGGGAATGTTACCGTTAGAGATACATTTCCTTGGCATACTCAACATTGCAGAAAAACTGTAAACTGGATAATCTGATGATGGTATAACAAGCAAAGTCACCAGAACATGTAGCAATTACAGTTTTTGTCTTCAAGAAGCTATCAGTGCCACTGTTGAGGTGACTTGACATTGTCCATGTCCTATGAAACTACCACCTCCATTAAAATTATAGAAAGTCTTTGCGGAAGTGAAATACAGAATAAAGCAGAAGAGTTAGAGGTGAGCACTTAAATACATAAGTGTCAAAATTCCTATATGAAGGCAGGACGAAAGGGAAACATGAACAGTTTTGACATGAGGTGGTTAAAGAAGGCAGTAAATGTCACCCCAATACGGTAGCACTTACCACGTAGAAAAAATAGGAAATGTTAGCGTTAGGGTGACATTTCGCTACAATATTTCGTTACAGAATTGGCGGGCAGGGGATGAGAATGAGAGAAGTTTGTACAAACCAGCAGCCTCCTCATCTTTTTGAAGTAAGACCATAGGAAGTGCTATCTGTTAATAAAGCTCGAGTTAAATCTTCGCAGATTAAGAACAGCATTGCCAAAGGAAAAGCAAGAGGTATACCGTATAAAATCATGTCTCAATTTCTCTAGGGATATCTTGGCGTAGGCAATCAAGATGTGCCAAGACTAGGTAGCACTTACAGGGTTTTTATGGGAAGAATCTATGCACGCTAGCGTTGTGCTGCCTTTAGACTGCAGAGACAGCACGGCGCTACGAGGAGTATCCTGAAAGAAAGCATCCTTCCGAAAGGTGAAGTATTACTGAAAGAGAGCCTGCACTGGGAAGAAGTGTAAGTAGATTAATGTTAGCATCACCATTTAGCGATCCCACGTGGCGGGTCAGTTCCCAAGAATTCCGGTTGCACGTGAGGAGCCAGATATCCATCGCCCAAACATGTTAGCACTTACCACAGCCATAAAATAGAAAATGCTACTGTTCAGGTGACAATTGTCTGTAATGTGAAATGGCAAGGCAGAGACAGGCACAGATCTCCTCAATGAGAAATGTTTCACAGCAATTCAGCAGCTCAATCTACTTTACTGACTAAATCTAGAGGAAAATAAAAAATGTTACAAAGCAAAGATCCCATACTTGCAAATTTAGATCTGCTGCACATTCTTGTCTGTGCTCCTCACTGCAATCTCCATTTCAGGTTGTTGGTCATTTGCTGCATGCAACGCAAGGCCTTTAGATTTTTTCAGCTCCCTACCTTTCAGCTTTGGAACTTGCATATTTATACTTCCTTTTTGAATAGGTGATAATGGTTGCCTTTTGTACCTACGTTGCCATCAAATTAATTGGTCTCTAATGTTAATCTCAGCTGATGCAGCAGAAACCTGATGCATGCTTTTACTAAAAAATCTTTTAGAATTTGGTATCTACTATCATTTTGAAGAGTTGAGGTTGAATTAAAGTTCCATCAGCCAAATATATATCACGACTGCAGGAAGATACTTGCACATATATGGAGGAGGGAATGTTATCGTTAGAGATACATTTCCTTGGCATACTCAACATTGCAGAAAAACTGTAAACTGGACAATCTGATGATGGTATAACAAGCAAAGACACCACAACATGTAGCAATTACAGTTTTGTTTTCAAGAAGCTATCAGTACCAATGTTGAGGTGACTTGACATTGTCCATGTCCTATGAAAGTACCAGCTCCAGTAAAAGTATAGAAAGTCTTTGCGGAAGTGAAATGCAGTATAAAGCAGAACAGTTAGAGATGAGCACTTAAAGACATAAGTGTCAAAATTCCTATATGAAGGCAGGACGAAAGGGAAACATGAACAGTTTTGACATGAGGTGGTTAAAGAAGGCAGTAAATGTCACCCCAATACGGTAGCACTTACCACGGAGAAAAAATAGGAAATGTTAGCGTTAGGGTGATATTTCGCTACAATATTTCGTTACAGAATTGGCGGGCAGGGGATGAGAATGAGAGAAGTTTGTACAAACCAGCAGCCTCCTCATCTTTTTGAAGTAAGACCATAGGAAGTGCTATCTGTTAATAAAGCTCGAGTTAAATCTTCGCAGATTAAGAACAGCATTGCCAAAGGAAAAGCAAGAGGTATACCGTATAAAATCATGTCTCAATTTCTCTAGGGATATCTTGGCGTAGGCAATCAAGATGTGCCAAGACTAGGTAGCACTTACAGGGTTTTTATGGGAAGAATCTATGCACGCTAGCGTTGTGCTGCCTTTAGACTGCAGAGACAGCACGGCGCTACGAGGAGTATCCTGAAAGAAAGCATCCTTCCGAAAGGTGAAGTATTACTGAAAGAGAGCCTGCACTGGGAAGAAGTGTAAGTAGATTAATGTTAGCATCACCATTTAGCGATCCCACGTGGCGGGTCAGTTCCCAAGAATTCCGGTTGCACGTGAGGAGCCAGATATCCATCGCCCAAACATGTTAGCACTTACCACAGCCATAAAATAGAAAATGCTACTGTTCAGGTGACAATTGTCTGTAATGTGAAATGGCAAGGCAGAGACAGGCACAGTTCTCCTCAATGAGAAATGTTTCACAGCAATTCAGCAGCTCAATCTACTTTACTGACTAAATCTAGAGGAAAATAAAAAATGTTACAAAGCAAAGATCCCATACTTGCAAACTTTGATCTGTTGCACATTTTTGTCTGTGCTCCTCACTGCAATCTCCATTTCAGGTTGTTGGTCATTTGCTGCATGCAACGCAAGGCCTTTAGATTTTTTCTGCTCCCGACCTTTCAGCTTTGCAACTTGCATATTTATACTTCCTTTTTGAATAGGTGATAATGGTTGCCTTTTGTACCTACGTTGCCATCAAATTAATTGGTCTCTAATGTTAATCTCAGCTGATGCAGCAGAAACCTGATGCATGCTTTTACTAAAAAACCTTTTAGAATTTGGTATCTACTATCATTTTGAAGAGTTGAGGTTGAATTAAAGTTCCATCAGCCAAATATATATCACGACTGCAGGAAGATACTTGCACATATATGGAGGAGGGAATGTTATCGTCAGAGATACATTTCCTTGGCATACTCAACATTGCAGAAAAACTGTAAACTGGACAATCTGATGATGGTATAACAAGCAAAGACACCACAACATGTAGCAATTACAGTTTTGTTTTCAAGAAGTTATCAGTACCAATGTTGAGGTGACTTGACATTGTCCATGTCCTATGAAAGTACCAGCTCCAGTAAAAGTATAGAAAGTCTTTGCGGAAGTGAAATGCAGTATAAAGCAGAACAGTTAGAGATGAGCACTTAAAGACATAAGAGACAAAATTCCTACATGCCTGGAGGACGAAAGGGAAACATGAACAGTTTTGACATGAGGTGGTTAAAGAAGGCAGTAAATGTCACCCCAATACGGGAGCACTTACCACGTAGAAAAAAGAGGAAATGTTAGCGTTAGGGTGACATTTCGCTACAATATTTCGTTACAGAATTGGCGGGCAGGGGATGAGAATGAGAGAAGTTTGTACAAACCAGCAGCCTCCTCATCTTTTTGAAGTAAGACCATAGGAAGTGCTATCTCTTAATAAAGCTCGAGTTAAATCTTCGCAGATTAAGAACAGCATTGCCAAAGGAAAAGCAAGAGGTATACCGTATAAAATCATGTCTCAATTTCTCTAGGGATATCTTGGCGTAGGCAATCAAGATGTGCCAAGACTAGGTAGCACTTACAGGGTTTTGATGGGAAGAATCTGTGCGCACTAGCGTTGTGCTGCCTTTAGACTGCAGAGACAGCACGGCGCTACTAGGAGTATCCTGAAAGAAAGCATCCTTCCGAAAGGTGAAGTATTACTGAAAGAGAGCCTACACTGGGAAGAAGTGTAAGTAGATTAATGTTAGCATCACCATTTAGCGATCCCACGTGGCGGGTCAGTTCCCAAGAATTCCGGTTGCACGTGAGGAGCCAGATAGCTATCGCCCAAACATGGTAGCACTTACCACAGCCATAAATAGAAAATGCTACTGTTCAGGTGACAATTGTCTGTAATGTGAAATGGCAAGGCAGAGACAGGCACAGTTCTCCTCAATGAGAAATGTTTCACAGCAATTCAGCAGCTCAATCTACTTTACTGACTAAATCTAGAGGAAAATAAAAAATGTTACAAAGCAAAGATCCCATACTTGCAAACTTAGATCTGCTGCACATTTTTGTCTGTGCTCCTCACTGCAATCTCCATTTCAGGTTGTTGGTCATTTGCTGCATGCAACGCAAGGCCTTTATATATTTTCAGCTGCCTCACTTTCAGCTTAGCAACTCGCATATTTTTACTTCCTTTTTGAATAGGTGATAATGGTTGCCTTTTGTACCTATGTTGCCATCAAATTAGTTGGTCTCTAATGTTAATCTCAGCTGATGCAGCACACACCTGATGCATGCTTATACTAAAAAATCTGTTAGAATTTGGTATCTAATATCATTTTGAAGAGTTGAGGTTGAATTAAATTACATCAGCCAGATATATATCACGCCTACAGGAAGATACTTGCACATATATGGAGGAGGGAATGTTACCGTTAGAGATACATTTCCTTGGCATACTCAACATTGCAGAAAAACTGTAAACTGGATAATCTGATGATGGTATAACAAGCAAAGTCACCAGAACATGTAGCAATTACAGTTTTTGTCTTCAAGAAGCTATCAGTGCCACTGTTGAGGTGACTTGACATTGTCCATGTCCTATGAAACTACCACCTCCATTAAAATTATAGAAAGTCTTTGCGGAAGTGAAATACAGAATAAAGCAGAAGAGTTAGAGGTGAGCACTTAAATACATAAGTGTCAAAATTCCTATATGAAGGCAGGACGAAAGGGAAACATGAACAGTTTTGACATGAGGTGGTTAAAGAAGGCAGTAAATGTCACCCCAATACGGTAGCACTTACCACGTAGAAAAAATAGGAAATGTTAGCGTTAGGGTGACATTTCGCTACAATATTTCGTTACAGAATTGGCGGGCAGGGGATGAGAATGAGAGAAGTTTGTACAAACCAGCAGCCTCCTCATCTTTTTGAAGTAAGACCATAGGAAGTGCTATCTGTTAATAAAGCTCGAGTTAAATCTTCGCAGATTAAGAACAGCATTGCCAAAGGAAAAGCAAGAGGTATACCGTATAAAATCATGTCTCAATTTCTCTAGGGATATCTTGGCGTAGGCAATCAAGATGTGCCAAGACTAGGTGGCACTTACAGGGTTTTTATGGGAAGAATCTGTGCACGCTAGCTTTGTGCTGCCTTTAGACTGCAGAGACAGCACGGCGCCACTAGGGGTATCCTGAAAGAAAGCATCCTTCCGAAAGTCGAAGTATTACTGAAAGAGAGCCTGCACTGGGAAGAAGTGTGAGTAGATTAATGTTAGCATCACCATTTAGCGATCCCACGTGGCGGGTCAGTTCCCAAGAGTTCCGGTTGCACGTCAGGAGCCAGATAGCTATCGCCCAAACATGGTAGCACTTACCACAGCCATAAAATAGAAAATGCTACTGTTCAGGTGACAATTGTCTGTAATGTGAAATGGCAAGGCAGAGACAGGCACAGTTCTCCTCAATGAGAAATGTTTCACAGCAATTCAGCAGCTCAATCTACTTTACTGACTAAATCTAGAGGAAAATAAAAAATGTTACAAAGCAAAGATCCCATACTTGCAAACTTAGATCTGCTGCACATTTTTGTCTGTGCTCCTCACTGCAATCTCCATTTCAGGTTGTAGGTCATTTGCAAGGCCTTTATATATTTTCAGCTGCCTAACTTTCAGCTTTGCAACTCGCATATTTTTACTTCCTTTTGAATAGGTGATAATGGTTGCCTTTTGTACCTATGTTGCCATCAAATTAGTTGGTCTCTAATGTTAATCTCAGCTGAAGCATGCCCAAACCTGACGCATGCTTATACTAAAAAATCTGTTAGAATTTGGTATCTACTATCATTTTGAAGAGTTGAGGTTGAATTAAAGTTCCATCAGCCAAATATATATCACGACTACAGGAATTGAGTAGAGTGGATTGGGAAAATAGATTAAAGGGTAAGACGATACATGATCAGTGGTGTACATTTAAGGAGTTATTTTACAACTTCCAAAAAATATATATTCCACTGAGAAGAATAGGGTGTAAAAGAAAAGACAGCCATCCGTGGCTATGTAAAGAAATTAAGGATAGTATTCGACTAAAAACAAGGGCATATAAGGTAGCCAAATCTAGTGGGAGGATAGAGGATTGGGGAAACTTTAAAAGACAGTAAAAAATGACAAAATGATTGATTAAGAAATGGAAGATAGATTATGAATTAGCAAAAAATATAAAAACAGATAGTAAGAGTTTTTATAGTTATATAAAAGAAAAAGGGTGGCTAAAGTAAATGTTGGTGCCTGAGAGGATGAGACCGGGAAATTAATGGTGGGAAATATGGAGATGGCAAATACACTGAATGAATATTTTATATCAGTCTTTACAGTAGAAGACACTAAGAATATCCCAACACTGGACAAACAGGGGGCTAAAGGGGGGGAGGAGGTAAACACAATCAAAATCACTAAGGAAGTGGTACTCGGTAAAATAATGGGACTCAAGGCGGATAAATCACCTGGACCTGATGACTTACATCCTAGGGTCTTGAGGGAAGTGGCGGTCGGGATTGTGGATGCATTGGTAATAATTTTCCAAAACTCCCTGGACTCGGCAAAGGTCCCGGCAGACTGGAAAACTGCTAATGTAACACCCTTATTTAAAAAGGGCAGTAGACAGAAGGCTGGAAACTATAGACCGGTTAGCCTAACATCTGTGGTAGGTAAAATTTTGGAGTCCATTATTAAGGAGACAGTAACAGGACATTTGGATAATCATAATTTAATAGGACAAAGTCAGCATGGTTTTATGAAGGGGAAGTCATGTTTGAGAAATTTGCTGGAGTTCTTTGAGGAAGTAACATATAGGGTGGATAAAGGGGAACCAGTGGACGTAGTGTATTTAGACTTCCAAAAGGCATTTGACAAGGTGCCACACAAATGATTATTGCTTAAGATAAAAAATCACGGGATTGGGGGTAATATTCTGGCATGGATAGAGGATTGGCTATCTAACAGAAGGCAGAGAGTTGGGATAAATGGTTCATTCTCAGACTGGCAATCAATAACTAGTGTTTTCCGCAGGGGTCAGTGCTGGGTCCCCAACTCTTTACAATCTATATTGACGATTTGGAGGAGGGGACCGAGTGTAACATATCAAAGTTTGCAGATGATACTAAGATGGGAGGGAAAGTAGTGAGTGAGGAGGACATAAAAAACCTGCAATTGGAAATAGACAGGCTAAGTAAGTGGGCAGAGATTTGGCAGATGGAATACAATACTGGAAAGTGTGAGGTTATGTACTTTGGCAGGAAAAATCGTAGAGCAAGTTATTACCTCAATGGCAAGAAACTGGAAAGTACTGAAGTACAAAGGGATCTGGGGGTCCTGGTGCACGAAACTCAAAAGGTTAGTATGCAGGTGCATCAAGTGATTAAGAAGGCCAATGGAATGTTGGCTTTCATTGCTAGGGGGATAGAATATAAAAATAGGGAGGTATTGCTTCAGTTGTACAAGGTATTGGTGAGACCGCACCTGGAATACTGCGTACAGTTTTGGTGTCCATACTTAAGAAAGGACATACTTGCTCTCGAGTCAGTACAAAGAAGGTTCACTCGGTTAATCCCGGGGATGAGGGGATGGACATATGAGGAGAGGTTGAGTAGATTGGGACTCTACTCATTGGAGTTCAGAAGAATGAGAGGCGATCTTATTGAAACATATAAGATTGTGAAGGGGTTGGATCGGGTGGATGTGGGGAAAATGTTCCCGATGATGGGTGAAACTAGAACTAGGGGGCATAGTCTTAGAATAAGGGGCTGCTCTTTCAAAACTGAGATGAGGAGGAACTACTTCACTCAGAGGGTGGTAGGTCCATGGAATATGCTGCCCCAAAAAGCTGTAGAAGCTACATCATTACATAAATTTTAAACAGAAACAGACAGTTTCCTAGAAGTAAAGGGAATTAAGGGTTAGAACATAAGAACATAACATAAGAAATAGGAGCAGGAGTAGGCCAATCGGCCCCTCGAGCCTGCTCCACCATTCAATAAGATCATGGCTGATCTGATCCTAACCTCAAATCTTCTATCACTCTGCATCCACCCGAACCCATGTGATCTCCCGGGAGAGGCGAAAAACCAGATAAAGACCCAATGGCCAATTTGGGAGAAAAAAATCTGGGAAATTCCTCTCCGACC
Source organism: Somniosus microcephalus (assembly GCF_052327205.1). Classification (NCBI taxonomy): domain Eukaryota; kingdom Metazoa; phylum Chordata; class Chondrichthyes; order Squaliformes; family Somniosidae; genus Somniosus; species Somniosus microcephalus. The sequence goes on from NC_140988.1 coordinate 160,832,406, forward strand.
CATCTAGGCGATCAAAATTCTTCCAGGAGATCACTCTGTCCCTATATTTTCTACAGTACTTACCTTCTGTAAAGGCGATCTCCACCCCAGCCAGGAACAGGAATAAAACCATCTCCTGAAATCTAACAGAATTAGAACACAGTAGGAGCAGAACAAGGCTACACGGCCCCTGGGCCCGCTCCACTACCCACAGGGCCATGACCATTCCGAACCCAGACTCATGTCCAATTTCCTGCCCGCTCCCCGTAACCCTTAATTCCCTTTACTTCTAGGAAACTATCTATTTCTGTTTTAAATTTATTTAATGATGTAGCTTCCACAGCTTTCTGGGGCAGCAAATTCCACAAACCTACCACCCTCTGAGTGAAGAAGTTTCTTCTCATCTCAGTTTTGAATGAGCAGCCCCTTATTTTAAGATTATGCCCCCTAGTTCTAGTTTCACCCATCATTGGGAACATCCTCACCGCATCCACCCGATCAAGCCCCTTCACAATCTTATATGTTTCAATAAGATCGCCTCTCATTCTTCTGAACTCCAATGAGTAGAGTCCCAATCTACTCAACCTCTCCTCATATGACCACCCCCTCATCCCCGGGATTAACCGAGTGAACCTTCTTTGTACTGACTCGAGAGCAAGTATGTCTTTTCTTAAGTATGGACACCAAAACTGTATGCAGTATTCCAGGTGCGGCCTCACCAATACCTTGTACAACTGCAGCAATACCTCCCTGTTTTTATATTCCAACCCCCTAGCAATAAAAGCCAACATTCCATTGGCCTTCTTAATCACTTGCTGCACCTGCATACTAACTTTTTGAGTTTCGTGCACCAGGACCCCCAGATCCCTTTGTACTACAGTACTTTCCAGTTTCTTGCCATTAAGATAATAACTTGCTCTATGATTTTTCCTGCCAAAGTGCATAACCTCACACTTTCCAGTATTGTATTCCATCTGCCAAATCTCTGCCCACTTACTTAGCCTGTCTATGTCCCTTTGCAGGTTTTTTATGTCCTCCTCACTCACTACTTTCCGTCCCATCTTTGTATCATCTGCAAACTTTGATATGTTACACTCGGTCCCCTCCTCCAAATCGTTAATATAGATTGTAAAGAGTTGGGGACCCAGCACTGACCCCTGCGGAACACCACTAGTTACTGGTTGCCAATCTGAGAACGAACCATTTATCCCAACTCTCTGCTTTCTGTTAGAGAGCCAATCCTCCACCCACGCCAGAATATTACCCCCAATCCCGTGATTTTTTATCTTGAGCAATAATCTTTTGTGTGGCACCTTGTCAAATGCCTTTTGGAAGTCTAAATACACTACGTCCACTGGTTCCCCTTTATCCACCCTGTATGTTACTTCCTCAAAAAACTCAAGCAAATTTGTTAAACATGACTTCCCCTTCATGAAACCATGCTGAGTTTGCCCTATTAAATTATGTTTATCCAAATGTCCCGTTACTGTCTCCTTAATAATGGACTCTAACATTTTACCAACCACAGATGTTAGGCTAACAGGTCTATAGTTTCCAGCCTTCTGCCTACTACCCTTTTTAAATAAGGGTGTTACATTAGCAGTTTTCCAATCTGCCGGGACCTTTGCTGAGTCCAGTGAGTTTTGGAAAATTATTACCAATGCATCCACAATCCCTACCGCTACTTCCCTCAAGACCCTGGGATGCAAGCCATCAGGTCCAGGGGATTTATCCGCCTTGAGTCCCATTATTTTACCAAGTACCACTTCCTTAGTGATTTTAATTGTATTTAGTTCCTCCCCCCCTAGAGCCCCCTGTTTGTCCAGTGTTGGGATATTCTTAGTGTCCTCTACTGTAAAGACTGATACAAAATAATTGTTCAGTGTTTTTGCCATCTCCATGTTTCCCACCATTAATTTCCCGGTCTCATCCTCTAAGGGACCAACATTTACTTTAGCCACCCTTTTTCCTTTTATATAACTATAGAAACTTTTACTGTCTGTTTTTATATTTTTTGCTAATTTACTTTCACAATCTATCTTCCCTTTCTTAATCAATCTTTTTGTTATTTTTTGCTGTCTTTTAAAGACTTCCCAATCTTCCATCCTCCCACTAGATTTGGCTACCTTATATGCCCTTGTTTTTAGTCGGATACTATCCTTAATTACTTTACTTAGCCACGGATGGCTATCTTTTCTTTTACACCCTTTTTTCCTCAGTGGAATATGTTTTTTTGGAAGTTGTAAAATAACTCCTTAAATGTACACCACTGGTCATGTACCGTCTTACCCTTTAATCTATTTTCCCAGTCCACTCTAATTAATTCTGCTCTCATACCTTCATAGTCTCCTTTATTCAAGCTCAGCACGCTTGTTTGAGATCCAACCTTCTCACCCTCTAATTGAATATGGAACTCAACCATGTTATGGTCACTCATTCCAAGGGGATCCTTTACTAGGACATTTTTAATTAATCCTGTCTCATTACACAGGACCAAATCTAAGGTTGCTTGCCCCCTGGTCGGTTCAGTTACATACTGCTCAAGAAACCCATCCCTAATACACTCAATGAACTCTTCCTCAAGGCTGCTCTGCCCAATTTGATTTGTCCAGTTAATATGATAATTAAAATCCCCCATAATTATAGCTGTTCCCTTATTACAAGCCTCAACTATTTCCTGATTAATACTCCGTCCAACAGAGTTGCAACTGTTCGGAGGCCTATAGACTACACCCACTTGTGTTTTTTTCCCCTTATTATTCCTTACCTCCACCCAAACTGTTTCACTATCCTGCTCCTTTGACCCAATATCATTTCTCTGTATTATAGTGATTCCTTCCTTTATTAACATAGCCACCCCACCTCCTCTCCCTTCCTGCCTGTCCTTCCTGATTGTTAAATAACCTGGTATGTTTAATTCCCAGTCATGGTCACCCTGCAGCCATGTTTCTGTAATGGCCACAAGATCATACCCATATGTCATTATTTGTGCCGTTAACTCATTCATTTTGTTACGAATGCTACGTGCATTCAGATAAAGAACTTTCAAATATGTTTTGTAACACTTAGTTCCTGTTTTTTCCCTTTTTAGTACTTTACTTTTTACTCCATACCTTCTGTCCCTTCCTGACACATTCTGTTTTTTAATTCCCCCACTGCTACCTAAGTCTATGACCTTCTCTGTTGTCATTTCTATTATTTGCTCTCTAGAAACCTCCCCCCCACTAATTAGTTTAAAGCCCTCTCTACAGCCCTAGTTATATGATTCGCCAGGACTCTAGTCCCAGCACTGGCCAAGTGGAGTCCGTCCCAACAGAACAGCTCCCTCCTGTCCCAGTACTGGTTACGGGGAGCAGGCAGGAATTTGGACATGAGTCTACGTTCGGATCGGTCATGGCCCTGTGGGTAGCGGAGCGGGCCCAGGGGCCGTGTAGCCTGATCCTGCTCCTATTTCGTGTGTCTAATTCTGTTAGATTCAGGAGATGGTTCTGTGATAGTGGATTGGCGGTTAGGATCAGATCAGCCATGATCTTATTGAATGGCGGAGCAGGCTCGAGGGGCCGATTGGCCTACTACTGCTCCTATTTCTTACGTTCGTACGAAGATACTTGCACATATATGGAGGAGGGAATGTTACCGTTAGAGATACATTTCCTTGGCATACTCAACATTGCAGAAAAACTGTAAACTGGATAATCTGATGATGGTATAACAAGCAAAGACACCGGAACATGTAACACTTACAGTTTTTGTTTTCAAGAAGTTATCAGTGCCACTGTGGAGGTGACGTGACATTGTCCATGTCCTATGAAACTACCACCTCCAGTAAAATTATAGAAAGTCTTTGCGGAAGTGAAATACAGTATAAAGCAGAAGAGTTAGAGATGAGCACTTAAATACATAAGTGTCAAAATTCCTATATGAAGGCAGGACGAAAGGGAAACATGAACAGTTTTGACATGAGGTGGTTAAAGAAGGCAGTAAATGTCACCCCAATACGGTAGCACTTACCACGGAGAAAAAATAGGAAATGTTAGCGTTAGGGTGACATTTCGCTACAATATTTCGTTACAGAATTGGCGGGCAGGGGATGAGAATGAGAGAAGTTTGTACAAACCAGCAGCCTCCTCATCTTTTTGAAGTAAGACCATAGGAAGTGCTATCTGTTAATAAAGCTCGAGTTAAATCTTCGCAGATTAAGAACAGCATTGCCAAAGGAAAAGCAAGAGGTATACCGTATAAAATCATGTCTCAATTTCTCTAGGGATATCTTGGTGTAGGCAATCAAGATGTGCCAAGACTAGGTAGCACTTACAGGGTTTTTATGGGAAGAATCTATGCACGCTAGCGTTGTGCTGCCTTTAGACTGCAGAGACAGCACGGCGCTACTAGGGGTATCCTGAAAGAAAGCATCCTTCCGAAAGGCGAAGTATTACTGAAAGAGAGCCTGCACTGGGAAGAAGTGTGAGTAGATTAATGTTAGCATCACCATTTAGCGATCCCACGTGGCGGGTCAGTTCCCAAGAGTTCCGGTTGCACGTCAGGAGCCAGATAGCTATCGCCCAAACATGGTAGCACTTACCACAGCCATAAAATAGAAAATGCTACTGTTCAGGTGACAATTGTCTGTAATGTGAAATGGCAAGGCAGAGACAGGCACAATTCTCCTCAATGAGAAATGTTTCACAGCAATTCAGCAGCTCAATCTACTTTACTAACTAAATCTAGAGGAAAATAAAAAATGTTACAAAGCAAAGATCCCATACTTGCAAACTTAGATCTGCTGCACATTTTTGTCTGTGCTCCTCACTGCAATCTCCATTTCAGGTTGTTGGTCATTTGCAAGGCCTTTATATATTTTCAGCTGCCTAACTTTCAGCTTTGCAACTCGCATATTTTTACTTCCTTTTGAATAGGTGATAATGGTTGCCTTTTGTACCTATGTTGCCATCAAATTAGTTGGTCTCTAATGTTAATCTCAGCTGAAGCATGCCCAAACCTGACGCATGCTTATACTAAAAAATCTGTTAGAATTTGGTATCTACTATCATTTTGAAGAGTTGAGGTTGAATTAAAGTTCCATCAGCCAAATATATATCACGACTACAGGAATTGAGTAGAGTGGATTGGGAAAATAGATTAAAGGGTAAGACGATACATGATCAGTGGTGTACATTTAAGGAGTTATTTTACAACTTCCAAAAAATATATATTCCACTGAGAAGAATAGGGTGTAAAAGAAGACAGCCATCCGTGGCTATGTAAAGAAATTAAGGATAGTATTCGACTAAAAACAAGGGCATATAAGGTAGCCAAATCTAGTGGGAGGATAGAGGATTGGGGAAACTTTAAAAGACAGTAAAAAATGACAAAATGATTGATTAAGAAATGGAAGATAGATTATGAATTAGCAAAAAATATAAAAACAGATAGTAAGAGTTTTTATAGTTATATAAAAGAAAAAGGGTGGCTAAAGTAAATGTTGGTGCCTGAGAGGATGAGACCGGGAAATTAATGGTGGGAAATATGGAGATGGCAAATACACTGAATGAATATTTTATATCAGTCTTTACAGTAGAAGACACTAAGAATATCCCAACACTGGACAAACAGGGGGCTAAAGGGGGGGAGGAGGTAAACACAATCAAAATCACTAAGGAAGTGGTACTCGGTAAAATAATGGGACTCAAGGCGGATAAATCACCTGGACCTGATGACTTACATCCTAGGGTCTTGAGGGAAGTGGCGGTCGGGATTGTGGATGCATTGGTAATAATTTTCCAAAACTCCCTGGACTCGGCAAAGGTCCCGGCAGACTGGAAAACTGCTAATGTAACACCCTTATTTAAAAAGGGCAGTAGACAGAAGGCTGGAAACTATAGACCGGTTAGCCTAACATCTGTGGTAGGTAAAATTTTGGAGTCCATTATTAAGGAGACAGTAACAGGACATTTGGATAATCATAATTTAATAGGACAAAGTCAGCATGGTTTTATGAAGGGGAAGTCATGTTTGAGAAATTTGCTGGAGTTCTTTGAGGAAGTAACATATAGGGTGGATAAAGGGGAACCAGTGGACGTAGTGTATTTAGACTTCCAAAAGGCATTTGACAAGGTGCCACACAAATGATTATTGCTTAAGATAAAAAATCACGGGATTGGGGGTAATATTCTGGCATGGATAGAGGATTGGCTATCTAACAGAAGGCAGAGAGTTGGGATAAATGGTTCATTCTCAGACTGGCAATCAATAACTAGTGTTTTCCGCAGGGGTCAGTGCTGGGTCCCCAACTCTTTACAATCTATATTGACGATTTGGAGGAGGGGACCGAGTGTAACATATCAAAGTTTGCAGATGATACTAAGATGGGAGGGAAAGTAGTGAGTGAGGAGGACATAAAAAACCTGCAATTGGAAATAGACAGGCTAAGTAAGTGGGCAGAGATTTGGCAGATGGAATACAATACTGGAAAGTGTGAGGTTATGTACTTTGGCAGGAAAAATCGTAGAGCAAGTTATTACCTCAATGGCAAGAAACTGGAAAGTACTGAAGTACAAAGGGATCTGGGGGTCCTGGTGCACGAAACTCAAAAGGTTAGTATGCAGGTGCATCAAGTGATTAAGAAGGCCAATGGAATGTTGGCTTTCATTGCTAGGGGGATAGAATATAAAAATAGGGAGGTATTGCTTCAGTTGTACAAGGTATTGGTGAGACCGCACCTGGAATACTGCGTACAGTTTTGGTGTCCATACTTAAGAAAGGACATACTTGCTCTCGAGTCAGTACAAAGAAGGTTCACTCGGTTAATCCCGGGGATGAGGGGATGGACATATGAGGAGAGGTTGAGTAGATTGGGACTCTACTCATTGGAGTTCAGAAGAATGAGAGGCGATCTTATTGAAACATATAAGATTGTGAAGGGGTTGGATCGGGTGGATGTGGGGAAAATGTTCCCGATGATGGGTGAAACTAGAACTAGGGGGCATAGTCTTAGAATAAGGGGCTGCTCTTTCAAAACTGAGATGAGGAGGAACTACTTCACTCAGAGGGTGGTAGGTCCATGGAATATGCTGCCCCAAAAAGCTGTAGAAGCTACATCATTACATAAATTTTAAACAGAAACAGACAGTTTCCTAGAAGTAAAGGGAATTAAGGGTTAGAACATAAGAACATAACATAAGAAATAGGAGCAGGAGTAGGCCAATCGGCCCCTCGAGCCTGCTCCACCATTCAATAAGATCATGGCTGATCTGATCCTAACCTCAAATCTTCTATCACTCTGCATCCACCCGAACCCATGTGATCTCCCGGGAGAGGCGAAAAACCAGATAAAGACCCAATGGCCAATTTGGGAGAAAAAAATCTGGGAAATTCCTCTCCGACCCATCTAGGCGATCAAAATTCTTCCAGGAGATCACTCTGTCCCTATATTTTCTACAGTACTTACCTTCTGTAAAGGCGATCTCCACCCCAGCCAGGAACAGGAATAAAACCATCTCCTGAAATCTAACAGAATTAGAACACAGTAGGAGCAGAACAAGGCTACACGGCCCCTGGGCCCGCTCCACTACCCACAGGGCCATGACCATTCCGAACCCAGACTCATGTCCAATTTCCTGCCCGCTCCCCGTAACCCTTAATTCCCTTTACTTCTAGGAAACTATCTATTTCTGTTTTAAATTTATTTAATGATGTAGCTTCCACAGCTTTCTGGGGCAGCAAATTCCACAAACCTACCACCCTCTGAGTGAAGAAGTTTCTTCTCATCTCAGTTTTGAATGAGCAGCCCCTTATTTTAAGATTATGCCCCCTAGTTCTAGTTTCACCCATCATTGGGAACATCCTCACCGCATCCACCCGATCAAGCCCCTTCACAATCTTATATGTTTCAATAAGATCGCCTCTCATTCTTCTGAACTCCAATGAGTAGAGTCCCAATCTACTCAACCTCTCCTCATATGACCACCCCCTCATCCCCGGGATTAACCGAGTGAACCTTCTTTGTACTGACTCGAGAGCAAGTATGTCTTTTCTTAAGTATGGACACCAAAACTGTATGCAGTATTCCAGGTGCGGCCTCACCAATACCTTGTACAACTGCAGCAATACCTCCCTGTTTTTATATTCCAACCCCCTAGCAATAAAAGCCAACATTCCATTGGCCTTCTTAATCACTTGCTGCACCTGCATACTAACTTTTTGAGTTTCGTGCACCAGGACCCCCAGATCCCTTTGTACTACAGTACTTTCCAGTTTCTTGCCATTAAGATAATAACTTGCTCTATGATTTTTCCTGCCAAAGTGCATAACCTCACACTTTCCAGTATTGTATTCCATCTGCCAAATCTCTGCCCACTTACTTAGCCTGTCTATGTCCCTTTGCAGGTTTTTTATGTCCTCCTCACTCACTACTTTCCGTCCCATCTTTGTATCATCTGCAAACTTTGATATGTTACACTCGGTCCCCTCCTCCAAATCGTTAATATAGATTGTAAAGAGTTGGGGACCCAGCACTGACCCCTGCGGAACACCACTAGTTACTGGTTGCCAATCTGAGAACGAACCATTTATCCCAACTCTCTGCTTTCTGTTAGAGAGCCAATCCTCCACCCACGCCAGAATATTACCCCCAATCCCGTGATTTTTTATCTTGAGCAATAATCTTTTGTGTGGCACCTTGTCAAATGCCTTTTGGAAGTCTAAATACACTACGTCCACTGGTTCCCCTTTATCCACCCTGTATGTTACTTCCTCAAAAAACTCAAGCAAATTTGTTAAACATGACTTCCCCTTCATGAAACCATGCTGAGTTTGCCCTATTAAATTATGTTTATCCAAATGTCCCGTTACTGTCTCCTTAATAATGGACTCTAACATTTTACCAACCACAGATGTTAGGCTAACAGGTCTATAGTTTCCAGCCTTCTGCCTACTACCCTTTTTAAATAAGGGTGTTCCATTAGCAGTTTTCCAATCTGCCGGGACCTTTGCTGAGTCCAGTGAGTTTTGGAAAATTATTACCAATGCATCCACAATCCCTACCGCTACTTCCCTCAAGACCCTGGGATGCAAGCCATCAGGTCCAGGGGATTTATCCGCCTTGAGTCCCATTATTTTACCAAGTACCACTTCCTTAGTGATTTTAATTGTATTTAGTTCCTCCCCCCCTAGAGCCCCCTGTTTGTCCAGTGTTGGGATATTCTTAGTGTCCTCTACTGTAAAGACTGATACAAAATAATTGTTCAGTGTTTTTGCCATCTCCATGTTTCCCACCATTAATTTCCCGGTCTCATCCTCTAAGGGACCAACATTTACTTTACCCACCCTTTTTCCTTTTATATAACTATAGAAACTTTTACTGTCTGTTTTTATATTTTTTGCTAATTTACTTTCACAATCTATCTTCCCTTTCTTAATCAATCTTTTTGTTATTTTTTGCTGTCTTTTAAAGACTTCCCAATCTTCCATCCTCCCACTAGATTTGGCTACCTTATATGCCCTTGTTTTTAGTCGGATACTATCCTTAATTACTTTACTTAGCCACGGATGGCTATCTTTTCTTTTACACCCTTTTTTCCTCAGTGGAATATGTTTTTTTGGAAGTTGTAAAATAACTCCTTAAATGTACACCACTGGTCATGTACCGTCTTACCCTTTAATCTATTTTCCCAGTCCACTCTAATTAATTCTGCTCTCATACCTTCATAGTCTCCTTTATTCAAGCTCAGCACGCTTGTTTGAGATCCAACCTTCTCACCCTCTAATTGAATATGGAACTCAACCATGTTATGGTCACTCATTCCAAGGGGATCCTTTACTAGGACATTTTTAATTAATCCTGTCTCATTACACAGGACCAAATCTAAGGTTGCTTGCCCCCTGGTCGGTTCAGTTACATACTGCTCAAGAAACCCATCCCTAATACACTCAATGAACTCTTCCTCAAGGCTGCTCTGCCCAATTTGATTTGTCCAGTTAATATGATAATTAAAATCCCCCATAATTATAGCTGTTCCCTTATTACAAGCCTCAACTATTTCCTGATTAATACTCCGTCCAACAGAGTTGCAACTGTTCGGAGGCCTATAGACTACACCCACTTGTGTTTTTTTCCCCTTATTATTCCTTACCTCCACCAAAACTGTTTCACTATCCTGCTCCTTTGACCCAATATCATTTCTCTGTATTATAGTGATTCCTTCCTTTATTAACATAGCCACCCCACCTCCTCTCCCTTCCTGCCTGTCCTTCCTGATTGTTAAATAACCTGGTATGTTTAATTCCCAGTCATGGTCACCCTGCAGCCATGTTTCTGTAATGGCCACAAGATCATACCCATATGTCATTATTTGTGCCGTTAACTCATTCATTTTGTTACGAATGCTACGTGCATTCAGATAAAGAACTTTCAAATATGTTTTGTAACACTTAGTTCCTGTTTTTTCCCTTTTTAGTACTTTACTTTTTACTCCATACCTTCTGTCCCTTCCTGACACATTCTGTTTTTTAATTCCCCCACTGCTACCTAAGTCTATGACCTTCTCTGTTGTCATTTCTATTATTTGCTCTCTAGAAACCTCCCCCCCACTAATTAGTTTAAAGCCCTCTCTACAGCCCTAGTTATATGATTCGCCAGGACTCTAGTCCCAGCACTGGCCAAGTGGAGTCCGTCCCAACAGAACAGCTCCCTCCTGTCCCAGTACTGGTTACGGGGAGCAGGCAGGAATTTGGACATGAGTCTACGTTCGGATCGGTCATGGCCCTGTGGGTAGCGGAGCGGGCCCAGGGGCCATGTAGCCTGATCCTGCTCCTATTTCGTGTGTCTAATTCTGTTAGATTCAGGAGATGGTTCTGTGATAGTGGATTGGCGGTTAGGATCAGATCAGCCATGATCTTATTGAATGGCGGAGCAGGCTCGAGGGGCCGATTGGCCTACTACTGCTCCTATTTCTTACGTTCGTACGAAGATACTTGCACATATATGGAGGAGGGAATGTTACCGTTAGAGATACATTTCCTTGGCATACTCAACATTGCAGAAAAACTGTAAACTGGATAATCTGATGATGGTATAACAAGCAAAGACACCGGAACATGTAACACTTACAGTTTTTGTTTTCAAGAAGTTATCAGTGCCACTGTGGAGGTGACGTGACATTGTCCATGTCCTATGAAACTACCACCTCCAGTAAAATTATAGAAAGTCTTTGCGGAAGTGAAATACAGTATAAAGCAGAAGAGTTAGAGATGAGCACTTAAATACATAAGTGTCAAAATTCCTATATGAAGGCAGGACGAAAGGGAAACATGAACAGTTTTGACATGAGGTGGTTAAAGAAGGCAGTAAATGTCACCCCAATACGGTAGCACTTACCACGGAGAAAAAATAGGAAATGTTAGCGTTAGGGTGACATTTCGCTACAATATTTCGTTACAGAATTGGCGGGCAGGGGATGAGAATGAGAGAAGTTTGTACAAACCAGCAGCCTCCTCATCTTTTTGAAGTAAGACCATAGGAAGTGCTATCTGTTAATAAAGCTCGAGTTAAATCTTCGCAGATTAAGAACAGCATTGCCAAAGGAAAAGCAAGAGGTATACCGTATAAAATCATGTCTCAATTTCTCTAGGGATATCTTGGTGTAGGCAATCAAGATGTGCCAAGACTAGGTAGCACTTACAGGGTTTTTATGGGAAGAATCTATGCACGCTAGCGTTGTGCTGCCTTTAGACTGCAGAGACAGCACGGCGCTACTAGGGGTATCCTGAAAGAAAGCATCCTTCCGAAAGGCGAAGTATTACTGAAAGAGAGCCTGCACTGGGAAGAAGTGTGAGTAGATTAATGTTAGCATCACCATTTAGCGATCCCACGTGGCGGGTCAGTTCCCAAGAGTTCCGGTTGCACGTCAGGAGCCAGATAGCTATCGCCCAAACATGGTAGCACTTACCACAGCCATAAAATAGAAAATGCTACTGTTCAGGTGACAATTGTCTGTAATGTGAAATGGCAAGGCAGAGACAGGCACAATTCTCCTCAATGAGAAATGTTTCACAGCAATTCAGCAGCTCAATCTACTTTACTAACTAAATCTAGAGGAAAATAAAAAATGTTACAAAGCAAAGATCCCATACTTGCAAACTTAGATCTGCTGCACATTTTTGTCTGTGCTCCTCACTGCAATCTCCATTTCAGGTTGTTGGTCATTTGCAAGGCCTTTATATATTTTCAGCTGCCTAACTTTCAGCTTTGCAACTCGCATATTTTTACTTCCTTTTGAATAGGTGATAATGGTTGCCTTTTGTACCTATGTTGCCATCAAATTAGTTGGTCTCTAATGTTAATCTCAGCTGAAGCATGCCCAAACCTGACGCATGCTTATACTAAAAAATCTGTTAGAATTTGGTATCTACTATCATTTTGAAGAGTTGAGGTTGAATTAAAGTTCCATCAGCCAAATATATATCACGACTACAGGAATTGAGTAGAGTGGATTGGGAAAATAGATTAAAGGGTAAGACGATACATGATCAGTGGTGTACATTTAAGGAGTTATTTTACAACTTCCAAAAAATATATATTCCACTGAGAAGAATAGGGTGTAAAAGAAGACAGCCATCCGTGGCTATGTAAAGAAATTAAGGATAGTATTCGACTAAAAACAAGGGCATATAAGGTAGCCAAATCTAGTGGGAGGATAGAGGATTGGGGAAACTTTAAAAGACAGTAAAAAATGACAAAATGATTGATTAAGAAATGGAAGATAGATTATGAATTAGCAAAAAATATAAAAACAGATAGTAAGAGTTTTTATAGTTATATAAAAGAAAAAGGGTGGCTAAAGTAAATGTTGGTGCCTGAGAGGATGAGACCGGGAAATTAATGGTGGGAAATATGGAGATGGCAAATACACTGAATGAATATTTTATATCAGTCTTTACAGTAGAAGACACTAAGAATATCCCAACACTGGACAAACAGGCGGCTAAAGGGGGGGAGGAGGTAAACACAATCAAAATCACTAAGGAAGTGGTACTCGGTAAAATAATGGGACTCAAGGCGGATAAATCACCTGGACCTGATGACTTACATCCTAGGGTCTTGAGGGAAGTGGCGGTCGGGATTGTGGATGCATTGGTAATAATTTTCCAAAACTCCCTGGACTCGGCAAAGGTCCCGGCAGACTGGAAAACTGCTAATGTAACACCCTTATTTAAAAAGGGCAGTAGACAGAAGGCTGGAAACTATAGACCGGTTAGCCTAACATCTGTGGTAGGTAAAATTTTGGAGTCCATTATTAAGGAGACAGTAACAGGACATTTGGATAATCATAATTTAATAGGACAAAGTCAGCATGGTTTTATGAAGGGGAAGTCATGTTTGAGAAATTTGCTGGAGTTCTTTGAGGAAGTAACATATAGGGTGGATAAAGGGGAACCAGTGGACGTAGTGTATTTAGACTTCCAAAAGGCATTTGACAAGGTGCCACACAAAAGATTATTGCTTAAGATAAAAAATCACGGGATTGGGGGTAATATTCTGGCATGGATAGAGGATTGGCTATCTAACAGAAGGCAGAGAGTTGGGATAAATGGTTCATTCTCAGACTGGCAATCAATAACTAGTGTTTTCCGCAGGGGTCAGTGCTGGGTCCCCAACTCTTTACAATCTATATTGACGATTTGGAGGAGGGGACCGAGTGTAACATATCAAAGTTTGCAGATGATACTAAGATGGGAGGGAAAGTAGTGAGTGAGGAGGACATAAAAAACCTGCAATTGGAAATAGACAGGCTAAGTAAGTGGGCAGAGATTTGGCAGATGGAATACAATACTGGAAAGTGTGAGGTTATGTACTTTGGCAGGAAAAATCGTAGAGCAAGTTATTACCTCAATGGCAAGAAACTGGAAAGTACTGAAGTACAAAGGGATCTGGGGGTCCTGGTGCACGAAACTCAAAAGGTTAGTATGCAGGTGCATCAAGTGATTAAGAAGGCCAATGGAATGTTGGCTTTCATTGCTAGGGGGATAGAATATAAAAATAGGGAGGTATTGCTTCAGTTGTACAAGGTATTGGTGAGACCGCACCTGGAATACTGCGTACAGTTTTGGTGTCCATACTTAAGAAAGGACATACTTGCTCTCGAGTCAGTACAAAGAAGGTTCACTCGGTTAATCCCGGGGATGAGGGGATGGACATATGAGGAGAGGTTGAGTAGATTGGGACTCTACTCATTGGAGTTCAGAAGAATGAGAGGCGATCTTATTGAAACATATAAGATTGTGAAGGGGTTGGATCGGGTGGATGTGGGGAAAATGTTCCCGATGATGGGTGAAACTAGAACTAGGGGGCATAGTCTTAGAATAAGGGGCTGCTCTTTCAAAACTGAGATGAGGAGGAACTACTTCACTCAGAGGGTGGTAGGTCCATGGAATATGCTGCCCCAAAAAGCTGTAGGAGCTACATCATTACATAAATTTTAAACAGAAATAGACAGTTTCCTAGAAGTAAAGGGAATTAAGGGTTACGGGGAGCAGGCAGGAATTTGGACATGAGTCTACGTTCGGATCGGTCATGGCCCTGTGGGTAGCGGAGCGGGCCCAGGGGCCGTGTAGCCTGATCCTGCTCCTATTTCGTGTGTCTAATTCTGTTAGATTCAGGAGATGGTTCTGTGATAGTGGATTGGCGGTTAGGATCAGATCAGCCATGATCTTATTGAATGGCGGAGCAGGCTCGAGGGGCCGATTGGCCTACTACTGCTCCTATTTCTTACGTTCGTACGAAGATACTTGCACATATATGGAGGAGGGAATGTTACCGTTAGAGATACATTTCCTTGGCATACTCAACATTGCAGAAAAACTGTAAACTGGATAATCTGATGATGGTATAACAAGCAAAGACACCGGAACATGTAACACTTACAGTTTTTGTTTTCAAGAAGTTATCAGTGCCACTGTGGAGGTGACGTGACATTGTCCATGTCCTATGAAACTACCACCTCCAGTAAAATTATAGAAAGTCTTTGCGGAAGTGAAATACAGTATAAAGCAGAAGAGTTAGAGATGAGCACTTAAATACATAAGTGTCAAAATTCCTATATGAAGGCAGGACGAAAGGGAAACATGAACAGTTTTGACATGAGGTGGTTAAAGAAGGCAGTAAATGTCACCCCAATACGGTAGCACTTACCACGTAGAAAAAATAGGAAATGTTAGCGTTAGGGTGACATTTCGCTACAATATTTCGTTACAGAATTGGCGGGCAGGGGATGAGAATGAGAGAAGTTTGTACAAACCAGCAGCCTCCTCATCTTTTTGAAGTAAGACCATAGGAAGTGCTATCTGTTAATAAAGCTCGAGTTAAATCTTCGCAGATTAAGAACAGCATTGCCAAAGGAAAAGCAAGAGGTATACCGTATAAAATCATGTCTCAATTTCTCTAGGGATATCTTGGCATAGGCAATCAAGATGTGCCAAGACTAGGTAGCACTTACAGGGTTTTTATGGGAAGAATCTATGCACGCTAGCGTTGTGCTGCCTTTAGACTGCAGAGACAGCACGGCGCTACTAGGGGTATCCTGAAAGAAAGCATCCTTCCGAAAGGCGAAGTATTACTGAAAGAGAGCCTGCACTGGGAAGAAGTGTGAGTAGATTAATGTTAGCATCACCATTTAGCGATCCCACGTGGCGGGTCAGTTCCCAAGAGTTCCGGTTGCACGTCAGGAGCCAGATAGCTATCGCCCAAACATGGTAGCACTTACCACAGCCATAAAATAGAAAATGCTACTGTTCAGGTGACAATTGTCTGTAATGTGAAATGGCAAGGCAGAGACAGGCACAATTCTCCTCAATGAGAAATGTTTCACAGCAATTCAGCAGCTCAATTTACTTTACTAACTAAATCTAGAGGAAAATAAAAAATGTTACAAAGCAAAGATCCCATACTTGCAAACTTAGATCTGCTGCACATTTTTGTCTGTGCTCCTCACTGCAATCTCCATTTCAGGTTGTTGGTCATTAGCAAGGCCTTTATATATTTTCAGCTGCCTAACTTTCAGCTTTGCAACTCGCATATTTTTACTTCCTTTTGAATAGGTGATAATGGTTGCCTTTTGTACCTATGTTGCCATCAAATTAGTTGGTCTCTAATGTTAATCTCAGCTGAAGCATGCCCAAACCTGACGCATGCTTATACTAAAAAATCTGTTAGAATTTGGTATCTACTATCATTTTGAAGAGTTGAGGTTGAATTAAAGTTCCATCAGCCAAATATATATCACGACTACAGGAATTGAGTAGAGTGGATTGGGAAAATAGATTAAAGGGTAAGACGATACATGATCAGTGGTGTACATTTAAGGAGTTATTTTACAACTTCCAAAAAATATATATTCCACTGAGAAGAATAGGGTGTAAAAGAAGACAGCCATCCGTGGCTATGTAAAGAAATTAAGGATAGTATTCGACTAAAAACAAGGGCATATAAGGTAGCCAAATCTAGTGGGAGGATAGAGGATTGGGGAAACTTTAAAAGACAGTAAAAAATGACAAAATGATTGATTAAGAAATGGAAGATAGATTATGAATTAGCAAAAAATATAAAAACAGATAGTAAGAGTTTTTATAGTTATATAAAAGAAAAAGGGTGGCTAAAGTAAATGTTGGTGCCTGAGAGGATGAGACCGGGAAATTAATGGTGGGAAATATGGAGATGGCAAATACACTGAATGAATATTTTATATCAGTCTTTACAGTAGAAGACACTAAGAATATCCCAACACTGGACAAACAGGCGGCTAAAGGGGGGGAGGAGGTAAACACAATCAAAATCACTAAGGAAGTGGTACTCGGTAAAATAATGGGACTCAAGGCGGATAAATCACCTGGACCTGATGACTTACATCCTAGGGTCTTGAGGGAAGTGGCGGTCGGGATTGTGGATGCATTGGTAATAATTTTCCAAAACTCCCTGGACTCGGCAAAGGTCCCGGCAGACTGGAAAACTGCTAATGTAACACCCTTATTTAAAAAGGGCAGTAGACAGAAGGCTGGAAACTATAGACCGGTTAGCCTAACATCTGTGGTAGGTAAAATTTTGGAGTCCATTATTAAGGAGACAGTAACAGGACATTTGGATAATCATAATTTAATAGGACAAAGTCAGCATGGTTTTATGAAGGGGAAGTCATGTTTGAGAAATTTGCTGGAGTTCTTTGAGGAAGTAACATATAGGGTGGATAAAGGGGAACCAGTGGACGTAGTGTATTTAGACTTCCAAAAGGCATTTGACAAGGTGCCACACAAATGATTATTGCTTAAGATAAAAAATCACGGGATTGGGGGTAATATTCTGGCATGGATAGAGGATTGGCTATCTAACAGAAGGCAGAGAGTTGGGATAAATGGTTCATTCTCAGACTGGCAATCAATAACTAGTGTTTTCCGCAGGGGTCAGTGCTGGGTCCCCAACTCTTTACAATCTATATTGACGATTTGGAGGAGGGGACCGAGTGTAACATATCAAAGTTTGCAGATGATACTAAGATGGGAGGGAAAGTAGTGAGTGAGGAGGACATAAAAAACCTGCAATTGGAAATAGACAGGCTAAATAAGTGGGCAGAGATTTGGCAGATGGAATACAATACTGGAAAGTGTGAGGTTATGTACTTTGGCAGGAAAAATCGTAGAGCAAGTTATTACCTCAATGGCAAGAAACTGGAAAGTACTGAAGTACAAAGGGATCTGGGGGTCCTGGTGCACGAAACTCAAAAGGTTAGTATGCAGGTGCATCACGTGATTAAGAAGGCCAATGGAATGTTGGCTTTCATTGCTAGGGGGATAGAATATAAAAATAGGGAGGTATTGCTTCAGTTGTACAAGGTATTGGTGAGACCGCACCTGGAATACTGCGTACAGTTTTGGTGTCCATACTTAAGAAAGGACATACTTGCTCTCGAGTCAGTACAAAGAAGGTTCACTCGGTTAATCCCGGGGATGAGGGGATGGACATATGAGGAGAGGTTGAGTAGATTGGGACTCTACTCATTGGAGTTCAGAAGAATGAGAGGCGATCTTATTGAAACATATAAGATTGTGAAGGGGTTGGATCGGGTGGATGTGGGGAAAATGTTCCCGATGATGGGTGAAACTAGAACTAGGGGGCATAGTCTTAGAATAAGGGGCTGCTCTTTCAAAACTGAGATGAGGAGGAACTACTTCACTCAGAGGGTGGTAGGTCCATGGAATATGCTGCCCCAAAAAGCTGTAGAAGCTACATCATTACATAAATTTTAAACAGAAATAGACAGTTTCCTAGAAGTAAAGGGAATTAAGGGTTACGGGGAGCAGGCAGGAATTTGGACATGAGTCTACGTTCGGATCGGTCATGGCCCTGTGGGTAGCGGAGCGGGCCCAGGGGCCGTGTAGCCTGATCCTGCTCCTATTTCGTGTGTCTAATTCTGTTAGATTCAGGAGATGGTTCTGTGATAGTGGATTGGCGGTTAGGATCAGATCAGCCATGATCTTATTGAATGGCGGAGCAGGCTCGAGGGGCCGATTGGCCTACTACTGCTCCTATTTCTTACGTTCGTACGAAGATACTTGCACATATATGGAGGAGGGAATGTTACCGTTAGAGATACATTTCCTTGGCATACTCAACATTGCAGAAAAACTGTAAACTGGATAATCTGATGATGGTATAACAAGCAAAGACACCAGAACATGTAACACTTACAGTTTTTGTTTTCAAGAAGTTATCAGTGCCACTGTGGAGGTGACGTGACGTTGTCCATGTCCTATGAAACTACCACCTCCAGTAAAATTATAGAAAGTCTTTGCGGAAGTGAAATACAGTATAAAGCAGAAGAGTTAGAGATGAGCACTTAAATACATAAGTGTCAAAATTCCTATATGAAGGCAGGACGAAAGGGAAACATGAACAGTTTTGACATGAGGTGGTTAAAGAAGGCAGTAAATGTCACCCCAATACGGTAGCACTTACCACGTAGAAAAAATAGGAAATGTTAGCGTTAGGGTGACATTTCGCTACAATATTTCGTTACAGAATTGGCGGGCAGGGGATGAGAATGAGAGAAGTTTGTACAAACCAGCAGCCTCCTCATCTTTTTTAAGTAAGACCATAGGAAGTGCTATCTGTTAATAAAGCTCGAGTTAAATCTTCGCAGATTAAGAACAGCATTGCCAAAGGAAAAGCAAGAGGTATACCGTATAAAATCATGTCTCAATTTCTCTAGGGATATCTTGGCGTAGGCAATCAAGATGTGCCAAGACTAGGTGGCACTTCCAGGGTTTTTATGGGAAGAATCTGTGCACGCTAGCGTTGTGCTGCCTTTAGACTGCAGAGACAGCACGGCACTACTAGGGGTATCCTGAAAGAAAGCATCCCTCCGAAAGGCGAAGTATTACTGAAAGAGAGCCTGCACTGGGAAGAAGTGTGAGTAGATTAATGTTAGCATCACCATTTAGCGATCCCACGTGGCGGGTCAGTTCCCAAGAGTTCCGGTTGCACGTCAGGAGCCAGATAGCTATCGCCCAAACATGGTAGCACTTACCACAGCCATAAATAGAAAATGCTACTGTTCAGGTGACAATTGTCTGTAATGTGAAATGGCAAGGCAGAGACAGGCACAGTTCTCCTCAATGAGAAATGTTTCACAGCAATTCAGCAGCTCAATCTACTTTACTGACTAAATCTAGAGGAAAATAAAAAATGTTACAAAGCAAAGATCCCATACTTGCAAACTTAGATCTGCTGCACATTTTTGTCTGTGCTCCTCACTGCAATCTCCATTTCAGGTTGTTGGTCATTTGCTGCATGCAACGCAAGGCCTTTATATATTTTCAGCTGCCTAACTTTCAGCTTTGCAGCTTGCATATTTTTACTTCCTTTTGAATAGGTGATAATGGTTGCCTTTTGTACCTATGTTGCCATCAAATTAGTTGGTCTCTAATGTTAATCTCAGCTGAAGCATGCCCAAACCTGATGCATGCTTATACTAAAAAATCTGTTAGAATTTGGTATCTACTATCATTTTGAAGAGTTGAGGTTGAATTAAAGTTCCATCAGCCAAATATATATCACGACTACAGGAATTGAGTAGAGTGGATTGGGAAAATAGATTAAAGGGTAAGACGATACATGATCAGTGGTGTACATTTAAGGAGTTATTTTACAACTTCCAAAAAATATACATTCCACTGAGAAGAATAGGGTGTAAAAGAAAAGACAGCCATCCGTGGCTATGCAAATAAATTAAGGATAGTATTCGACTAAAAACAAGGGCATATAAGGTAGCCAAATCTAGTGGGAGGATAGAGGATTGGGAAAACTTTAAAAGACAGTAAAAAATGACAAAATGATTGATTAAGAAATGGAAGATAGATTATGAAAGTAAATTAGCAAAAAATATAAAAACAGATAGTAAGAGTTTTTATAGTTATATAAAAAGAAAAAGGGTGGCTAAAGTAAATGTTGGTGCCTTAGAGGATGAGACCGGGAAATTAATGGTGGGAAATATGGAGATGGCAAAAACACTGAATGAATATTTTATATCAGTCTTTACAGTAGAAGACACTAAGAATATCCCAACACTGGAAAAACAGGGGGCTAAAGGTGGGGAGGAGCTAAACACGATCAAAATCACGAAGGAAGTGGTACTCGGTAAAATAATGAGACTCAAGGCGGATAAATCACCTGGACCTGATGGCTTACATCCTAGGGTCTTGAGGGAGGTGGCGGTCGGGATTGTGGATGCATTGGTAATAATTTTCCAAAACTCCCTGGACTCGGCAAAGGTCCCGGCAGACTGGAAAACTGCTAATGTAACACCCTTATTTAAAAAGGGCAGTAGACAGAAGGCTGGAAACTATAGACCGGTTAGCTTAACATCTGTGGTAGGTAAAATTTTGGAGTCCATTATTAAGGAGACAGTAACAGGACATTTGGATAATAATAATTTAATAGGACAAAGTCAGCATCGTTTTATGAAGGGGAAGTCATGTTTGACAAATTTGCTGGAGTTCTTTGAGGAAGTAACATATAGGGTGGATAAAGGGGAACCAGTGGACGTAGTGTATTTAGACCTCCAAAAGGCATTTGACAAGGTGCCACACAAAAGATTATTGCTTAAGATAAAAAATCACGGGATTGGGGGTAATATTCTGGCATGGATAGAGGATTGGCTATCTAACAGAAGGCAGAGAGTTGGGATAAATGGTTCATTCTCAGGCTGGCAATCAGTAACTAGTGTTTTCCGCAGGGGTCAGTGCTGGGTCCCCAACTCCTTACAATCCATATTAACGATTTGGAGGAGGGGACCGAGTGTAACATATCAAAGTTTGCAGATGATACTAAGATGGGAGGGAAAGTAGTGAGTGAGGAGGACATAAAAAACCTGCAATTGGAAATAGACAGGCTAAGTAAGTGGGCAGAGATTTGGCAGATGGAATACAATACTGGAAAGTGTGAGGTTATGTACTTTGGCAGGAAAAATCGTAGAGCAAGTTATTATCTTAATGGCAAGAAACTTGAAAGTACTGAAGTACAAAGGGATCTGGGGGTCCTGGTGCACGAAACTCAAAAGGTTAGTATGCAGGTGCATCAAGTGATTAAGAAGGCCAATGGAATGTTGGCTTTCATTGCTAGGGGGATAGAATATAAAAATAGGGAGGTATTGCTTCAGTTGTACAAGGTATTGGTGAGACCGCACCTGGAATACTGCGTACAGTTTTGGTGTCCATACTTAAGAAAGGGCATACTTGCTCTCGAGTCAGTACAAAGAAGGTTCACTCGGTTAATCCCGGGGATGAGGGGATGGACATATGAGGAGAGGTTGAGTAGATTGGGACTCTACTCATTGGAGTTCAGAAGAATGAGAGGCGATCTTATTGAAACATATAAGATTGTGAAGGGGTTGGATTGGGTGGATGTGGGGAAAATGCTCCCGATGATGGGTGAAACTAGAACTAGGGGGCATAGTCTTAGAATAAGTGGCTGCTCTTTCAAAACTGAGATGAGGAGGAACTACTTCACTCAGAGGGTGGTAGGTCCATGGAATATGCTGCCCGAAAAAGCTGTAGAAGCTACATCATTACATAAATTTTAAACAGAAATAGACAGTTTCCTAGAAGTAAAGGGAATTAAGGGTTACGGGGAGCAGGCAGGAATTTGGACATGAGTCTACGTTCGGATCGGTCATGGCCCTGTGGGTAGCAGAGTGGGCCCAGGGGCCGTGTAGCCTGATCCTGCTCCTATTTCGTGTGTCTAATTCTGTTAGATTCAGGAGATGGTTCTGTGATAGTGGATTGGCGGTTAGGATCAGATCAGCCATGATCTTATTGAATGGCGGAGCAGGCTCGAGGGGCCGATTGGCCTACTACTGCTCCTATTTCTTACGTTCGTACGAAGATACTTGCACATATATGGAGGAGGGAATGTTACCGTTAGAGATACATTTCCTTGGCATACTCAACATTGCAGAAAAACTGTAAACTGGACAATCTGATGATGGTATAACAAGCAAAGACACCACAACATGTAGCAATTACAGTTTTGTTTTCAAGAAGCTATCAGTACCAATGTTGAGGTGACTTGACATTGTCCATGTCCTATGAAAGTACCAGCTCCAGTAAAAGTATAGAAAGTCTTTGCGGAAGTGAAATGCAGTATAAAGCAGAACAGTTAGAGATGAGCACTTAAAGACATAAGAGACAAAATTCCTATATGCCGGGAGGACGAAAGGGAAACATGAACAGTTTTGACATGAGGTGGTTAAAGAAGGCAGTAAATGTCACCCCAATACGGTAGCACTTACCACGTAGAAAAAATAGGAAATGTTAGCGTTAGGGTGACATTTCGCTACAATATTTCGTTACAGAATTGGCGGGCAGGGGATGAGAATGAGAGAAGTTTGTACAAACCAGCAGCCTCCTCATCTTTTTGAAGTAAGACCATAGGAAGTGCTATCTGTTAATAAAGCTCGAGTTAAATCTTCGCAGATTAAGAACAGCATTGCCAAAGGAAAAGCAAGAGGTATACCGTATAAAGTCATGTCTCAATTTCTCTAGGGATATCTTGGCGTAGGCAATCAAGATGTGCCAAGACTAGGTGGCACTTCCAGGGTTTTTATGGGAAGAATCTGTGCACGCTAGCGTTGTGCTGCCTTTAGACTGCAGAGACAGCACGGCACTACTTGGGGTATCCTGAAAGAAAGCATCCTTCCGAAAGGCGAAGTATTACTGAAAGAGAGCCTGCACTGGGAAGAAGTGTGAGTAGATTAATGTTAGCATCACCATTTAGCGATCCCACGTGGCGGGTCAGTTCCCAAGAGTTCCGGTTGCACGTCAGGAGCCAGATAGCTATCGCCCAAACATGGTAGCACTTACCACAGCCATAAAATAGAAAATGCTACTGTTCAGGTGACAATTGTCTGTAATGTGAAATGGCAAGGCAGAGACAGGCACAGTTCTCCTCAATGAGAAATGTTTCACAGCAATTCAGCAGCTCAATCTACTTTACTGACTAAATCTAGAGGAAAATAAAAAATGTTACAAAGCAAAAATCCCATACTTGCAAACTTAGATCTGCTGCACATTTTTGTCTGTGCTCCTCACTGCAATCTCCATTTCAGGTTGTTGGTCATTTGCTGCATGCAACGCAAGGCCTTTATATATTTTCAGCTGCCTAACTTTCAGCTTTGCAACTCGCATATTTTTACTTCCTTTTGAATAGGTGATAATGGTTGCCTTTTGTACCTATGTTGCCATCAAATTAGTTGGTCTCTAATGTTAATCTCAGCTGAAGCATGCCCAAACCTGATGCATGCTTATACTAAAAAATCTGTTAGAATTTGGTATCTACTATCATTTTGAAGAGTTGAGGTTGAATTAAAGTTCCATCAGCCAAATATATATCACGACTACAGGAATTGAGTAGAGTGGATTGGGAAAATAGATTAAAGGGTAAGACGATACATGATCAGTGGTGTACATTTAAGGAGTTATTTTACAACTTCCAAAAAATATACATTCCACTGAGAAGAATAGGGTGTAAAAGAAAAGACAGCCATCCGTGGCTATGTAAAGAAATTAAGGATAGTATTCGACTAAAAACAAGGGCATATAAGGTAGCCAAATCTAGTGGGAGGATAGAGGATTGGGAAAACTTTAAAAGACAGTAAAAAATGACAAAATGATTGATTAAGAAATGGAAGATAGATTATGAAAGTAAATTAGCAAAAAATATAAAAACAGATAGTAAGAGATTTTATAGTTATATAAAAAGAAAAAGGGTGGCTAAAGTAAAAATTGGTGCCTTAGAGGATGAGACCGGGAAATTAATGGTAATACTGAAAAATCTGTTAGAATTTGATAGCTACTATAATTTTGAAGAGTTGAGATTGAACTAAATTCCATCAGCCAGATATATATCACACCTACAGGAAGATACTTGCACATATATGGAGGAGGGAATGTTACCGTTAGAGATATATTTCCTTGGCATACTCAACATTGCAGAAAAACTGTAAACTGGACAATCTGATGATAGTATAACAAGCAAAGACACCAGAACATGTAGCAATTACAGTTTTGTTTTCAAGAAGCTATCAGTGCCACTGTTGAGGTGACTTGACATTGTCCATGTCCTATGAAACTACCACTCCAGTAAAAGTGTAGAAAGTCTTTGCGGAAGTGAAATACAGTATAAAGCAGAACATTTAGAGATGAGCACTTGAAGACATTAGAGTCAAAATTCCTATATGAAGGCAGGACGAAAAGGAAACATGATCAGTTTTGACATGAGGTGGTTAAAGAAGGCAGTAAATGTCACCCCAATACGGTAGCACTTACCACGTAGAAAAAATAGGAAATGTTAGCGTTAGGATGACATTTCGCTACAATATTTCGATACAGAGTTGGCGGGCAGGGGATGAGAATGAGAGAAGTTTGTACAAACCAGCAGGCTCCTCATCTTTTTGAAGTAAGACTTTAGGAAGTGCTATCTGTTAATAAAGCTCTCGTCAAATCTTCTCAGATTAAGAAAAGCATTGCCAAAGGAAAAGCAAGAGGTTTCCCGTATAAAATCATGTCTCAATTTCTCAATTGCCTTTTGTACCTATGTTGCCATCAATTTAGTTGGTCTCTAATGTTAATCTGAGCTGATGCATGCTTATACTAAAATATCTGTTAGAATTTTTAGCTAGATTAATTTTGATAATTGACAATTAAATCAAAGTGTCTCTGTTATCTCCTCCACCCCCATAACCTCCCAGAGATGTCTGCGCTCTTCTAATTCTGGTCTCTTTTGCATCCCTGATTTTAATCGATCAAACATTTGTTGCCGTGCCTTCATAAGAACATAAGAACATAAGAAATAGGAGCAGGAGTAGGCCAATCGGCCCCTCGAGCCTGCTCCGCCATTCAATAAGATCATGGCTGATCTGATCCTAACCGCCAATCCACTATCACAGAACCATCTCCTGAATTTAACAGAATTAGACACACGAAATAGGAGCAGGATCAGGCTACACGGCCCCTGGGCCCGCTCCGCTACCCACAGGGCCATGACCGATCCGAACCTAGACTCATGTCCAAATTCCTGCCTGCTCCCCGTAACCTTTAATTCCCTTTACTTCTAGGAAACTGTCTATTTCTGTTTTAAATTTATGTAATGATGTAGCTTCTACAGCTTTTTGGGGCAGCATATTCCATGGACCTACCACCCTCTGAGTGAAGTAGTTCCTCCTCATCTCAGTTTTGAAAGAGCAGCCCCTTATTCTAAGACTATGCCCCCTAGTTCTAGTTTCACCCATCATCGGGAACATCTTCCCCGCTTCCACCCGATCCAAACCCTTCACAATCTTATATGTTTCAATAAGATCGCCTTTCATTCTTCTGAACTCCAATGAGTAGAGTCCCAATCTACTCAACCTCTCCTCATATGTCCATCCCCTCATCCTCGGGATTAACCGAGTGAACCTTCTTTGTACTGACTCGAGAGCAAGTATGTCCTTTCTTAAGTATGGACACCAAAACTGTATGGAGTATTCCAGGTGCGGTCTCACCAATACCTTGTACAACTGAAGCAATACCTCCCTATTTTTATATTCTATCCCCCTAGCAATGAAAGCCAACATTCCATTGGCCTTCTTAATCACTTGATGCACCTGCATGCTAACCTTTTGAATTTCGTGCACCAGGACCCCGAGATCCCTTTGTACTTCAGTACTTTCCAGTTTCTTGCCATTAAGATAATAACTTGCTCTACGAGTTTTCCTGCCAAAGTGCATAACCTCACACTTTCCAGTATTGTATTCCATCTGCCAAATCTCTGCCCACTTACTTAGCCTGTCGATGTCCCCTTGCAGGTTTTTTATGTCCTCCTCACTCCCTACTTTCCCTCCCATCTTAGTATCATCTGCAAACTTTGATATGTTACAATCGGTCCCCTCCTCCAAATCGTTAATATAGATTGCAAAGAGTTGGGGACCCAGCACTGACCCCTGCGGAACACCACTAGTTACTGATTGCCAGTCTGAGAATGAACCATTTATCCCAACTCTCTGCCTTCTGTTAGATAGCCAATCCTCTATCCATGCCAGAATATTACCCCCAATCCCGTGATTTTTTATCTTAAGCAATAATCTTTTGTGTGGCACCTTGTCAAATGCCTTTTGGAAGTCTAAATACACTACGTCCACTGGTTCCCCTTTATCCACCCTATACGTTACTTCCTCAAAGAACTCCAGCAAATTTGTCAAACATGACTTCCCCTTCATAAAACCATGCTGACTTTGTCCTATTAAATTATGATTATCCAAAAGTCCTGTTACTGTCTCCTTAATAATGGACTCCAAAATTTTACCTACCACAGATGTTAGGCTAACCGATCTATAGTTTCCAGCCTTCTGTCTACTGCCCTTTTTAAATAAGGGTGTTACATTTGCAGTTTTCCAGTCTGCCGGGACCTTTGCCGAGTCCAGGGAGTTTTGGAAAATTATTACCAATGCATCCACAATCCCTACCGCCACTTCCCTCAAGACCCTAGGATGTAAGCCATCAGGTCCAGGTGATTTATCCGCCTTGAGTCCCATTATTTTACCGAGTACCACTTCCTTAGTGATTTTGATCATGTTTAGCTCCTCCCCCCCTTTAGCCCCCTGTTTGTCCAGTGTTGGGATATTCTTAGTGTCTTCTAATGTAAAGACTGATGTAAAATATTCATTCAGTGTTTTTGCCATCTCCATATTTCCCACCATTAATTTCCCGGTCTCATCCTCTAAGGGACCAACATTTACTTTAGCCACCCTTTTTCTTTTTATATAACTATAAAAACTCTGACTATCTGTTTTTATATTTTTTGCTAATTTACTTTCATAATCTATCTTCCCTTTCTTAATCAATCTTTTTGTTATTTTTTGCTGTCTTTTAAAGTTTTCCCAATCCTCTATCCTCCCACTAGATTTGGCTACCTTATATGCCCTTGTTTTTAGTCAAATACTATCCTTAATTTCTTTACTTAGCCACGGATGGCTGTCTTTTCTTTTACACCCTTTTCTTCTCAGTGGAATATATATTTTTTGGAAGTTGTAAAATGACTCCTTAAATGTACACCACTGATCATGTGTCGTCTTACCTTTTAATCTATTTTCCCAATCCACTCTACTCAATTCCGCTCTCATACCTTCATAGTCTCCTTTATTCAAGCTTAGCACGCTTGTTTGAGATCCAACCTTCTCACCCTCTAATTGAATATGGAATTCAACCATGTTATGGTCACTCATTCCAAGGGGATCCTTTACTAGGACATTTTTAATTAATCCCGTCTCGTTACACAGGACCAGATCTAAGGTTGCTTGCCCCCTGGTCGGTTCAGTTACATACTGCTCAAGAAACCCATCCCTAATACACTCAATGAACTCCTCCTCAAGGCAGCCCTGCCCAATTTGATTTGTCCAATTAATATGATAGTTAAAATCCCCCATAATTATAGATGTTCCCTTATTACAAGCCTCAACTATTTCCTGATTGATGCTCCGTCCAACAGAGTTGCCACTGTTCGGAGGACTATAGATTACGCCCACTAGTGTTTTTTTCCCCTTATTATTCCTTACCTCCACCCAAACTGTTTCATTATCCAGATCTTTTGACCCAATATCATTTCTCTGTATTACAGTGATTCCTTCCTTTATTAACATAGCCACCCCACCTCCCCTTCCTTCCTGCCTGTCCTTCCTGATCATTAAATAACCTGGTATGTATAATTCCCAGGCATTGTCACCCTGCAGCCATGTTTCTGTAATGGCCACAAGATCATACCCATATGTAGTTATTTGTGCCATTAACTCGTCTATTTTGTTACGAATGCTACGTGCATTCAGATAGAGAACTTTCAAAGATGTTTTGTGACATTTAGTTCCTGCTTTTGCCCTTTTTATTACTTTACCTTTTACTCCATACCTTCTGCCCCTTCCTGACATGCTCTGGTTTTTAATTTCCCCACTGCTACCTAAGTCTATGACCTTCTCTGTTGTCATTTTTATTATTTGCTCTCTAGGAACCTCCCCCCCAGTAGTTAGTTTAAAGCCCTCTCTACAGCCCTAGTTATATGATCCGCCAGGACTCTAGTCCCAGCACTGGCCAAGTGAAGCCCATCCCGACGGAACAGCTCCCTCCTGCCCCAGTACTGGTGCCAGTGTCCCAGGAAGCAAAACCCATTTCTCCCACACCAGTCTTTGAGCCACGCATTTAACTCTCTAATTGTATTTGTCCTAGCCAAATTCGCTCGTGGCTCAGGTAATAATCCAGAGATTATTACCCTTGTGGTTCTGCTTTTTAATTTGGCCCCTAGCTGCTCAAACTCCCTCAGCAGAACCTCCTTCCTTGTCCTATCTATCTCGTTGGTACCAACATGGACCGCGACAACTGGATCCTCCCCCTCCCACTCCAAGTTTCTCTCCAGCCCAGAGGAGATGTCCTTAACCCTGGCACTGGGTAGGCAACACAGCCTTCGGGGCTCTCGCTCTCAGCTGCAAAGAACTCAGCTGCCTCAGCTCTCAGCTCTGGAATTCCCTCCCTAAACCTCTTTGCTTCTCGACCTCTCTTTCCTCACGGCACAGTCTGACAGGCGTACCACCCAATTGCAATCATGGTGTTGCGCTTAATTATATAGCTTGCAGGCATAATTTTCCTGGTGCTCCTCTTTTTCTCCATGTCGCACACGTACATTGAGATTCTGAATGCAACACGGTTTGGGAGGATGGAGCAGAAAATTGTGTGTAACTCCCAGCTCTCCTTCACAGCTTCACATAGTAGAATATCCTGACCTCATGGGATTTATTTTGAACTTCCCAAATGAATGTTAAGCTAGGTGCCCATTATAAAAACAGCCCAATTTTAATTTCCGATTTTAATCAACGGCCGATCTACACCAGCAATTTTATGCTCGGGTTTTAACTGGGAAATCTGCTGCCATCAGAGCTCCGGCTGACTTATTTTGAGCAATGCCATGTGAGATTTGCTCATTTCTATTTTGATCTCTATAAATATCTCTATCTATATATTTTTAACTAGCGGATCTCATCAGCGTTGCACACCATGGGCTGGGGGTTGTCCTGTCGTATAACAATGGGCCATTATTCGCTGTAATATATAACGTATTATCAAGATTATTGATTTACTGTTACTGAGAAATACAATTTTTTTTCATTACATGGTGTTCTGAATTTTGACCAGGGCTTTGGAGGTCAAATTCTACAAAAACACCAACAACCTGAATTTAGTAGGTAAAAATTCTCCAGCTAAATTTGGTTATTTTCAAACACAGTATTATTGAGGCTGAAAACCCTTGGCCCTTCCAGTAACTCTGGCAAGCATGTGGTGGGGCAGGGATATCTCACATTGAGAGTTCCTGCTTCCCTGGCCTCTTAGAGGCCGGTTCATTGGCGGCTCATACGCTGGAATTAAGATAAGCATCGTTTTATTCCAAGGCAGAAGTTGGGCCCAATGCCTGTACTCCCAAAGAAGAGCAACATTTTTTAATGTTAATTATTTTAGCAGCAGCTGAATGTGTCTGGGGGAGCCCAGGCACCAAATCTGTATTTTCTGACCTTTGGAGGTGAGGATGATCATTGGCCTGTACGCAAATGAGGTAACTTCCTACAGACATTGGGGTCTGCGGAGGAGGTCACCAGTGGGTATGATCCTAATTTAATTGTTGGGATCAAGTCTGAGAAATCTCAGGACCATTATCACAGAATGAAGAGATAATGGGGCCGGTTTTAACTGAGCCGTGAGGCGGACTTTGAGGCATGCGGGGCGTTAAAATCACTAAAACTGGCGGGTGGGACCCCCCTGCCTGGTTCCCGACCCCAAGCCATTTTAACCCAGGCGTGTCTGATGGTCCCGAATCAGTACCGCCTCCAAAAGGCGGGACTGGCCTTTAAGGCCCTTAATCAGCAATAATTGGCCTTTATATTGGCCATTTTAACAGGCCCTTGCATTTTTAACCCTTTTCCCACGTAAAACACGCCTGGTGGGGATCACGCCTGTGAAACCTGGCGTGAGCACTATTGGCTTGCTGACTATCAGCTGCAGGTCAACCATTAAAGAGATTTGATCAGTCATCATTTGCAGGTGGCAGGACTTTGTTGTTTCAGGCCTGGGGCAACTTTTACCAGGCTTAACCACACCTGTGGAAGGTTGGAGCCTCACACACATCTCCAGTGTGAACTCCTGGGAAACCCCTCTCGCCACCCTCACTCAGCGCTTCCTCAGCGGAGGCATATGCCAGAAGCATGGGAGCCATTTTTCTCCTTCCCTTCTTGGCATTAGAGGAGCTTGAGCACCAGGTGTGGCAGCAGCAGAACCAGGAACAACTGCAGCAGCAGCAGGAGCAACAGGCTGCTGCTCACCCACCTGAGGCAGCACAGGCCAGAAGGGGCCAGCGCATGGAAGCCCGTCGGCGCAGGAGATACCCCCCAATTTAGGTCTACAGACACATGGTCAGCTACTTCAACATGACTGAGCAGCAGTGCCAAAGGCGGCTCCGACTTTCATGACAGGTAGTGACTGACATCTGTGCAATAATACAGCAAGACCTGCTGCCCAGAGGACCAAGTGGACACTCCTTACCAGTGGCTATCAAAGTCACCACCACACTCAACTTTTTTGCCTCAGGCACATTCCAGGGATCATCAGCAGACATCAGCGGCATCTCCCAGTTGGCTGCACACACTTGCATCATGCAGGTAACCGATGCCCTTTTTTGCCCTCGCGCACAATCACATCCATTTCACCAGGGATCGCGCAAATATGACGGTGCGAGCGGTTGCATTAGCTCATCTGGCAGACTTTCCAAAGGTGCAGGGCGTCATTAACTGCACACATGTGGCCCTTAGGGCACCCCATCGCAATCCAGGTATTTTTGTCAACCGGAAGGGCTTCCTTAACGTTCAGCTGGTGTGTGACCACAAGAAGGAGATTTTGCATGTTTGTGCCAAGTACCCTGGCAGTTGCCATGACTCCTTCATACTGCGCCAGTCTAGTGTGCCTCCACTATTCAGGCCACCAGACCAACTTCACGGATGGCTACTTGGAGACAAGGGCTATCCCCTGAGGACTTGGCTAATGACGCCGTTGAGGAGGCCAGCCAACGAAGCTGAGGAGCACTACAACTCCAGCCACATTTCCACCAGATCCATAATCGAGCAAACCATCAGCTTGCTGAAGATGCGCTTCAGATGCC
The DNA here is from genome assembly GCF_052327205.1 of Somniosus microcephalus. Taxonomy (NCBI): domain Eukaryota; kingdom Metazoa; phylum Chordata; class Chondrichthyes; order Squaliformes; family Somniosidae; genus Somniosus; species Somniosus microcephalus. The sequence goes on from NC_140988.1 coordinate 160,864,147, forward strand.
TGGATAGATCAGGTGGAGCCCTACAGTACTCAGCAGCCAGGGTCTCCAGAATCGTCGTGGTTTGCTGTGCACTCCACAACATGGCACAGCGTTGTGGCTTGCAGATTCCTGAGGACCAAGTGGCTCTTCACATACCCTTCTCAGATGATGATGATGATGAGGAGGAGGAGGAGGGCGAGAACGAGCATCCTGCAGAGGCCCATCAACCAGCGGCAGCATTACGCAAGAACATTGCTGCCCGGGATGCAAGGAATGCACTCATCCTGGCCAGATTTGCTTAGCCTAGTAAATCAAACTCTTTTGCCTCGCAGCTTCTTACCTGAGCATCGACAATGGCCAAACCCTGCGGATTCCTAGCTATTTGACCAGCATCCTGACAACTGCAAGTAATCCTAAGCCCTCAATGTGAAAGCCCCATTCATGAAATGACACACGCCACAACTGCAACAGTTGCCATCAGAATTTTTATGCACAAGAATCAACTGATGGCATTTTTACAATATACACAACATTTCACCCAAGTGACTACCCTTGTGACTACTTGTGCTTTAATTTCCTCTTACTCGTGCTCCTACGTAGTGGTTCCCCTGTGGCTTCAGCAGATGTGGAGGCCCCTTGCTCACTTTCCTGCTGCTCCTGTCTCGACGCCTTTGGCGGGCGTCCTCTGGGGTGGCGAGCCTGTGAGGGCTCGTCAGCAGTCTGCTGCTCCTGCGGCTGTGCAGGGGTTGAGATGTCAATCTCACTTGGGTGTGGACTGCGGTGGGGCTCTGACTAAGGGCTCTGCAGTGGCATGGAAGTGTGAGCACTTGGAGAGGAGCCCCCACTTCCTTGAGGCCTGCCACCAACCTCCCTCTCATGGGTCAGCTCCCCCTCCGCGCCTGCAAGTGGCTTAAGAGCACCTTGCTGCACATCAGGGGGGCCATGGGGACCCGTATCTGCAGTGGCAGTCCTACTCAGAAGGACTTCCATGAAGGTCTGGTTTCTCTGTTCAATAGATGCCCATCGCTCCTCAAGAGATGTCATTCTATTCTGAACACTCACCATGTTTTCCATACCCTGGCGACTAACCTCCTCCATGGCCGTAGCCCTCCTCTCCTCTACCGTAGCCAGCCTTACCATGGAGGTAGCAATCATTTCCACGTAGGTAGCCATCCTTTCTGTGTTGATGCGTTCATGCGCCAGTGACTCCACAAAGGCTCTGCTCATGTTCGCTCTGGACTCCTCCATTCGCTCCACACTCGCAGCGACCCTGGAGACAAAACCTGCCAGAGACTCCTGCATCTGTGCATGGAGTTCCATCACCTCTGATCTTATGGATGGACACAGAGGCAGAGGGTCAACATGCAGCTGAGCCGAGCTGGCAGAGTCCTGCGCCCTCCGACGAGGACTCTCCACTGCTGTCCCTGTCTCCACAATCTGCTGATGCTCACTTGTGAGCTGTGATACACCAGGTGACAACACGATTCTATGTCCCGAAGGTCCCCCCGAGGTGTGAGTGTCTGCACTGGTGCTGGGTGCACTTATTTCTGCTGATGCTGCGCCCTCAGAGGTTGCAGATTCCTCTGAGGAGTCTGGAATCTCAGGCTCTTCCTCCTGCACACTGGGGACGGGGGCTCTCGATGGTCCTGTGGGGGAGTCAAGGAAAAAGTTATTGATGTGATGCCAAGGTTACATGCACATTGCATTTTGCAGATGATCAGAAGTCCATATGATGTAGCTTCAGTATCATTATCAGCGACTCACGCAATGTCAATGAGAGAGATGGAAAACTATTCTGTCACCAGCTTGCGGGGATGCACCTGTCTGTCCTTCCCCAACTTCTGCATCTGTATCAGCCCTGACAATCTCCAGGACGGCTTCCTCCCAGGGGGTGAGCTGGGCTAATGAGGGTGGCCCTCCTCCTGTCCTGGCTCGCTCTCTCCTGTTGTGAGCACTCTTCTCTTGCAATAAGGGAGACAAGTGGAGGTTGAGTGAGAATGAAGGAGTGAGTGTAGAGATTGTATAGCATAGATACTTAAAAGGAGACAAAGATGGAGTGAGGTTGCAAGACCAAGGGCCCGCCCTGTGTGTTGTCAGTTGTGTTCAAAGCATCAGAGAGAGAGGGAGTGTGAGGGCTGCATGGCCGCATAGTTAGGTGAATGTGAGCATAGAGAGAGAGGGAATGGCTAAGGGTGCATAGATGTGAGTGTCAATTGGGATGTGGAGGAAGAGATTGCTAAAGCTGAGTGCTGCTGAGGAAAGGCAATGGGGATCAGATTGAGGGTGATGGAAACGTCATACTTACTTTTCCAGTGCGATGAAGGTCATGGAATCTTTTCCTGCTCTGCATCCAGGTGCGCGTGTGAGCCCCATGGAGTTGACTTCCCCAGCCACCTGTAGCCACACAGCCTTGGTCTGACTGGGAGGCCTCTTCCTCCCTGAAGAAGGGAACATGACCTCCCTGTGGGCCCTAGTCCCATCCAACAATGTCTGCAGTGATGCCTCATCAAATTTAGGCACAGCTCTTGCCCTCCCGCTGGCCATTGTTCCTGCAGGCTCCTGTGCCATCATAAGGGGAAAGCTTGGAAGCCTGCAGAGGAAGCAAGGCTTGCTGTGGACTTTAAATGCAGCAGCAATGATGGCGTCATCGGAGGGGACTTGCAGTCATGAAAAACCCATTTGCAAAGGCTTCCCACATGTTGGAAAACAATTGGCCAATTGAGTTAAAATTGCATCAATCTCACACATCCATTTAGATTCGTGTGGGAATCACGAAATTCGGGGAACCCAACAATTGCCCGCACCTGAGTTAAAATCGACCCCAATGTTTGTGCTTGGAAAATCCAGAGAGACCCACTGATGCATGCTGGGAAATTCTGCAACCTGCACACACTCAGATTGCACAGATATGATTGATAACTCTTCAGGAGGCGCTTCATGGGAGCATAATCAGACAAAAATTGACACCGAGCCAAAGAATAAGGAAATGGCAGAAACGTTAAACAAATATTTTGTATCTGGCTTCACAGTAGAAGACACAAAAATCATACCAAAAGTGATGGGGAACCAAGGGTCTAATGAGGGTGAGGAACTTAACGTAATTAATATAAGTAGAGAATAATTACTAGAGAAACTAATGGGACTAAAAGCCGTCAAATCCCTTGGACCTGATGGCCTACATCCTAGGGTTCTAAAAGAGGTGGCTGAAGAGATAGTGGATGCATTGATTTTGATTTTCCAAAATTCCCTAGATTCTAGAATGGTTCCAGCGGATTGGAAGGTCGCAAATGTAACACCGCTATTCAAGAAAGGAGGGAGAGAGAAAACAAGGAACTACAGACCAGTTAGCCTGACATCAGTTGTCGGGAAAATGCTGAAATCCATTGTTAAGGAAGTGGTATCAGGGCACTTAGAACATCATAACATGATTAGGCAGAGTCAACATGGTTTGATGAAAGGGAAATCGTGTTTGACAAATTTATTAGAGTTTTTTGAGGATGTAACTGTAGGGTAAAGGGAAACCAATGGATGTAATATAAATGGATTTCCAAAAGGCATTCGATAAGGTGCCACATAAAAGGTTATTACACAAGATTAGGGCTCATGGAGTTGGGGGTAATATAATAGCATGGATAGAGGATTGGTTGACGGACAGAAAACAGAGAGTAGGGATAAACGGATCTTTTTCAGGTTAGCAGGCTGTAACTAGTGGGGTGCCGGAAGGATCAGTGTTGGGCCTCAGCTATTTACAATCTATATTAATGACCTAGATGAAGGGATCGAGTGTACTCTTTTGATTAAATACATAAACAAATTTGACTGTAAATTAACAAAACTTTAAATGAAACTTAACAAATCAAATTAAAATTTGGTTGTCCGGGTTGATAACGCACTCCAGTCCCCATGGCGCCCACCGGTCGCGGAAGTACTCAAGCATGCCGGTGGACACCGCGTGCTCCATCTCCAGGGCCACCCGGGCGCGAACATGGCCGCGGAAGAGAGGCAGGCAATCTGGCTGAATGACCCCCTAGGGATCGAGTGTAATGTATCCAAGTTTGCTGATGATACAAAGCTAGGTGGGACAGTAAGCTGGGAGGAGAACACAAAGGGTTTCAATTTTCCCATTGGAGGAGGGTTGGAGGCAGGTTTTGGTTTGGGCGGGTTCCAAACCTGCCTCCACTGTCAGGTGGGAAAAATTAGCGATTTTCCCCTAATTGGCCAGTTGATTTCAGAGGTGTGGGTTACCCTGGATCAATTAGTCTTTTGGGGCTGAAACTCGCCTCTGCTGACGTTACTTATCCAGCTTCATTTAAGAGCTGCTTGCTGCCTTGGCTCATTCCACTGGTTTTTGGTCGATGCTGCACCACCTCCAGACTTTTATCTCCTTGAAGAGTGGCCAGCTCCAAGGCAAGGGCCTCCCTGAGGTTCTTGGATGAGGCGCTGGGTATGCTGTTAAAGGGGGCGAGAGCTAGCAGGGAGGTGCTCTTCCCCCCATCTGGTAGGAAGAGGCCTCCCAAAGAAACCAAGGCTGCGTGGGTCCAGCTGGCAAGGGATATAACCTCCAGATCTGTGTGCAGATTGGGTGATTGTTACTGCTTATTGATGAAATGCCATCCCTGTGTGAATGTATTAAAATTAGGTGATGGCAAACTGTTGGCGTGATGGCATCTGTTATTTCGGCTTAGGTAGCTCCACATTGAGGGTTCCGCGACACTTGCGTGCTCAGGTTGGTGGTCAGAGTGAAAGGAGGCCAGAGAGTCATGTCCATTGTCTATCATGTATTAGAAGGAGCCAAGCACATGTGCCACATTGGGCAACCTATGCAAATCTGGCCAGGATGAGTGCATCCCTTGCATCACGAGCAGCCGTGAGCTTGCATGCTGCCGCTGCTGCTGGTAGATACACCGCCGCTCGGTCCTCCCCCTCCTCCTCCTCCTCAACTGAGGAGGCTATGAACTGAGCCACTTGCTCATCAGGAAGCTGCAAGTCATGACGCTGTGCCATGTTGTGCAGTGCACAGCAGACTACGACCATTCTGGAGACCCTGGCTGCTGAATACTGCAGGGCTCCACCTGATCTGTCAAGGCATTGGAATGGCCAAAATCTGGCTGGCATTGTAGTGCTCCTCAGTCTCGTCAGCTGGCCTCCTGATCGGCGTCATTAGCCACTTCTTCAGGGGGTAGCCCTTGTCACCAAGGAGCCATCCGTTAAGTTGGTTTGGCAGATTGAAGAGCGGAGGAACACTAGAATTCCGCAGGATGAACAAGTCATGGCAACTACCACAGAACTTGGCGCAAACATGCAAAATCTCCTTCTTGTGGTTACACACCAGCTGTACGTTGAGGGAGTGGAAGCCCTTGCGGTTGACAAAGATAGCTGGGTTTTGATGGGGTGCCCTGAGGGCCACATGTGTGCAGTCTATGACACCCTGCACCATTAGCAAGCCTGCCCTATTTGCAAAGCCAACTGAACACGTGGTTACACTTGCTTGATCCCTTGAGAAGTGGATGTAATTGTGCGCCTTTGTGAAAAGGGCATCGGTAACCTGCATGATGCAACTGTGGGCGGCCAACTGGGAGATGCCGCTGATGTCTGCTGATGATCCCTGGAAGGAGCCTGAGTCCAAAAAGTTGAGTGCGGTGGTGACTTTGACAGCTACTGGTAAGGGGTGTCCACCCGCTCCTCTGGGCTCCAGGTGTTGGTGCAGCAGTGCGCAGATGTCTCCGACAACCTCTCGTGAAACTCTCGGCCTCCTTTGGCACTGCTGCTCAGTCATGTTGAGGTAGCTCACCCTCTGTCTGTAAACCCTGAGAGGGGAGTATCTCCTGAGGCGACGTGCTTCCATGCGCTGGTGCCTTCTGCCCTGTGCAGCATCAGGTGGGTGAGCAGGAGGTTGGCGCTCCTGCTGCTGATTCTGCTGAGCTGCCTGGTTCTGCTGCTGCTGTGGCTGCTCCTCATCCGAATCTGAGGTCCATGAGGAAAGGAAATAAATGGTTCCCATGCTGTTGGCAGATACCTCCGTTGGGGAAGCGCTCAGTCCAAGCGGGGAGAGGGTCTTCCAAGGAGGTCCCACAGTTGAGAGATAGAAGCTGCAGCACCTCCGACTTTGGTAGGCCTGTTAAAAGTGCTGAAAGACCTGTGGAACAAAGGTTCTGCCGCCTGCAACTGCTCCCTGATGAAAGCTCTGTTTTAATGGTGGAGCTGCAGCTGTGAGGAGGCCACACACTTGTCAACCCACCAGGATTAGCCGATGTGGTTTTGGAGGGTCGTGCAACATGCACAAAATCTGGCAAAATAACAAAAGCCTGTCAAAATAGGATTATAGAGGCCCTTACTGACTATTTAAGGTTCTTAACTACCTCTCCTGACTGATGGAGGCGGGACTGAATCACATCCATCAAACCCGCCTTCGGCAAAATTGCATGCAGGTGGGTTGGAGACGGGTTCCGAATCCGCTCTCACTTTTTGCGATTTTGCCAACTGTCCCACCTCCAAACCTGCCTCTTCGGGGCTGGGAAAATCGCCCCCAAAGAGTCTGCAAAGGGATATAAATAGACTAAGTGGGCTGGATTTTGTCAATGGGGAGCTTTTGGAGGCAGGACTCCCACTTGTTGGGTTTTAGTCCTGCCTGCATCGTCTTGTGGCCAACCCACGCTATTTTCCCTTGATTGACCTTGTTAAGCCCACCCAGCGGGCTTAGCAGGCCAATTAAGGGAAAGCCAGTTACATGTGACGTCAGTGAGTGCCGTTTCATCTGTCAAGAGCTTTTGACAGATGAATTGTCATCATTTGACAGCTCTGTGAAGCTGTCAAACACTGACAATCTGTCTTCTAAGTTATGTCTTTACTCAAGACTCAATTAGAAAGCCTTCCTGACCAGAAAGCAGAAGGCTGCAGCTATTGACAGCTCAGCGGCCATTCTGCTTTCTGTGCCGGTGAGCTGAGGGACTCCTGAGACCTGAAGGAAGGAAGCCTGCAGGAAGAAGTAAAGGTAAATAAAACTTATTAAAACACTTTACAAACACCTCACACAATTACCTCTGCACACATGCACCCATTACTCACCTGCACACCGGGCATCTCAGCCACTCCGACCCCCGAGACCGACGGCCCGTCTCACTGACCCTGGCAAGGTTCGGAGCTGTCGCGAAGCCCACACTTCAGGGCTCAAAATAGGGATTAGCCAAAAAACTGCCTGTTAACTACCTGTTAACAGGCAGTTAATTGGCATTAATCCCCTTCCCGCCTCGAGGAGGTGGGACCCAGCGCAGGTCGGCTACCTGCCTCCTGGCAAGATGGCATGGAGGCGGTTTGGGCACCCGCCCCCAAATTCTGCCATTTTCCCGGCAGTCCTGCCTCCAAACCCGCCTCCCCAGGGCTGGCAAAATCCAGCCCAGTGAGTGGGCAATAAGGAGGCAGATGGAGTATAATGTAGGGAAATGTGAGGTTATTTACTTTGGTAGGATGAATAGAAAAACAGAATATTCTTTAAATGGTGAGAAACTTTCAAATGTTGGTGTTCAGAGAGATTTGGGTGTCCTCGTGCAAGAAACACACAAAGCTAGCATGCAGGCACAGCAAGCAATAAGGAAGGCAAATGGCATGTTGGCCTTTATTGCAAGAGGGTTGGAGTATAAGAGTAAGGAAGTCTTGCTACAATTGTACAGGGCCTTGGTGAGACCACACCTGGAGTACTGTAGACAGTTTTGGTCTCCTTATCTAAAGAAGGATATACTTGCCTTGGAGGTGGTGCAACAAAGGTTCACTAGATTGATTCCTGGGATGAGAGGGCTGTCCTATGATGAGAGATTGTGTAGAATGGGCCTGTACTCTCTGGAGTTTAGAAGAATGAGCGGTGATCTCATTGAAACATACAAAATTCTGAAGGGGATTGACAGGGTTGATGCTGGAGTGTCTAGAACTAGGGGCCATAATCTCAGGATAAGGGGTCGGCCATTTAAGACCGAGATGAGGAGGAATTTTTTCATTCAGAGGGTTGTGAATCTTTGGAATTCTCTGCCCCAGAGGGCTGTGGGTGCTGAGTCTTTGAGTATATTCAAGGCTGAGATAGATAAATTTTTGGACTCTCGGGGAATCAAGGGATATGGAGATCGGGTGGGAAAGTGGAGTTGAGATCGATGATCAGCCATGATCTTATTGAATGGTGGAGCAGGCTCGAGGGGCCGCAGGGCCTACTCCTGCTCTTATTTCTTATGTTCGTAAGCTGACATTAGGATAGGTGATCAAATTCTTGGTCAAAGAGGTAGGTTTTGAGTAGCGTCTTAAAGGAGGAGAGAGAGGTGGAGAGGCAAAGAGGTTTGGGGACGGGATTCCAGACCTTAGGGCTTAGACGGCTGAGAGCACGGCCGTCAATGGTGGAGAAAAGAAGTGGAGAATGCACAAGTGGCCAGAGTTGGAAGAACGCAGAATCCTCGGAGGGTTGTCAGGGTGGAGGAGGTTACAGAGGTAGGGAGGGGCAAGGCCATGGAGGGATATAAACTCGAGAATGAGAATTTTAAAATCGAGGTTTTGCCAGACTGGAAGCCAATGTAGGTCGAGGCCAGGGATACCAGGTGAACGGGACTTGCTGTGAGTTAGGAAACGGGCAGCAGAGTTTTGAATGAGCTGACGTTTACGGAGAATGGAAGATGGGAGGTGTTGTGTATGTACCTTTAAGGGAATAACTGGTCTCAGACTGCAGTACTGGCAGTGACCACCCCTGTATAAAAGGCCCTAGCAGGCTTCTGTAGTTTCAGTTTCCAGGTTGTCTCCATTCAGTAAAGACTTGTTATAATCAACTCCTGCAGTCCGTGTCTCAATTATACACGGACATAATACTGGCAACGAGTAAGAAACGAACTTACCTGCAACTCGGCAGCACCTCAGACGACGTTATTGAAGGTCGAAGCCAGAAGAAAAAAAAAAAAATCCAAAGAAACTCGAGAAATGGGCGTCGACCATGGGCAACCGCCCTCCAAATCATCGAATTGAAAAGTGCAGGAGAGACTGTCGAGAGCCAGGCTTGGTCTCCAGTCTGTGGTTTCCCAGCTAATCGGGCTGGTGGCAGGTAGTGCACTGATCCTTCCTGGGCTGCAGTGGGCTAGAGCTCGATCGGGTGGCTCTGCAATGGGCCGGGCAGCGAGTCGGGAAGCAAAGAGAGAGAGAGAGGGTGGAGCACACAGGGCGCGGCCAGTGCTTCGCAGCCGGGCAGCGTTCGGACCTAAGAAGAGGGAGGGAAGTGTCCCAGAGGGTCCGCTCCACGACGGGAATGGTTCTTCAATTAACGGAGCAAATATTGAAGCGCAATAGAAAAATAAAAATACCGCGGAGAGCGGCGTTGGCAGCAGCGATCGGGGAGGCAAGAAGAACATAGGGCGTCACCATTACAGGATAGTAAAATAAATATAATCGCCAGCAACAGTGTTGGCAGCAGCGGCAGCGGCGGGAAAGCGCGGGAGGTGCCATCTTAACTCGGCGGGGAAGAAGGAAAAGCGCGGGAGGCGCCATTTTGATCCATCGGGGACAAAGGCAAAGCGCGGAAGGCGCCATCTTAGATTTTCAAGATGCCAAAGACTGGCGATATCACTGCCTTCAATAATGCAATAGAAGACTGGACCACGTATGTGGAAAGAGCCGAGGTATATTGTGAGGCAAACGAAATAGCCAATGAGAAAAAGGCATCGGTATTGCTAAATTTAATGGGCGCAAGAACGTACGGCCTATTGCGGGACCTGATTACTCCAGCCAAACCGAAGGCGAAGAGTTTTAACGAAATTGTTGCTATCCTACAGGAACACCTAAATCCTACACTGCTGCTGATAGCAGAAAGATTTAAATTCCACAGGAGAAATCAGCATAAAAATGAGAGCAATGCTGATTACCTTACGGAACTATGCAAGCTATCAAAGCGCTGCCAGTTCGGAGCAGGACTGGCAGATACCTTACGGGACAAATTTGTCTGTGGACTCCTGAGTGAAGGAACCCAGAAGAGGTTACTCTCAGAGAAAGAGCTGAAGCTAGATAAGGCTTTCAGCGTGGCAGTATCATATGAAGCAGCAGCAAGGGGAGCTGCGGAAATACAACAAAAGCCACAGGAATACAGCACCCACGAAATGACACGGGGATTTGCAAAATGTTATCGCTGCAGCAGAACAAACCATGACCAGAAGGACTGCTGGTCCAAGGACAAAATATGCAGGCAATGCGGAAAGATGGGACACATTGCACGAGTTTGCAGGTCTGGGAAGAAGACCAACGACAACAAAAAGGCTACTAAGGAACCGTACAGGAAAGTACAAAAGATGCCGGACAGTAGTTCCAAAGACCAGATGAGCGATAGTGAATCCGGGAACAAGAGACTAAGCTGTCTCAAACTTCACAACGTAATCGCAGAAGAGGATCACCGAACTATTTGGGTCACCCGCACGATAGCAGGGTCCCAAGTCAAAATGGAATTGGATACAGGATCAGCTCTAACCGTCATGAATCGACGAGACTACGAGCAGCTATTTTCACACATACCCTTGAGAGAGACATCCATCGTCTTGACGATGTATACGGGGCAAAAAGTATACCCCAGAGGAAAAATAAGGGTGCCTGTCGAATACAACGGCAAGAAAATACGGAAATTGCATCTCTACATTCTGCAAGATGGTGGACCACCGTTATTGGGACGTGAATGGATCAGAAAGATAAGTTTAGACTGGCAATCCTTTCAGGCACTGACGGTGGCTGGTAAAAAGGATGACGACGTCACTCTTGGACGATTGTCAACAATCTTAGCTGACGCCAAAGAGGTATTTCAACAAGAACTGGGCACTCTTAAAGGCGTAACCGCCTTGATAAAAATAGAGAAGAATGCAATTCCCAAGTTTTTCAAAGCAAGACCGGTACCATATGCAATTTGCCCAGCCGTCCAGGCAGAGCTGGAGAATCTGGAGAATGCAGGCATGTTATCTAAGGTAGACTGGAGCGAGTGGGCGACACCCATCGTTCCTGTCATGAAGAAAACGTTAAACAATAAGTCTGAGGAGCCAAGGAAGGTTCGCATCTGTGGGGACTTCAAGGTGACGGTGAACCCAGTCCTTCACAATACAATATCCTCTTCCAAGGATAGAAGATATCTTCGCCTCACTATCTGGAGGGAAGCGTTTTACAAAAATTGACCTAGCACAAGCATATTTGCAGATGGAGGTTGAAGAATCCTCTAGGAAGTATCTCACGATAAACACTCACAAAGGTCTTTACCAGTATAATCGACTGGTATTCGGAGTAGCATCAGTTCCGGCGATATGGCAAAGAGCGATGGAACAAGTCCTGCAAGGGATTCCGGGGACTCAGTGTTACTTGGACGACATCCTAGTGACAGGTGAAGATGACAGTGAAAACCTTGCCAACATAGAGCAGGTGCTCACTAGACTACGTGAACATGGGCTACGAGCCAATCGCCCTAAGTGTGAGTTTTTTAAGAAACAGATATCGTATTGTGGCCACGTGATTGATGAAGAGGGGTTGCATAAGTCCCCTGACAAAATTGAAGCGGTAGTTAAGGCTCCAGCGCCTGAAAATGTGTCGCAACTGAGGTCATTCCTCGGATTGGTGAATTACTACCATAAGTTTTTGCCGAATTTGTCCACAATTCTGCATCCACTGAACGCCCTACTACGAACAGGCGTAGCATGGAAATGGAGCGATGAATGTAAGTGGGCCTTTCAGAAGAGTAAGGACCTAATCACTTCAAGAGAAGTATTGGCTCACTACAACCCATCACTACTGATAAGATTGGCGTGTGATGCGTCTCCCTACGGCATTGGGGCGGTACTGTCACATAAATTTCTTGATGGTTCAGAGAGGCCGATAGCTTTTGCGTCACGCTCGTTAACTTCTGCCGAGCGTAACTACACCCAGATTGACAGAGAGGCCCTCAGCCTGGTGTGGGGGGTGAAGAAGTTCAATCACTACCTGCACGGTCAGAAATTTACTCTACTAATTGATCATCAACCTCTCGTCTCCATTTTCAACCCTCAGAAGGGCGTACCGATAATGATGGCACAACGGCTACAGAGGTAGTCCCTTTTCCTAGGAGCACACCAATATGACATCGAGTACAAAGGAACTAAACAGCATGGGAATGCTGATGGATTGTCGCGCCTACCGTTGCCGACGGTGGAAGAAGAACTGGCAGTGGATCCAGTGGAGTTATTCCACTCGACTATAGTCGAATGTCTCCCTGTGACGAATGCAAACATAGAAAAGGAAACACGAAATGACCCAACACTCTCCTGGGTCTATGATTTAATGGTGAAGTGATGGCCAGCACATGGCGAACCACTGCTGCCAGCATTCTCGCCGAGAAGAGAACAGCTGTCAGTGTGCAGAGGAACCTTGATGTGTGGATCCAGAGTAGTAATTCCACCCAAATTGAAGGATAGAGTGCTCAATGAGCATCATGAGGGTCATCTGGGAGGGGTAAAAATGAAGAACTTAGCCAGAGCATTTGTGTGGTGGCCGGGAATCGATAGAGAAATCGAAGAGATGACCAAGAGCTGTACAGGATGCCAGAAGGTCCAAAACGCCCCACCACAAGCCCCTCTACATCCATGGGTGTGGCCCTCATCTCCATGGCAAAGGGTGCACATTGATTTTGCTGGTCCCTTTATGGACTCGATGTTTTTAATTGCGGTGGATGCACATTCAAAGTGGCCAGAGGTAGTAAAAATGTCCTCAACCGCCACAGAAAAAACTATCACAGTCTTACGAACCATATTCGCCAGGAATGGGCTGCCTGAACAGATTTGCTCTGACAATGGACCACAGTTTGTGTCTGAAGAGTTCCGGAGGTTCTTAAAGAACAATGGTGTTAAGCATTACACATCCGCCCCATATCATCCAGCCACTAATGGATTGGCCGAGAGGTTTGTTCATACATTCAAGAAGGCTATCAAGGCAATGTGTAATGAAGATATACCCCTACAACACAAGGTGGATAACTTCTTGTTTGCCTACCGGAATGCGACACATGCGGTTACCAACCAAACTCCAGCCATGATGTTCTTCAATCGAAGACTACGATGCCGCTTGGATTTGGTTAAGCCAAACGTCAGAAGAGATGTGGAGAACAGGCAGTTTCAGAATGTGAATGAAAGGCCGACCAGGAGTTTTAAGATAGGTCAACCAGTTTTGGCCCGGGACTACCGCACAGAGAAATGGCAGCCAGGAACGATCTGTACACGGCAAGGACCTCTAATGTATACCGTGGACGTTGGAGAGAGCATTGTAAGATGCCATGCTGACCAGATTCTAGAGTCACTGGAAAACGTCAACTCCACACCACGATCTGATACACCTGGCGATGAAACCGAAGTACCAATTGCATCTACCGCAGAATCGGTGATATTGGAAGCAGACGAACCAAACAACGACATTGATCCCGACTCAACCTTGCCAGAAGAACCTGATATCCCAAAGAGGCGTTTTCCGGACAGAATCAGGAAGCCTCCTCAAAGACTGAACTTATAATTGCTTAACTTCAACCAATGTATCTAGCAACCGTAATTGTAATTAGTTATTATTTAGTTGTTAAATGAATGTTATGTACTATTTATCTAAAAGGGGAGGAATTGTTGTGTATGTACCTTTAAGGGAATAACTGGTCTCAGACTGCAGTACCGGCAGTGACCACCCCTGTATAAAAGGCCCTAGCAGGCTTCTGTAGTTTCAGTTTCCAGGTTGTCTCCATTCAGTAAAAACTTGTTATAATCAACTCCTGCAGTCCGTGTCTCAATTATACACGGACATAATAGAAGGCTGGCCAGGAGCGCATTGGAAGAGTCAAGTCACGACGTAACAATGGCATGGATGAGAGTTTCAGCAGCAGATGAGCTGAGGCAAGGTCGGAGACGGGCGATGTTATGGAGGTGGAAGCAGGATGTCTTTGTGATGGAGAGGCTATGGAGTCGGAATCTCAGCTCAGGGTCAAATAGGATGCTGAGACTGCAAACAGTGTGGTTCAGCCTGAGACAGTGGACAGGGAGAGTATGGAATTTGTGGCTAGGGAGCGGTGTTTGTGGCAGGAACTGAAGACGATGGCTTTGGTCTTTCCAATGTTTAATTGGAGGAAATTTCGGCTCATCCCAGACTGGATGTCTGACAAGGATTCTCAACAGAGGTTGAGAGAGGTGGTGGTGAGGTAGAGCTGGGTATCATCAGTGTACACGTGGAACCTGACGTTGTGTCTTCGGACGATGACACCGAGGGGTAGCATGTAGATGATGAATAGGAGGAGGCCAAGGATTCATCCTTGGGGGACTGCAGAGGGACCTGTGTGGGAATGGGAAAAGAAGCCAGGAGATTGTCTGGCTATGACTGGATAGGTAAGAGTGGAACCAGGTGGGGGCAGTCCCACTCAGCTGAACAACGGAGGAGAGACAGTGGAGAAGGATGGTGTGGTCAACCATGTCAAAAGCTGCAGACTAGTTGAGAAGGATGAGGAGGGATAAGGCTGTAATTTGTGACTTTGACTAGGATAATTTCAGTGCTATCGCAGGGGCGGAATTGGAGGGGTTCAAACATGGAGTTGCGGGAAAGGTGGGCACAGATTTAGGAGGCGACAACACATTCAAGGACTTTGGAGAGGAAAGGATGTTGGAGATGGGGCAGTAGTTTGCAAGGACACAGGGATCAAGGGTGGGTTTTTTGAGTAGGGTGATGACAGCAGATTTGAAAGTGAGCAGGACCTGAGGAGAGGGAACGATTAATAATATCAGCTAACGTGGAGGCCAAGAAGAGAAGTTGGGTGATCAGCAGTTAAGTGGGAATAGGATTAAGAGAGCAGGAGCTGGGTCTCATGGATAAGATAAGCTTGGAGAGGGCATGAAGGGAGATAAGAAAAAAAACTAGAGAAGGATACTTAATTTAAACATTCCATAACATTACTCAAAGAAGAGTAGGAAGTTCTCTTTGTGTGCCCTAGTCAATATTTCTCTGTTAATCAACAACAATGAAAACGGATCAGCTGGTCATTCATCTCACTGTTGTTTGTGGGATTTTGTTGTCTGCAAAATGTATGGCTTGTTTTTTGTTTTTTTTATTCGTTTATGGGATGTGGGCCTCACTGGCAAGGCCAGCATTTATTGCCCATCCCTAATTGCCCTTGAGAAGGTGGTGGTGAGCTGCCTTCTTGAACTGCTGCAGTCCGTGTGGTGAAGGCACTCTCACAGTGCTGTTAGGTAGGGAGTTCCAGGATTTTGACCCAGCCATGTTGAAGGATCGGCGATATACTTCTAAGTCAGGATGGTGTGTAACTTGGAGGGGAACTTGGAGATGGTGGTGTTCCCATGCGCCAGTCCTTCTAGGTGGAAGAGGTTGCAGGTTTGGGAGGTGCTGCCGAAGAAGCCTTGGCGAGTTGCTGCAGTGCATCTTTTAGATGGTACATACTGCAGCCACGGTACGCCGGTGGTGGAGGGAGTGAATGTTTAAGGTGGTGGATGGGCTGCCAATCAAGCAGGCTGCTTTGTCTTGGATGGTGTCGAGCTTCTTGAGTGTTGTTGGAGCTGCACTCATCCAGACTAGTGGTGAGTATTCCATCACACTCCTTACATGTGCCTTGTAGATGGTGGAAAGGCTTTGAGGAGCCAGGAGGTTTGCCTACATAACCATTATTGCACTTCAAACTTCATTGGATGTGAAGTACTTTCAGGCGTTTCTGAAAGACATGATAAGGCACTGTATATGTTAAATCTGTGAGTTATCTAGTTAATTAAGACACAGGCTAATTAATAACAATCAAAAACAGGTCTTTACTGGTTGGAGGTAGGGACTATTCTGAATACAAGATTACTGCACAGTGCTTATATACCGGTGTGTTCACCCCCGGTATTACGTCTACAGCAGCCTGAGAAAGTAGTACATCTCTTAAGGTGGAACAGGCTTAAGCTCTCTTAAGGTGGAACAGGTTACATACACAACACTCCTCCCTTCTTAGCTTTATAGTCATCCCCCCATTTAACCTAACGTAATAACAGATATACATATATAACTTCATGTTTAACGTAACATAATAACATATATACATATATAACTTCATGTCAAAACAGATCACAGATTCAGTCTCTGCGGAAAACAGTTCACAGATTCAATCTCTGTGGTGTAGTCGGTTCACGTTACTCATTCAATAGTCCTTTCATGGATTTAACAGCTTGAACTTCCGAACTGATTTGGCTCCGTTCGGAGGGACCACATGTGTGATCTGGTAGAGGTGGTAATGGTTCAGATGGGTCATCTTCTGTTTCGACTTTTCCTTTTCTGCTTCTTGGATCCTCTCTGGGCTCCACTGTCAGCTGCCAGCTGCATGCAAAGTTTCTCCTTCTCTTCCTCCTTTCTCAGTAGTAGCGCCACCATCTCCCGGTGTTTCTTGGACTTTTTGTGATTCATCATGGTTTCTGCACTTTGGGAGTTTTCATCACAAGCTGGGCAGACCAGGTCACTATAATATTCAGTGTCACTCAGTAGGTCATGGTAATATTCGGTGTCGTCCTGATCTAGGCCAGCGAGAGGGTCTTCTATTTCCTCCATACCCAGCTGGGCGTTAGCCAGCTTTTGTTCCAAGTCCAGACATCTTTCCTGAAGAGACTTCTTCATGCGTACCTCTTCATCCAGCTTTTTCTGGGCTTTCAGCAAGTCGTTTACTAATGACCTCATTTGAGATTTTACTACTTCAACTTCTTTTGGAGATTGATTGATCGGACTATTCAATCCCTCTACCGGAGCAGCTGTTTCAGCGGTCTGTTGTTCTACGTTGACGTGAGTCAGCGTACTTTTGGCATCCAAGGGCTGCTCTGTTGCAGTCATCTCAGTCTGTGTTGCCACCTCAGCTCTTCCAATAACCTTTGAGAGCTCCGAACCCCTTTCGTTTGAATATTGAAGTTCGTGTTCAAGTTTTTCCCATTTCAGAGTCCTGTCCTTCAGCATATGCAGGAGTTGGCTGACCGTTAACTCCTCTGACATCAGACGTTTTGTGTGCTCCTGCTCCATTTTCTCCATCAGCTGCTTCTGTTGTCTTTCCAGATTCTCCAACTCTATATCAAAGAACTCTTTCGTTGCATTCAGCTCTTGCTCAAAACGGCGAAGCATTTGTTCTAATTGCTGTTGTAGTTTGAAATGGAGTTGAGTTCGAGCCCGGTGTCCCTCAGAAATGGGCACATCAGTAGACTTGCCAGACTCAGAATCCACAGTTAAACTATGTTGTTGTTGCTCAGTGGAATTCTGTGCTGAAACTTTGTCTTTTGCACCTGAGTTGGGCTTACCATCATCCGTTCCAGAGTCTGGGCCGACTATCTTCACCGAGTTCTCACTCGTTATTGTTTGTAGGAAATGCCAGTCCATATTCATTTTCCTAATCCACTCCCGTCCTAGTAGTGGAGGACCTCCTTCAGATATCACATATAAGTCCATTATTTGACTGTCTTCGCCCTTGTGGACCACTGCAACCTCTATTTTCCCGATGGGGTACACTCTTTGCCCCGTGTATGTTTTCAATATAATCCCCGTATCCTGTAGGGGAATATGTTGGAATAACTTTCCGTAATCTTTCTTATTTATGACCGTCAATGCCGATCCAGTGTCCCATTCCAGTTTTACTTGGACTCCTTCTATCTGAAGAGTGACCCAAATTGTCTGGAGGTCTGCACCCTTACCAGCGTTGAGTACTCTTAAGCTAGCCAGTTCATTACAGCTTAAGCTAGCCAGTTCATTACTGCTAGCGTCTGAATCAGACTCCTGTTCGGTCACCTTGTGTACCTTTGCGTATTTTCCTTGCGGTGACTTCTTGTTGCTGGTCTTCTTCCCTGACCTGCATACTCTAGCTATATGTCCAAGCCTACCACATGTTCTACATTCTTGGTTTTTAAACCAACACTGGTTCTGATCATGCATTGTCTTTCCACAACGATAGCATTTGCCAGAACTCACACCCAATTTGTGTGCACTGAGCTCCGGTGACCGTAGCTGCATTACTGCCGTGCCTCTCGCTGCGGCTTCGTGTGCTGCTGCCATAGTGACCGCCTTCTCAAGCGTCAGCTCATTCTCCTCGAGCAGTCGCTTTTGTGTATCCTGTTTAAATAAACCACACACAAATTTGTCTCGTAGTGCATCTGTCAGTCCCGTTCCAAACTGACAATATTTCGCTAATTTACGCAATTCCAGCAAATATTCAGCATTGCTTTCATTCTGTAGTTGCCTTCTGTCGTAAAATTTAAATCGTTCCGCTAGCATCAGCGGCGTGGGGTTCAGATAATCTTTCAGGACAGTAACAATCTCATCGAACGTCTTATCCGCCGGTTCATCTGGTGATAACAGGTGTCTCAATTGCCCGTATGTCTTCGCACCCATTAAATTTAATAATGTTAGAGCTTTATCTTGGTCACGAATTTTATTGGCCTTACAATAATTTTTTACTCTTTCAACATATATGGCCCAATCTTCGATGTCACTATCAAAGGTGCTAATATTCCCGTGTTTAGGCATTGTAGTACTTTATCAGATTTGTAATTCCTCAGATGTTTTTTTTTTTACAATCAAAGATGGCGGCTTCCCGCTCTTGCTGTCGTCCTCCGCCCCCAAAATGGCGGTTTTCCCGCGCTTAGCGGTCTTCACCCGTCCCCCAACGCTGTCAGCCCGAGTGCGGCCCTTATCTGAAGATGCGATCGCTCTCGCGGCTCCCGGCCTTTATCTGAAGATGCGATCGCTCTCGCGGCTCCCGGCCCTTATCTGGAGATGCGATCGCTCTCGCGGCTCTCGGCCCTTATCAGGAGATGCGATCGCTCTGTTGAAATGCCTCCCGCTCGAAGCGGCTCTCGCGCCCTATTCCTCCGGCTCCCCCAGCCCCGTTCGTGCGGCCAACGTGGTCGACTGCCTGTCGCGTCGCTGCCCGGCTCAGACAACGGCTTACCCACCACCAAGCTGGAGAAGAAGCTGACGGTCGCCGATGGAGGCTCCGAGGTCAGGATGTCTTCCAGTGGGGTGGAGAGGGTGGAAACCTCTCTGCAACGTCCTGGCTGTGGACGAAGCTGCCGTGGAGTGACTGCCGCAGGGTCCGAATCAGACTCGTCGCCAGTGTTAAATCTGTGAGTTATCTAGTTAATTAAGACACAGACTAATTAATAATAATCAAAAACAGGTCTTTACTGGTTGGAGGTAGGGACTATTCTGAATACAAGATTACTGCACAGTGCTTATATACCGGTGTGTTCACCCCCGGTATTACGTCTACAGCAGCCTGAGAAAGTAGTACATCTCTTAAGGTGGAACAGGCTTAAGCTCTCTTAAGGTGGAACAGGTTACATACACAACAGTATAAATGCATGTTTTTCTAAATATCTGTTTAAATAGCACTAATAAGAAGTGGTTTAAGGCCCTTCTGTCAAAATCCACCAAAAGAAGATATCTTGGCAAGGGTTTCAGTTGCTGACCTCCACAAGATCATTTGTTATTTATTCTCTGAATGAGCAAATTAGTGGGATCTGAAGTTGGAGGTAAGGATTCATCCTTGAATCAATGTCTACAAAATGGATCACGGCCCAGAAATTTCTTGGAGCTGCTCCCCGTAAATTCGCCAGAGGGCGATTTTGCCAACTGTCCCAATGTAGGTCGAGGCCAGGGGTAACGGGTGAACGGGACTTGCTGTGAGTTAGGAAACGGGCAGCAGAGTTTTGAATGAGCTGAAGTTTATGGAGAATGGAAGATAGGAGGCTGGCCAGGAGCGCATTGGAAGAGTCAGGTCACGAGGTAACAAAGGCATGGATGAGAGTTTCAGCAGCAGATGAGCTGAGGCAAGGTCGGAGACGGGCGATGTTATGGAGGTGGAAGCAGGATGTCTTTGTGATGGAGAGGCTATGGAGCCGGAATCTCAGCTCAGGGTTAAATAGGATGCTGAGACTGCAAACAGTGTGGTTCAGCCTGAGACAGTGGCCAGGGAGAGTATGGAATTGATGGCTAGGGAGCGGTGTTTGTGGCAGGAACTGAAGACGATGGCTTTGGTCTTTCCAATGTTTAATTGGAGGAAATTTCAGCTCATCCCAGACTGGATGTCTGACAAGGATTCTCAACAGAGGTTGAGAGAGGTGGTGGTGAGGTAGAGCTGGGTATCATCAGTGTACACGTGGAACCTGACGTTGTGTCTTCGGACGATGACACCGAGGGGTAGCATGTAGATGACGAATAGGAGGAGGCCAAGGATTAATCCTTGGGGGACTGCAGATGGACCTGTGTGGGAACGGGAAAAGAAGCCAGGAGATTGTCTGGCTATGACTGGATAGATAAGAGTGGAACCAGGTGGGGGCAGTCCCACTCAGCTGAACAACGGAGGAGAGACATTGGAGAAGGATGGTGTGGTCAACCGTGTCAAAGGCTGCAGACTGGTTGAGAAGGATGAGGAGGGATAAGGCTGTAATTTGTGACTTTGACTAGTGTAGAATTCGCAAAATTGAACATTGTCCTATAAGGGTCTATTGGCAGAAAAGGCCTTAACTTTTAAAGACTGTTTTAAAAAGAAGCCCAGAAAAAGGGGCACACAAAATGGCCGCCAGACCCCGTGACCAGCTTTTGGGACAGTTTAAAATGGTTCCTGCAGTCCCCAGACAGCTTTTGTGGATTCAGCCCACAGTAGGTTCTGGAAGGCAGTTTCAGGGAAAACGAAACCAGACAGAGCCCCATACATATAGATTGGATGCAGATCCGATCAGATTGGCCTGTAGATAAAGGCCATCTAAATGTTTACCCAGACAAAGGGGAACAGATTCAAGTTTGAAGAGGGACATTAAAGACAATACAGGATCGTTCCAGACCAGAGATGGCAGTTACCGGCCATCCCGAAGATACTTTAAAAACAAAGACTTCCCCACTGTGCTACAAGCCCGCCAAAAGTTAAACAAAGACTAACCTTGATTTGGCGGGAGATAAGGGCCTCTTTGAGAAGTATAACTGGAGTCCCAGGGTAGCCATCGGTAGCTTTTTGGGAGCTTTTGCAGCTTTTGGAGCTTGGTAGAGAGCTTTGGCAGCGTTCGCAGTTTTCGGTACGCTTCTTAGCCTTGGGAAGGCTTGACATCGGAGAAGGTGGTTCAAAGAAGAAGAAGACGAGACCCGGGGTAGTCATCGGGAGATCATCGACAAAAACCCCAGGCCATTGACGAGAAGAAGCGAAGACGAAACGCCCTACAGCGACGTTTGTAGGAGTACGGAGAAAAACGAGCTGCGGGCGAAATGATGGTCAGCGCATCTTGCTGAAGAGAGAGACGCCATCAGCCTGGACAGCCCGCTGCACCTACAGTCCACTGATCATGTGGAGACAGGACGCCTGAGAGGACCAAAACGCAGACTTCAAAACCTCTATGTTTCTAACTGGGATTGGTGAGCATGTTTCTGGCCCCTCATAATCTAATCTAGCTAGGCTTAGGGGGTGGGCATTTTGGGTATAATTTAACAATTATTTGTTGTCCCTCGATGTTCCGTGTGTTTCCCTATTTCAGGATGAATCTTGTAAAGCATAATATGCCTGTAGATATGTTGGTTAGTACTGTATAATGATTTGTTTTTCCCTCCCATGTACCTTATTGGCTGATATTCAATTTTTCCTTTGTGCAATAAAATTTCATTTCGTTTCATTAAACTTTGGTCTATAGAGTATTCTCTGCATTGTAGTTCCTGCCTCAAAGTCCAGTGTATAGAACCTAAGGGTTGAGTGGGTCGAACCACTCGGTGTATTACTGTGCAAGAGAGCGAGGCCTCTAGAGCGAGAGAGAGAGACCTCGGCGATCGAAAACCCCTTACACTAGGATAATTTCAGTGCTGTGGCAGGGGCGGATCGCTGATTGGAGGGGTACAAACATGGAGTTGCGGGAAAGGTGGGCACAGATTTGGGAGGCGACAACACATTCAAGGACTTTGGAGAGGAAAGGATGTTGGAGATGGGGCAGTAGTTTGCAAGGACAGAGGGGTCAAGGGTGGGTTTTTTGAGTAGGGTGATGACGGCAGATTTGAAAGCGAGCAGGACCTGAGGAGAGGGAACAGTTAATAATAATCAGCTAACATGGAGGCCAAGAAGAGAAGTTGGGTGGTCAGCAGTTAAGTGGAAATAGGATCAAGAGAGCAGGAGCTGGGTCTCATGGATAAGATAAGCTTGGAGAGGGCATGAAGGGAGATAAGAAAAAAAACTAGAAAAGGATACTTAATTTAAATTAAACATTCCATAACATTACTCAAAGAAGAGGAGGAAGTTCTCTTTGTGTGCCCTAGTCAACATTTCTCTGTTAATCAACAACAATGAAAATGGATCAGCTGGTCATTCTGTTGTTTGCGGGATTTTGTTGTCTGCATAATGTATGGCTTGTTTTTTTTTTTTTTTTATTCGTTTATGGGATGCGGGCGTCACTGGCAAGGCCAGCATTTATTGCCCATCCCTAATTGCCCTTGAGAAGGTGGTGGTGAGCTGCCTTCTTGAACTGCTGCAGTCTGTGTGGTGAAGGTACAGTGCTGTTAAGGAGGGAGTTCCAGGATTTTGACCTAGCTGCGATGAAGGATCGGCGATATACTTCTAAGTCAGGATGGTGTGTAACTTGGAGGGGAACTTGTTGTGGTGTTCCCATGCGCCTGTCCTTCTAGGTGGAAGAGGTTGAAGGTTTGGGAGGTGCTGTCGAAGAAGCCTTGGCGAGTTGCTGCAGTGCATCTTGTAGATGGTACATACTGCAGCCACGGTATGCCAGTGGTGGAGGGAGTGAATGTTTAAGGTGATGGATGGGCTGCCAATCAAGCAGGCTGCTTTTTCTTGGATGGTGTCGAGCTTGTTGAGTATTGTTGGAGCTGCACTCATCCAGACTAGTGGTGAGTATTCCATCACACTCCTTACATGTGCCTTGTAGATGGTGGAAAAGCTTTGGGGAGCCAGGAGGTTTGCCTACATAACCATTATTGCACTTCAAACTTCATTGGATGTGAAGTACTTTCAGGCGTTTCTGAAAGACATGATAAGGCACTGTATAAATGCAAGTTTTTCTAAATATCTGTTTAAATAGCACTAATAAGAAGTGGTTTAATGCCCTTCTGTCAAAATCCACCAAAAGAAGCTATCTTGGCAAGGGTTTCAGTTGCTGACCTCCACAAGATCATTTGTTATTTATTCTCTGAATGAGCAAATTAGTGGGATCTGAAGTTGGA
This sequence comes from Somniosus microcephalus, assembly GCF_052327205.1. Taxonomy (NCBI): domain Eukaryota; kingdom Metazoa; phylum Chordata; class Chondrichthyes; order Squaliformes; family Somniosidae; genus Somniosus; species Somniosus microcephalus. The sequence continues at coordinate 160,887,331 of NC_140988.1, forward strand.
GGTAAGGATTCATTCCTGAATCAATGTCTACAAAATGGATCACGGCCCAGAAATTTCCCGGAGCTGCTCCCTGTAAATTCACCAGAGGGCAGTGAAACTCCCTTTCTGCGTGAAAGTGAGGTTTCTGCTGAACTTCCGGCAAAGTTCCAGTGGCAAAGTGGGAGCAGCTGCAAGGAAATTCCCAACACATCATCCTTCGGCAATATTTGGTGATGCTGCTGATGTATTATTGAAAGAGGCAACAGAGGCCTGGGTACCTTGAGTTGTCTGGTGACACACCACTTTTGCCTAGATCAGCAAAGCAAGGCTATAAATATCTTCATTATTTTGTTAGTTTCTAGGCTTTCCCCATTTCCATTTCCAAGTAGCTTAAGGCATCTGGTTATTGCATGAATCTTGGTCTCATATATGTCAGGTAGCCAAGATTATCGGTTGCTTTATATGCACTGGAATCACAATTCGTGAACAAACATTTGTAGAAAGAAGTTAATATGTAACATATCTGGAGACTTGTTTTGTACTCTTGGATAATCTTCGGATGCTTAATGTTCATGAACAATCGTTCTTTACCTGCCTTTTTATGGCTGCAACATCTATTGCAGTGCCAAGATAACCATGACCAATCAATAGCTGCTGATTTACCAGGAACATTTATATAGCTGTGCTATACTAATTCTCTGAAAGGTAACAAGCTTTACTTTGTTTATGTTACTATTGATATCTTTTACCCATTGTATGGCCACTGATGTACGTGGGCCATGATTCTTGACCTCCAAACTTCAAGGTCCAACACTTTGCTTCGCATAATGCTGACTGATTTAACCTTCTTTGTCATAGTAATTAAAGAGTATGGGCTAAAAATTCGGGTGTTTAACGCCTCCCATTATCGTCATGATATGGCAAAAAAACAGCGGCTGTTGCTCTTCTGCCAGCTGGTGGCGGGTCCCGCGGCGGCCACCATTTTGCAAGGGCCGACAGCGCTGTTGATAAATGCGATCACTGTAGGGATTGAAATTAACAAGATTGTGACATCAGAGAGTGTGTAATGCTCACTTGACACCTGATCTGCAGCATTGGATTTCGCTGTTCAACTTACCAGTATGCCTTAAAAATGACAGGCAGAGCATTCAAAAGCAGGAAGGAGGCTCCAGCAGCGATATTTAAAGGGATCATCAGCAATCAGTTATGCCTGACATTGTTATGCAGCTTGAGTGGCTCTGTGCTACTTTCTGCAACGCCACCAGCTTTATTAACTTCTTTGAAGGTTCTAAGGTAACAGGGAGTATTGTTTGAACGTGGCAAACGCCTTCATTATTTTTTAAAGGCTTCTGCTCACAACACTTGGTCATAGTCATGGGGGCTGTACTGGCAATCCACCTCGTGCTCCAGGATCTTTGGCAGAGGGAGCAGAGGCAGCAAGGTAGATGGGAACATGTGCGCAGAGGGAGGAGGAGGAGGACCATGAGGGCTCTCAACAGGAGGCCTTACCCACCTCGGGTTTTCCGACAACACTTCTCCTACCTCCACTTAAGCGAGGAGCAGTGTATTAGGAGGCTACGCTTCACCAAGGAGGTGGTCACAGAACTCTGCCACTCCTGCAACCAGACCTGGAGCCTCAGAGCAGGGCGACCACGGCTCTCCAAGTGGCAGTCAAAGTCACTGTGGCACTCAATTTCTTCGCCAGAGGTTCCTTCCAGTCTGCAGCAAGAGACATAGCTAACATCTCACAGTTTGCCATTGATCGCTACATCCGAGAAGTCACAGAGGCTCCCTACACCAGGAAAAGGGATTACATTATCTTCTCTCTGAGCAGAGAGAAGCAGGACGAGCTTGCATGTTGCTTTGCCAGGATAGCGGGCTTTCCAATGGTGCTGGGCGCCATTGACTGCTCACTCGTGGCTTTACGGGCACTGTATAACAATCCTGAGATCTTCCACAACCGCAAAGGCTCCAACTCACTTAATGTGCAGGTGGTGTGTGACCAAGCCCAGCGATTCCTGATGGCCAATGGCCACTATCCTGACAGCTGCCATGATGCCTTCATCCTGCATCAGTCCGCTGTGCCAGCAATCTTCCAGCCACCACAGCAAACTTGAGGGTAGCTTCTTGGAGACAAGGGCTATCCACTGTCCACCTGGCTCATGACTCCCCTCTGCAACCCCAACACTCGTGCCCAGCAGTCATATAATGAGAGCCATGCTTCCACTTGAACATCATTGAGCAGACCATCGGGCTATTGAAGTAAAGGTTCTGCTACCTTGACCACTCAGAAGCAGCCCTCCAGTGCTCGGCGGAGCGAGTATCCCATTTCGTGGTGGTCTGCTGTATGCTTCACAACTTGGCCATCATGAGGGAGCAGCCCTTGCCACCAGGGATTGCGGCACCACCTCAGGTGGAGGACAAGGATGAGGAGGAAGAGGACAAGGAGGATGACGAGGAGCAAGAGGAAGAGAAGGGAGGGAGGAGGCAGGCAGCCAATCATTCTTCCGGATGGGCTCTCCGTGAATGGCTCATCGGACTCCAGTTATAACGAGTGAAACCCCAGATCTCCATTGCTCACCACATCCTCATCATACCATCCTTCTGACACAGAATATCACAGCGTCCTCCTGGGCACAAAGCTGAAATGAGAGACACCACAAAAGATTCCAAACAAAGTTAATAAATTCATCACAAATCAATTCACACATCTTTACATGAAAAATATTAACGAATCACCCTTGTGCAGTTCCTTAGTGCCTGTCTTTCGTGTGACTTTTCCTAATCTAGTGCTCTGATGAAGTGCTCCCCCAGTGGCTGCAGCATGGCTGGTGGAAGGCTGCTGAGTTTCCATGGGGGAGACTTGATGGCCTTAGAGGATGACCTCGAGCAGCTCTGGCCCTAGAAGGCCCGGCTGTAGACGGCACCACCTTGCCAAGGGCGGCAGCAGCCTGGGCTGGCTGGGCAGACAGCGGCAAGGGCAATGGCAGAGTGGCAGTGCTGGGAACAGGAATGCTGTCCTCTTGAGAGAGGACAGCAGGGTCCTGCTCTACTGACCGACTGCCACTTGCCCGGGGTGGCACCTCATCATTCCTAGTAATCTGCTGGAGCACAGATTGCTGGATTGCTGCGACACCCTGCAAGTCCCGGTCGACAGTGGTAAACCCAGCCACAATGTCAGAGCTTGGGTGGTTTCAATCAGAGACTACATGAGAGCAGTCTGAGCTTCCGCTGCAGCACTAAAATGTTGGGTCGCTTCCACCTGTGCTGCAATGGAATCTGCGACATTGCGCATCATTTGCACCATCATGTCTGGGTCGACACGGTCTCTTTGGGAGTTTACCATAATTTCCAGGCTGAAATTCTGGGCTCCAAGCTCTGCGCAGAGCCCCATGCAATGTTGAAGACGGACTCTTCCATGCTCCTTAACATTGCCGAGGTGCTCTCTGGTAGGCTTGCCATTGCCAGTGCATGCTCATCACCCTTCTTCTGAAGGCCGCCCCATCGAGGTCCTCATCTGAGTCCTGTGCAGCAGAACTTGCATGTGAACTTGCCCTCCGCGGAGCTGGCGCCCGAGCTATCTTTACCCCCTGGCCTTGCTGCAGCCCACTCGTGCTCGATGCCTCACCCTGTGCAGCTCCCGCTTCTACACCAGCCTCTAAAGTTTGCATAGTGCCAGTTTCTGAGTGGGTGTCTGCGAGTGAGAGAAGCAGTGATGCGGTGTCTTCTTCCTCCTCTTCTTCTCCCCCCTCGCTCTCTGCGATGACATCAAGGACAGGCTGCTCGGGTGCTTGTCAATTATCTGAAAGCAGAAAGGCACAAGAGTCAGGTTATGGTGAAGCCGGGGGAATGGGGGGGCGGGGGGTTGAGCGGGGAAGCCAGAAATGCATGCGTACAGCATGAGTAACTTGAAAATGAGAAGAGATTGTGGGCTGAGGTGGAAGTGGGATGTGAGAAGAAGGATTAGGAATGAACATACCGTTGTTGTCCCCAAGGGGTTCAACCTCGCCGGTTGCCACAGCCTCTACCATGTACCACCCATTTAACTGGAGTACTCGCTCCTCCAGTTGGCTGAAGTCCTGTGTGTCCACCTGGCACCCACCTGTCTGCTGCTGCTCCCTCCGATCGTGTGCCAGCTTCGCCTGCAAGAGAAAGAGAAGTGTGTCAGTGAGTGCAGTGCAATGTGTTTGGATGATGTGCCTGCCATAGTTGAATAGCTGTCAGTGTGTGCAAGGTGTGAGATGTGGGTGAGTGTTGCAGCAGTGGTAAGGTTGTGAGGGTAAAGTAGAAAGTGCTGGTGGATTTGACATATCGTATGAAACAGTTTTCACATGCCGGCAAGGTAAACTGTAAGCCATTGAGTGCTGTTTATTCTGTCAAAGACAAACATTAAATAGTCTCTCCTTTCAACTATGAAGCAATAGAATCTGGTATTCTGCAGGACTAAGGAGACTACCTTCATGGCCTGGAAAGTTAAAATATTCTAAACCTTTGGGACCAAAAGATTCTTGGTGGTGCATTCTCTGATTCTCAAGAAAGTCACTCTACTGTATCTAGGGCAGGGTGGAGGGGGTGTACCTGCTAGAAAGAGCATAAACTGCCCTGGAATTCTCCCTATTGCACTGACAACCCAAGCTCCCAATTAGTCACAGAAATTCTAGCACAGAAGGAGACCATTCAGCTGGTGCTAGCTTTTAAACTGGAGCTAACTCCTCCAATCCAGTGAGGTTAGTTTTAGCAGAACTCCAGATGATCAGTTTGTCTAAATTTAACATTAATCATCTAGTTGTCTTGCCATTGATCAAGGTTCAGTAATTAGTCAATGGTTAGTACTTTGCCACTTCATTGAAAAAAGCAGCACAGCCTGCAAAGCATGGTAATTAAAAGTGTTAAGCAAAAGATGTCATTTTTTTCCTGTGCCCAAACTTTTCACAAATTCCCCATCTTTAGGGAAAGAAGACCATGGCCTGAATTTTTACCTTGGAGTCAGGTTGCGTGGGTGCCGGCAGCGAAGCAGGTTGGGAGCCCGAAGAAGTGAACAGCGCGTTCTCCACTGTGACTTTCAGTTAATGGCTCCTGTTAAGCTAGTCATGCGTGCTTTCCGGCCCTATTAAATGGTGCGGGTCTGATGACATCATCGATGACTCATTTCCAGTGAGGATATTTAAAGCAGCCTTGGAGACATCGCATTTGAAGGTTCAGGTAGTTGGCTGGAGGGAGTATTGGAGAGTAGTGTGTTGTTGCTGAGAATTGTAAAAATTAGTTCACAAAGACAGAGGGCTTCGCCCCACTTTTCAGATGACCCCTACATATTCATGTGGAGGGCATCAGAGCACACAGGGAGGTCCTCTTCCCTGCTGATGGGTAGAAGGAACTTCCCCAAGAGACCAAAAAGGGCATGGCTCGAAATTGTTGAGGACGTCAGCAGCAGGGATATCATCAGGAGGACATGGGTACAGTGGAGGAAGAGATTCAATGATCCGATGAGATCAGGAAAGGTGAGTGCAATCCTGATGTGCCTGTCACCACATCCCCATCACTCTGCCTTCCCAAGCCTACTCCTGCACATCATTCCTCACACCAACATACCTTGCATATCCACCCATCCCTCTCTCTCTATGTACATACTCACATCCCCATCTGACTAATCATCCCTCACACTCACCCTCAACCTAATGTAATCATACCAAGTAACACCACAGAAAGAGGCCATTTGGCATTGGCACCACACTCCCTCATATTCACTCTGTACAGATGTAACACATACATTCCTTACACTCATTCCATCACTCTCACTCAAACTTCTCTTCTTTACCTTCTTGCAGGAGAACAGAGCCCAAAACAACAGGACGAGGGAGAGAACCGGAGGTGGCCCTCCATCCTTCAGTACTTTGACTGCAGCAGAGGAGGTGGCCCTGGATGTATCAAGAGTTGCAGAGCTGATAGTGGTGGGAGACAGAGAGAGGGGGCCTCCCAGTAACCTGGTGACAGAATTACATCTCTTACAGCCACATAGCATGCAGCAATCACTCATGTGGTGACTGATGTCATCAGTCAGTGAAATGTCATCATGTGCATAATGGTAACATTACCCATTCTTAATATAACACTTCTAAATCATCTCTTTACTCTCCCACAGGTCCATCAAGAGCCCCCCACCCCAATGTTCAGCCAGAGGAGGAAGACGACACCTCAGAGGAACCTCCAGCATCTGAGGGTGCACTGTCAGCAGACCCAAGTGCACCCACCTCGGTGGATCCTATGCGAGATAGAGTAGTGTTGTCACCTGGTGTCTCACACTTCACAAGTGAGCAAGAACAGATGATGTTGAAAGGAACAGCAGTGGAGACTCCTTGCCAGAGAGCGCAGGATGCTCCAAGCTCTGCTCAGTTGCATGCAGCCGCTGAGCCTTGAGGGCCATCGAGAAACCTGGAGGGGCAGCAAGAAATGCAGGAGGCTCTGGCGGGTTTTGCAGTCGTGAAGTCTGCAAATGTGCAGAGAATGGAGGAGTCCATCTCCAACATGAGCAACACCATGGCGCAGGCGGTGGCGATGATGTGCTCTTCCGTGGAAAGGATGGCCACCTGCATGGAGCAGCTAATTCGCCACACACGTGAGCACATGCTAGCTATGAAGAACAGATGGCAGAGGCTCATATACCTCCTCTCTAGGAGGGATCTACACGTAGACTTGGGTCCTCATGGACCCACTGCTGTGCAGCAAGGTGCTCTCCAGCTCCTTGCTAGCAGGGAAGTGCGGGTGGTTCACGAGAGGGATGATGGTGAGAGGGGAAGCTGGTGCTCCTCTCAAAGCGCACCTACTTCTCCCCCATTGCCACGCCCTCAGTCAGAGACCCAGAGGCGTCCTCGGAGCGCAATGGCCAAGTCTGCCCCTACACACTTACAGGATGAGCAGTCTTTGGTGGGATCTTCACAGGCTCCAAAACCCAGAGGAAGTCCACCAAAAGTGTTGACGCAATCGCAGCAGGGAAGTGAGCAGCCTGCCTCTACCTCATAGAAGCATGTATAAAAGAAAAAAGCCACTCTCCTAATTGCACAAGAGTATCCACATGGTTGTATAAAGAAGTGTTATTGTTAAGGTTCCGTTACTGTTATCACACATCAAAATTTTATTTTCACCACATTCCGGTCATGCCCACTTTTGTCTGCTACCATGGAAGTGGCTTTGTGAGTTGAGTGAATGGTGAGACATTATGTAACCTTCAGCAATGAGGGTCAGTGTGAAAGGAATGGATTGGTCACTGTACGGATGCTTTATGGTGTTGTTGGGGGGGAACTTGGCACAGCATATGGCAGCCGTATGGATGCAATGCAGGAAGTTAAGTAAATCTGGCCGTGATGAGGCCATCCCTGGCCTCCTGGGCAGCAATGTGCTCCACTGCTGGTGCCATCTGGACCTGCTCCTCCTCCTCATCTTCCAGCTGATGCTCCTCCTCCTCCTCCTCCTCCGAAGAGGCTGTGTGCTCTGTGCCTTGCTCCTCATGCAGCTCTAATCCTCGCTGCTGCGCTATGTTGTGCAGGACACAGCAGACCATAACAATTCTGGAGACCCTGGCTGGTGTGTACTGAAGGGATCTTCCAGATATGTCAAGGCACCTGAAGCACATCTTCAGCATTCCTACTGTTTGCTCTATGATACATCTGGTGGACACGTGGCTCTCATTATAACGTTCCTCAGCCTCATTGCTTGGCCTCCTCAAGGGTGTCATGAGCCACGTCTTTAGTGGATAGCCCTTGTCTCCAAGCAGCCTGCCGGTAAGTGTGCTTGGCAGAGCAAAGAGCTGAGGGAGGGGGGATTGGCACAGCACGAAAGAGTTATGACAGCTGCCAGGGAATTTGGTGCACACATGCATGATGATCTTCCTATGGTTGCAGAAGATGAGCTGCACAATGAGGGAGTGGAAGCCCTTGCGGTTGACAAACACTGGGTGATGTGGGGGTGCCCTGATGGTCACATGTGTGCAGTCGATGATGCCCTGCATGCGTGGGAAGCCAACCAGAGTGGCAAAGCCGAACACCCGCACTGTAGGGATAATGGGCAGGTACTCAAATTGGCAGGATGTGACTAATGGTGTCCTGCAGGGATCTGTTTTGGGGCCTCAACTATTCACAGTATTTATTAATTACTTAGATGATGGCATAGAAAGTCATATATCCAAATTTGCCGATGACACAAAGACAGGCGGCATTGTAGACAGTGTAGATGAAAGCATAAAATTACAAAGGGATAATGATAGATTAAGTGAATGGGCAAAACTGTGGCAAATGGGTTTCAATGTAGGCAAATGTGAGGCCATTCACCTTGGACCTAAAAAGGATAGAACAAGGTACTTTCTAAATGGTGAAAAGCTAAAAACAGTGGAGGTCCAAAGAGATTTGGGGGTCCAGGTACATAGATCATTAAAATGTCATGAACAGGTACAGAAAATAATCAAAACGTCTAATGGAATGCTGGCCCTTATATCCAGAGGGCTAGAGTACAAGCGGGTAGAAGTTATACTGCAGCTATAAAAAGCCCTGGTTAGACCACACCCAGAGTACTGTGAGCAGTTCTGGGCACCACACCTTAGGAAGGATATATTGGCCTTGGAGGGAGTACAGCGTAGCTTTACCAGAACTTCAAGGGTTAAGTTAGGAGGAGAGATTACACAAATTAGGGTTGTATTCCCTTGAATTTAGAAGGTTATGGGGTGATAGAGTCACACGGCTGAAAATTCAGTAGCCTTAGCGCCTCATTTGAGGCGCTAGAGGGCCTTGCGCCGGAGTTATGGCCAGTAGTGAAATTCCCTGGGGCCCTAAATCGGCGTTGCTCCGGTAGCGCTGTGCCGGCACCGATGACGTCATCGGTGTGCGCAGCGTCCCGGTTGCCGTGGTAACCCGCCCGAACTCCGAAATTGAGTTGCGGCCGCCTCGCCCGTGGCAGCCGCAACCAGCGTTTTGTCAGAGGTGCCTTACTGCAGTCAGCGCCGGCGCATTAAAGGCCCCACGGCGGCCGGCCGCTTTCCCGCCGGCCGCCTGCCCGCAGCTCCCTCCCCGGACTTCTCTCCCCCCCCCCCGGAACAGATGCAAGCCCGGCACTTGTCCGAGGTGCCGGGCTCATTTTTAAGCAGATTTGCGCGGGCCGCGGCCGGGTGCAGGCAGCTCCTCCTTAACGGAAGGAGGAGGCCTGCACTTCCCCAGCCTGCCGCACCGCATCGGGTGCCGCAGCGCCGGAATTGCAGCGCGAAACGGCAGTTAGCGCCCTTTTCCAGGCGCTAAGACCCTTCAGTAGCACCGGCAGCCGTTTGGGCGCGGCGCCACTGAATTTTTGGTGCGCGCAGGGGACTTAGCGCCGGCACTAATTTCCGGCGCTAAAGCCCTGGCTAAGCCAAAACCCAATTTCTAGGCCATAGAGTTATACAGCACAGAAAGAGGCCGTTCGGCCCATCGTGTCCATGCTGGACATCAAGGCCTGTCTATTCTAATCCCATTTTCCAGCACTTTGTCCGTAGCCTTGTATGCTATGGCGTTTCAAGTGCTCATCTAAATGCTTCTTGAATGTTGTGAGGGTTCCTGCCTCTACCACCCTTTAGGCACTGAGTTCCAGTTTCCAACAACCCTCTGGGTGAAAAAGTTTTTCCTCAAATCCCCTCTAAACCTCCTGCTCCTTACCTTGAAACTATGCCCCCTGGTTATTGACCCCTCTACTAAGGGGGAAAGTTCATTTCTATCTACCCTATCTATGCCCCTCATAATTTTGTACACCTCAATCAGGTTCCCCACTCAGCCTTCTCTGCTCTAAGGAAAACAACCCCAGCCTGTCCAGTCTCTCTTGATAGCTGAAGCGCTCCAGCCCAGGTAACATCCTGGTGAATCTCCTCTGCACCCTCTCCAATGCAATCACATCCTTCCTAGAGTGTGGCGACCAGAACTGCACACAGTATTCCAGCTGTGGCTTAACTAACGTTTTGTACAACTCCATCATAACCTCCCTGCTCTTATATTCTATGCCTCGGCTAATAAAGGCAAGTATCTCATCTGCCTTCTTAACCACCTTATCTACCTGTCCTGCTGCCTTCAGGGATCTATGTACATGCACACCAAGGTCCCTCTGATCCTCTGTCATTCCTAGGGTCCTACCATTCATTGTGTATTCCCTTGCCTTGTTAGTCCTCCCAAAATGCATCGCCTCACACTTTTCAGGGTTAAATTCCATTTGCCACTGTTCTGCCCATCTGATCAACCTGTCTATATCGTCCTGTAGCCTGAGGCTTCCCTCCTCGCTATTTACCACTCCACCAATTTTCATGTCATCTGCAAACTTACTGATCATACCTCTTACATTCATATCTAAATCATTAATGTACACTACAAACAGCAAGGGACCCAGCACCGATCCCTGTGGTACACCACTGGACACAGGTTTCCAGTCACAAAAACAACCTTCGACCATCACCCTCTGCCTCCTGCCACTAAGCCAATTTTGGATCCAATGTGCCAAATTGCCCTGGATCCCATGGGCTCTTACCTTCTTGACTAGTCTCCCATGCGTGACTTTGTCAAAAGCCTTACTGAAGTCCATGCATCAACTGCACTACCCTCATCCACACACCTAGTCACCCTCTCGAAAAATTCAATCACATTGGTTAGACATGATCTCCCCCTGACAAAGCCATGCTGAGTATCCTTGATTAAGCCTGATCGAAGTTTTCAAGATATTAAGGGGAACAGATAGGGTAGATAGAGAGAAACTATTTCTGCTGGTTGGGGAGTCTAGGACTAGGGGGCATAGTGTAAAAATTAGAGTCAGATTCAATTAGAGTCAATTACAGTCCTTTCAGGAGTGATATTAAGAAAGACTTCTGCACGCAAAGGGTGGTAGAAGTTTGGAACTCTCTTCTGCAAATGGCAATTGATGCTAGATCAATTGTTAATTTTAAATCAGGGATTGATAGCTTTTTGTTAACCAAAGGTATTAAGGGATATGGGCCAAAGGTGGGTATATGGAGTTAGATCGCAGATCAGCCATTATCTCATTGAATGGCGGACCAGACTCGAGGGACTCAGTGGCCTACTCCTGTTCCTGTGTTCCTTTGTAACACTGGCTTCATCTGTGGCAAAGTTCACATAATTAGCTGACTTGTTAAAGATGGCATCGGTGACCTGTGTGATGCATCTGTAGGCAGCCGACTGCGAGATGCCGCAAATGTCTGCTGCAGATCCTTGGAAGGAGCCTGAGGCGAAGAAGTTGAGGATGCTGGTGACTTTGACAGCCACTGTGTAAGTTACAGGGTTCTCAAAATTCCCGCATTCCCCGAGTTATGGATCAAGGGACCCTGTTTTGGACAAGTTATTAAAAGCAGGGTTCCCAAAATGGCTTCTGTAAACCTCGTGACCGATACTGACAGGATTTTTAAAACCAGGGCTCTGCCAACAAGCAGGCCTGGAGACTGTAATGTATGTACCTTTAAGGGGGAGAACTACTTTTTACAGCTCCTGTATCCTGTAGTACCGGCAGTGACCACACCTGTATATAAACCCTGAGTAGTGATCTGTACAGTCAGTTGCAGTTTGAACCCTCATTCAGTAAACACCTGTTGATCGTTCCCTGCAGTCTGTTGTCTGATTATTGAAGGACACAACATTAAGATACGCGGATATAACATTGGCGACGATGCAGATTCGAACCTACCTGCAACTCTGCATCACCTCCCAGGGATTCGCTCCTGGAGAACAGTGGAAGGAGGTCGAGTCCAGAAGCACGGGCGTCGGCCACGGGCAACCACCCAGTCATCCAGCGGAGATTTGAGCATCGCAGGGGCGGCTGTCGAGAGCCAGGCTTGGCTTTCCAGTCATGGTGGTCCAGCGAAACGGGCTGGCAACAGGTATTGCGCAGACCCTTCCTGGACAGCGGTGGCTAGAGCCGACCGAGCGGCACAGAAAAAGGCCGAGCAGCGTCGACGGGGGAGAGAGAGAGGGCAGAGCGCACAGGGTGCAGCCGGTGTTCAGGACCGAGCGGCATCAACGGGGAGAGAGACGAGAGAGAGCAGAGCGCAGCCGGTGTTCAAGGGCCGAGCAGCGTCAACGGAGGAGAGAGGCGCGCAGGAAAATGCAAGGCACTGCCATTGCCACGAGGACCGCAGAGAGCGGCATTGGCAGCAGCGCAGGTGCAGCGCACGAAACCCACAGGGCGTCGCCATTTGCCACGAGGACCGCCGAGAGCGGCATTGGCAGCAGCGCGGGAGACGCCATTTTAAGCCGCAGTGGGGAAGAAAGGAAAGCGCGGGAGATGCCATTTTAAGCCGCAGCGGGGAAGAAAGGAAAGCACGGGAGACTCCATTTTAAGCCAGTCTAACCACACCCAAAAATGCCGAAGAGTGGCAGTATCACAGCATTCGACAATGAAGTCGAAGATTGGACGACATATGTCGAACGCATAGAAGTATACTGCAAGGCGAATGAAGTGCCAGATGACAAGAAAGCGCTGGTATTGTTGAATTCAATGGGTGCAAAAACGTATGGCTTACTACGAAACCTAGTAACCCCAGAGAAGCCAATAGAAAAGGATTTTGAAAACATAGTGTCAATCCTACAGGACCACTTAAACCCCACACCACTGCTGAGAGCAGAAAGATTTAAGTTTCACAAAAGGAACCAGCATAAAGATGAAAGTAATGCTGAGTATTTAACGGAACTGCGCAAGCTATCGAATCACTGCCAGTTTGGAATGGGACTAGCAGATACTTTAAGGGACAAGTTTGTGTGTGGGCTTCAAAATGAAGGAACCCAGAAACGGCTTCTATCAGAAAAGGATCTTACACTGGACAAGGCTTTCAGCATTGCAGTATCACACGAAGCAGCAGCACGGGGCGCTGCAGAGATACAATGGAGACCGCAAGAATATGGCACAAATGAAATGTCATACGGAACAGTGAAGTGCTATCGCTGCGGCAGAACAACACACGAACATAATGATTGCTGGTTCAAGGACAAAGTGTGCAGACAGTGTGGAAAAGTAGGACACATAGCAAGAGTCTGCAGGTCAGGAAAGAAAACCAGCAGTAAGAAATCTCCACAGCAGAAGTACAAGAAGGTACATAAGATGACGGAGAGTAGTTCAGATGAACAGAAGAGTGATACAGACTCCGGAAGCAAGGAGCTGGGTTGTCTGAAACTACATAATGTGATCAAAATGGAGGATCACCAAACTATCTGGGTCACGCTCAAGATAGCAGGAGTCCAAGTGAAAATGGAATTGGACACAGCCCTAACAGTCATAAACCGAAGGGACTACAAGCGGCTATTCTCACATATACCCTTGAGAGATACAAAGATTGTCTTGAAGACATACACGGGGCAAAAAGTCTACCCCAAAGGAAAAATAAGGGTGAACGTTATATATAACGGCAAGGAAACACCAAAAATGGACCTCTATGTATTGCCAGATGGAGGACCACCACTACTAGGACGTGAATGGATCTGGAAGATACAGCTAGATTGGTATTCCATACAAGCACTGACTGTAGATGCCAAAAAGGATGACGACGTCACACCTGGACGACTGTCAAAAATGCTAACTGATGCACAAGAAGTGTTCCAGCAGGGACTCGGAACACTAAAAGGCATAACAGCGATGATCAAAATAGAGGAAAATGCAAGCCCAAAGTTTTTTAAGGCCAGACCGGTACCTTATGCGATCCGCCCAGCCGTCGAAGCAGAGCTGGAAGGTTTGGAACGTTCAGGAGTACTGTCCAAAGTGGACTGGAGCGAGTGGGCTACACCTATCGTTCCTGTAATGAAGAGGTTATTGAGTAATACGCCTGGGGAACCAAAGAAGGTTCGCATCTGTGGGGACTTTAAGGTGACAGTGAACCCAGTCCTTCACACTGTACAATATCCGCTTCCGCGGATTGAAGATATTTTCGCCTTGCTATCTGGAGGGAAATGCTTCACTAAGATTGATCTGGCCCAGGCGTACCTGCAAATGGAGGTAGAAGAAGCCTCGAAACAGTACCTCACGATCAACACTCATAAAGGTCTCTACCAATACAACCGGCTGGTGTTCGGGGTAGCATCAGCTCCGGCTATTTGGCAAAGGGCAATGGAACAAGTCCTGCAAGTGATTCCAGGGACCCAGTGTTATTTGGACGACATCCTGGTCACGGGCGAAAATGACAGTGATCACCTCGCCAACCTGGAGCAGGTGCTCACTAGATTGAAGGAATATGGGCTCCGAGCTAATCGCCACAAATGCGAGTTTTTCCAGAAGCAGATCTCGTATTGTGGCCACGTTATTGATAAAGAGGGGTTACATAAGTCCCCTGAAAAGATTGAGGCAGTAGTCAAGGCTCCAGCAACGGAAAATGTGTCACAACTGAGGTCGTTCCTCGGGCTGGTTAACTACTACCATAAGTTCTTGCCGAATTTGTCTACCGTACTACACCCACTGAACACCCTACTGCAAACGGGGGTACCATGGAAGTGGTGTGACAAATGTAAACGAGCTTTCCAGAAGAGCAAAGCATTGATCACATCAAAAGAGGTGTTGGCTCATTTCAACCCAGCACTACCAATTCGGTTGGCGTGTGATGCATCACCCTATGGCATTGGAGCGGTGCTGTCGCACAAATTCCCGGACAGCTCGGAGAGGCCAGTAGCCTTTGCGTCTCGGTCACTAACCTCAGCTGAGCGTAACTATACCCAGATTGACAGGGAGGCCCTCAGCCTAGTGTGGGGAGTGAAAAAGTTCAATCACTATCTGCACGGGCAGAAGTTCACCTTGCTGACTGACCACCAACCACTTGTCTCCATCTTTAATCCAAAGAAGGGCGTTCTGGTTATGACTGCGCAACGGCTACAAAGATGGTCCCTTTTTCTAGGGGCGCACCAATATGAAATTGAGTATAAGGGCACGAAACAGCATGGAAACGCCGATGGGCTATCACGCCTGCCACTGCCTACTGCGGAGGAAGCACCAGCAGTGGATCCTGTCGAAATATTTCATTCGACTGTAATTGAATGCTTGCCAGTAACTAACGCTGGTATAGAGGAGGAGACCCGAAATGACCCGACACTGTCTCGGGTATATGATTTGACGGTGAAGGGATGGCCAGCACATGGCGACTCACTGTTGCCAGCATTCTCATCCAGAAGAGAACAGCTGTCAGTATGCCAGGGGACCTTGATGTGTGGATCCCGAGTGGTAATTCCACCCAAGTTAAGGGAAAGAGTGCTCAATGAGCTTCACGAAGGTCATCTGGGAGGGGTGAAAATGAAAAGCCTTGCTAGGGCTTATGTGTGGTGGCCGGGGATCGATCAGCAAATCGAGGACCTGACAAAGAGCTGCTCAGGATGCCAGAAGGTCCAAAATGCACCACCACATGCCCCGCTACACCCATGGGAGTGTCCCTCATCTCCATGGCAACGGGTGCATATTGATTTTGCTGGTCCATTCATGGACTCAATGTTTTTAATAGCCGTGGATGCGCACTCGAAATGGCCTGAGGTGATCAAAATGTCCTCCACCACCACGGAGAAAACTATTGCAGTCCTACGGACCATTTTTGCCAGGAACGGCTTGCCAGAGCAGATTTGCTCTGATAACGGACCACAGTTTGTGTCCGAAGAGTTTCGAAGATTTATGAAAAGGAATGGTGTAAGGCATTATACATCCGCCCCGTATCATCCAGCCACAAATGGATTGGCTGAGAGGTTCGTACAAACCTTTAAAAAAGCAGTAAAGGCCATGTGCAATGACGACATTCCACTGCAGCATAAGGTGGACCATTTCCTGTTAGCCTACAGAAATGCGACACATGCAGTCACCAACCAGGCCCCGGCCATGATGTTCTTTAACCGAAGGTTGAGATCTCGTCTGGATTTGCTCAGACCAAATGTACGAAGAGATGTTGAGTGTAAGTAATTCCAGCACATCAATGAGAAGCTGACAAGGAGCTTCAATGTAGGGCAACCAGTCTTGGCCCGCGACTACCGAACAGAGAAATGGCAACCAGGAACGATATGCACACGGCAGGGGCCACTAATGTACACAGTGGATGTTGGGGAGAACATTGTGAGACGCCATGCTGACCAGATCCTAGAGTCACAGGAACGAGTCAACCCCATGTTGTCTCGGCCATACGTACCTGGTGAGGAACCCGACATACAGGTCGCATCTACCTCAGAAGCAATAGCATTGGAAGCTGATGAATCAACTGACGACAGGGTGTTAGAATCGCCTCCGCACCAAGAGCGAGACACTCGGGAAAGGCGTTATCCAGAAAGAATCAGGAAGCCTCCCCAAAGACTGAATTTATAAATAGACTATTTTCAGTTAATGTTGCATGTTAAAAGTGTTAATTATAATTAGTTTGATATTTAATTGTTAAATGAGTGTTATGGTACTGTTAATCTAAAAGGGGAGGAATTGTAATGTATGTACCTTTAAGGGGGAGAACTACTTTTTACAGCTCCTGTATCCTGTAGTACCGGCAGTGACCACACCTGTATATAAACCCTGAGTAGTGATCTGTACAGTTAGTTGCAGTTTGAACCCTCATTCAGTAAACACCTGTTGATCGTTCCCTGCAGTCTGTTGTCTGATTATTGAAGGACACAACATTAAGATACACAGATATAACAGAGACGAAACATTAAAATGCAGGATTCCGTGAGAACAGGACTCTCGAGAACCAGCCAGACAAAGTAAACACAGAATACGCATTTATTTGAATTGAATCAAATCAAAGTAGAATGGACCTTTTAATGGTGGCCATTAGCTTTCTGCATGTTTAATCGATAACAGCTCACAGTAGCCATCAAGGTAGGATGGAGACAATCAAGTCTTATCCATAACAAAGCAACCAGGACATCGGGGCCATTAGACCCAGAGACAACCACTCCTAAGGTCGTTAAAACAAATGGTTGTAATCATTCAAACCAAGCCCGCCAAAAGTTAAACAATGGACTGACATGATTTGGCGCGCAGATAAGGAGTGGAAGAACGGGTATAACTGTAGGCCCATCAGCAGCAATCGCTCTCTTGTCTCTTAGCTCTCTTCCATTGACTCCTGTCTGTGGCCTTGGCCTGCTGCCGCTCGTACTCGTGCCCTGGCCTCATGGCGGGTTCTCTTCTCGCTCCCCGCACCGCTCAACAACCAAGGACGCCCATTACACTGGGACCAAATGCGGGAGGAGAACGAGACCCGAGTTCAAAGTCATACAGGGCACACAGGCCACAAAAGGGACAGACGAAACAAGACGAGACAAGACGAGACAAATAAGAAGGTAAAGCCCGACAAGAGCAGAGAAGGGCAGCAGAAGACGCATTGGTAAAAACCAAACGCCTAGTTATAAGCTGGCGTTTGGGGAAGAAATTAGCAGTGTATGCTTGGACAGTGAGAATAAGTTGGCATTTGAACACTGCGAATAAACAGGCATTAGACGCGAGTGTCCACACCCACGACGAATATGCTAGCATTCAAAGGATGAGTAGCAAAATCTTGTAAGCAGTGAAAACCGCCAACCGATCTACGACCGTGACGTTACTGCCGATGACCGCCCGAGGGAGAAGAAGAAGAAAACCCATCGCCACGAGATGATGACGGTGTCTGAGGAGAGGGAAGGTGTGTCACATCAACAACTCCAGCACCGCGCCCTGAGACCACATGGCGACGGAGTACCCCAAAGGACAGAATACTAAACCTCAAAACTCACAACGTTAAAGCAACAGGTTTTGGATTGGTGAGCATGAATTCCTGGTCCCTCATAGCTTAATCTAGTTAGGTATAGGGGGTGGGATAAGGATAAGGGGGATTGTTAATGTAGTTGTTTTTCCCTCGATGTGCCGTGTGTTCCCCATTCCCTGAATAAGTGTAATTGTTTATGCCTGTATTTTATACCAGTAATTCTCATAAGGCTGTGCTTTTATTTCTGTTTTAATAAAATCTTGGTTTTCTTACACCAAACCACTTGTCTACTCAATTTTCTGTATCGCCGCCTGTACCTAAGTCCGGTGTCTAGAACCCAGGGGTGTGGGAGCGATTCGAACCGCTCACAGGACAGTCAGAGGCGAAGCTGACTGGCGCACACGCCACCCCCTACAACTGGTAAGGAGTGTCCACCAGGTCCTCTGGGTTGCAGGTCTTGTTCCAGTAAGCTGCAAATGTCTGCGATGACCTGGCGCGATAGCCTGAGCCTCTTTTGGCACTGTTGCTCAGTCGTGTTGAGGAAGCTCATCCTCTGCCTGTATACCCTGTGTTGGGGGTATCGCCTCAGGCACGGTGCAGCCATGCACTGATGCCCTCTGTCCTGTACAGCATCAGGTCGTGGAGGAGAAGGTTGGTGGTCTTGTTGCTGCTGCTGCTGGTGTGCCTGCTGCTGCTGCTGGTGGTGGGGCTCATCCTGGTCATAGAAACATAGAAGATAGGAGCAGGAGTAGACCATTCGGCCCTTCGAGCCTGCTCCGCCATTCAATGAGATCATGGCTGATCATCCGAATTCAGTACCCTGTCCCTGCCTTCTCCTCGTATCCCTTGATCCCTTTAGCCTTAAGAAATGTATCCAACTCTTTCTTGAATATACTTAATGAACTGGCCTCCACCTCTGTGGCAGAGAATTCCACAGGTTCACCACTCTCTGGTTGAAGAAATTCCTCCTCATCTCAGTCCTAAATGGCTTACCCCTTATCCTTAGGCTATGACCCCTGGTTCTGGACTCCCCGGCCATCAGAAACATTCTTCCTGCATCTAGTCTGTCCAGGCCTGACAGAATTTTATAGGTTTCGATGAGATCCCCTCTCGATCTTCTAAACTCCAGTGAGTATAAGCCCAATCGACACAATCTCTCCTCATACGTCATTCCTGCCATCCCAGGTATCAGCCTGGTGAATCTTCGCTGCACTCCCTCCATGGCAAGAACGTCCTTCCTCAGGTAAGGCGACCAAAACTGCACACAATACTCAAGGTGTGGTCTCACCAAGGCCCTGTACAACTGCAGCAAGACATCCTTGTTCTTGTACTCAAACCCTCTTGCTACGAAGGCCAACACACCATTTGCCTTCTTAACCGCCTGCTGCACCTGCATGCTTACCTTCAGCGACTGGTGCACAAGAACACCCAGGTCTCTTTGCACTTCCCCTTCTCCCAATCTATTGCCATTCAAATAATAATCTGCCTTCCTGTTTTTGCCACCAAAGTGGATAACCTCACATTTATCCACATTATAGTGCATTTGCTATGCTTCTGCTCAATCACCCAACCTGTCCAAATCATACTGGAGTTTCACAACATCCTCCTCACAGCATACCCTCCCACCTAGCTTTGTGTCGTCTGCAAATTTGGAGATATTACATCCAATTCCCTCGTCCAGATCATTAATATATATTGTGAACAGCTGGGGTCCTAGGACCGATCCTTGCGGTACCCCACTAGTCACTGCCTGCCACTCGGAGAACGACCCGTTTATTCCAACTCTTTGCTTTCTGTCCGCCAACCAGTTCTCTATCCAAGTCAATACCTTGCCTCCAATCCCATGTGCCTTAATTTTGCATGCTAATCTCTTATGCGGGACCTTATCGAAAGCCTTCTGAAAGTCCAAATACACCACATCCACTGGTTCTCCCTTATCTATTTTACCAGCTACATCCTCAAAAAATTCCAGTAGATTAGTCAAGCATGATTTACCTTTTGTAAATCCATGTTGACTTTGTCCGATCCAGTCACTGCTTTCCAAGTGCTCTGCTATTACATCTTTTATAATGGACTCTAGCATTTTCCCCACTACCGATGGCAAGCTTACCGGTCTATAATTCCCCGCCTTTTCTCTACCACCTTTTTTGAATAGTGGGGTAACATTAGCTACCCGCCAATCCATGGGTACCGTTCCAGAGTCTATCGAGTTCTGGAAGATGACCAGCAATGCATCTACTATTTCTAGGGCCACTTCCTTAAGTACCCTGGGATGTAGATTATCAGGCCCTGGGGATTTATCGGCCTTCATTCCCATCAATTTTCCTAACACCATTTCCCTACAAATACTGATTTCTTTCAGTTCCACCCTTTCTTCAGACCCTATGTTCCCCAGCATCTCTGGGAGGTTATTTGTGTCCTCCTTTGTGAAGACAGAACCAAAATATGTATTTAGTTGGTCTGCCATTTCTTTGTTTCCCATTATAAATTCCCCCAATTCTGACTGCAAGGGACCTACGCTTGACTTCACCAATCTTTTTCTCTTCACATATCTATAAAAGCTTTTACAGTCAGTTTTTATGTTCCCTGCAAGCTTCCTCTCATATTCTATTTTCCCTTTCTTAATTAATCCCTTTGTCCTCCTTTGTTGAATCCTAAACTGCTCCCAATCCTCAGGATTATTGCTTTTTCTAGCCAATTTATATGCCCTCTCCTTGGACCTTATGCTATCCCTAATTTCCCTTGTTAGCCACGGTTGGGTCACCTTTTTTGTTTTATTTTTATGCCAAACTGGGATGAACAAATTCTGTAGTTCATCCATTCGGTTTTTGAATGTTTGCCATTGCCTATCCACCGTCAACCCTTTGAGTGCCATTCCCCAATCAATCCTACCCAACTCGCTCCTCAGACCATCGTAGTTTCCTTTATTTAAATTGAGGACCCGAGTCTCCGAGTCAACTACTTCATTCTCCATCTTAATGAAGAATTTGATCATATTATGATCGCTCCAACCCAAGGGGCCTCGTACAACAAGATTGCTAATTAATCCTTTCTCGTTACATAATACCCAGTCTAAGATGGCCTGATCTCTGGTTGGTTCCTCAACATATTGTGAGGACCAAAGTGAGACAAAATAAGCGGCACCCATGCTGACGCAATAGATGGCAGGTCAAGTAAAGTTCAGAGAACCAATCTGTAAATGTTGTGATAGCTACTAGCAATGTGGTGAAAGTGGCTTCCGAGTTTGCAGAAAAGACTTGTAAACCCTAGACACCTAAATCTGTGCTCAAAATGCAGTGAGCAAGAGCCTTTCCCTTAGGCAAGTAATGAGGTGTCAGGTGGGAGTATTTATTGGATTACCATGCTCTCCATTAATGACCTCACACAATGGCCACTGAGCTTCCACTTCAGGTTGACCGACGAGGTTCCTGAGCTACGTGATTCCCATGGTCATCCAGTAAAAATCAAACGGTCTGGTTAAAATCCCTGTTAAGAGTCTCACAACAAGCACTTAATTACTTCTATTAGGCCGCCCGCCTCTACCGTTCTGGTCCGTGGCACACTAGGAAATGCACATGAGTAAAATGCGCGAGGTGGCGGGATGACAGCGGGTTCCCGATACGCTTGCAATTTCGGCAACTTTTAGTGCCAACACGCCTCCAAACTCGCACACCCGGCAGCAGGAAAATTCCAGCCCATGTCTTCAATCCCTCACTTATTTAACCAATTTGGTCCACTAGGGGGATGGTTCGGAACGACGCATGTACTGTTTTAACTTGGAGACCCTCCTCCAGACCCAGCAGGTAGGGATCATAAATGATATGGTAACCAAGATTTGTATGATCAGGAAAGTGCTTGACACTAAACGTGCCCATGGGGATTCACCTGCATTGCAGGCATCCTCCCACCAGGATTAAGGGTTTGTATAGCTTTCTCTACTTTCTTGTTATCCTGCTGCATCTTGACCAGCTGCTCCTGAGAGGTAGCACTTCGATCCAAGACTGAATGACAAAGGGGGAATGGGGTGCCTGAATCAAATCACAGCCTCAAAAGCTTCCTCCATCAAGTCCCCACAGATCTGTAGTCTGGTGACATCGTGATCAACTACAGTTACTGGGGTGACTGTAAAGGGTTTTCGTCCTCGAGGGGTTTCCCAGAGGTTTCTCCCTCGAGAGGCCTCTCTCTCTTGCACAGTAAACCTTGAGTGGTTCGACCCACTCGCCCCTTAGATTCTGTACTCTGGACTTAGGCGCAGGAACTACAATGTAGAGAAAACTCGTGTAGACCAAGTTTGATGAATCAAAATGAAATTTTATTGCAAATGGAAAAATATATCAAATCAAATGCAACACAGATAAGAGCACGGTACATGGGAGGGAAAAACAAACACAAACAAATCATAACGACATTATACTAACTAAGGCAAATACAGGCATCTTATATTCTACAAAGATCATCATGAAATAAGGAAACACATGGAACATCGAGGGACAACAACTCATGTTAATTGTACCCTTAAATCCACCCCCTTATTAAACCTATCTAGATCTCATTGTGAAGGGCCAGAAACATGCTCACCAATCCCACTAGGAAGTGCAAGGTTTTGAAAACGAGTCTGTGTTTGGTCCTTTCAGACGTCTCGTCTCCACGTGGATCGTGGAGCCCCTGCGAGCTGCGCCACACCTCTCGCCTGAGGTGGGGGTCGGGGGCGGCTGGACACCGGTGGGCCTGGATGTCGGCGGGGTCGAGGATCGTCGGCTCGACCCTGGTTAGAGGAGCTTTGGGCTGGTGTGGCCCCTTCTACCTTAAGCTACGGCCCGGGGATGGTCGATGATCTCCCGATATGCTTCCCCGGGGCGGAACGCCTGCGATTGACTGCTCCTTCTTCTGGGTGTCCGGATTCAAGCTGCGTGTTTCCAGCTCTCCAACTCGGCGTGTCTGTGTTCAAGCTGCAGGCTTGCAACTGTCTGCTTTCCAACTCGCTCTGGCCTGCCTGCTTCCGAGTGCTTGCTTGTTTGTGTCCTTAACTGCCGAAAAGTCTCTCCAGATATACCTTTCTTCCCGAGGCCTCACTTCCCGCCCAAAATCAGGTTAGTCTTTGTTTTAACTTTGGCGGGCTTTGAGCACAGCGGGGCAGTTATTATATTTTAAATCATTTGAAGCGGCTGGTAACAGGCCCATCTCTGGTTGGAAATGGCTTTCATTGTTTTGAATGTCCTGCTGATCTCGTTACCGAGCCCTTGGTGTTGTCCTCATGAATATATATTGCCCTCTTTCGTCTGGGTCAACATTTAGATGGCCTCTGTCTCCAAGCCGATCTTGAGTGGATCTGCATCTAATCCATATGCATGCCTGTGGGTCTGGTTTCGTTCACAGAATCACAGAAACCCCACAGTGCAGATAGAGGCCATTTCGGCCCATCGAGCCTGCACCGACACATATCCCACCCGATCCCCGTAACCCCACGTATTTAATCCCCCTAACACTAAGGGTCAATTTATCATAGCCAATCACAGGGAAAATGTGCAAACTCCACACAGACAGTCACCCGAGGCCGGATTCGAACCCGGGTCCCTGGCGCTGTGAGGCAACAGTGCTAACCACTATGCCACCGTGCTCTCTCATAAAACGGCTTCCAGAACTTACTGTGGGTTCAATCTACATAGCTGGCTGAGGTTGCGCAGGAACCATTTTAAAGTGTCCCAATGAGCTGATCACATGGTATGGCGGCCATTTGTATGCCCCTTTTTCTGCGCTTCTTTTAAAACAGTCTTTAAAATCACGGCCTCTTCTGCCATTTAACCCTTATTAATATGAAATCCAATTTTGCGAATCCTACATGACCCGATAGGGCCCTAGAACAAAGTCATGGGAGGAGGTTACATATCCCATGGGCTGTATTAGTGGACACTACCTGCCTCCATGTATGAAGGTTATCTTAGTGGTGGTGTAACAGCATTTCCCATGTCCTTAGTAAGCAATATGGGTGCCCTGCCAGTTGGATATTACTCGCATGTCACAGAGGGGTGATTCATTGGTAGATGTATATCCACATGACTGGTGGTCCTGAGTGTAATTAGTTTCACAAGCCCAAGCACCAACTCGTTGAGCACAACGTTGAAGGTTCACTGCCCCCCTACTAATCGCCCAATACCAAATAAGGCGGGTCAAGAATTCAGTCAAGGCAGTGTGGAGTGAGCCTTTGGTGCAGTGGTAGCATTCCCTCCTCTGAGTCAGAAGGTGCAGGGTTCTAAACCCCACCCCAGACTGTCCTGGCGAATAGAGTCAGAGCTTCGGCTTTCAATTCTGGGTTAACATCCAATGGGATACTCATGTCCAGTAGATGTGGGTGGCCGCCCCCCATCCCCCTCATTGTATGGGTTGTGGGAGCCCATAAAACCCTTCCACTGTATAGGACTAACCACCCTATCAGCTGGTATTAAAAATGGTTACATGGAAGGAGTGTAAATGCCTTGACTCAGCATTCCAAAACCAATGGGGTGTTGTGCTGTCCCTGACTATTATTGTGCCATTGCCTGAATCTCGTGCGGAGCCAATATGGGTGAATCTGACTCCGTAATGGTTGGAGAGAGTAATGGTTGGAGAGAGGTCGTCCCCGGCTGTCGCTGATAATCTATCCGGCAGTTACGTACAGCAGCCTTACCATGACCACCAGGGTACTTGAAGCGTCCCTGTGTAATGGGTCTTGTTCCTGTGCTGATTGCTTTGGCATTGCCGACCTGGTCAGTGGCTCCCGTCAAATATAGACAAGACACAAGCATGGATTACTTATCACTTTCATTTTTGACTCACTTTAGTACTTTATTAATTGGTTGACATGATGGCGTCAGATGTAATTGGTACAGTTCTTTTTCGGGTATTGTATTAAATAAACAGCAGGAATAGCTTTATCCACAACTAGCTGGAGTGTCCGGCGGTGCTGAGGCCTTTTCGAGGGCATGTTGTTGTTGGAAGAGAGAGAGAGAGAGAGAGCGACTGGGGGGAAGAGAGAGAGCGACTGGGGGGGAAGAGAGAGAGCGACTGGGGGGGAAGAGAGAGAGCGACTGGGGGGGAAGAGAGAGAGCGACTGGGGGGGAAGAGAGAGAGCGACTGGGGGGGAAGAGAGAGAGCGACTGGGGGGGAAGAGAGAGAGCGACTGGGGGGAAGAGAGAGAGCGACTGGGGGGGAAGAGAGAGCGACTGGGGGGGAAGAGAGAGCGACTGGGGGGGAAGAGAGAGAGCGACTGGGGGGAAGAGAGAGAGCGACTGGGGGGGAAGAGAGAGAGCGACTGGGGGGAAGAGAGAGAGCGACTGGGGTGAAGAGAGAGAGCGACTGGGGGGGAAGAGAGAGAGCGACTGGGGGGGAAGAGAGAGAGCGACTGGGGGGGAAGAGAGAGAGCGACTGGGGGGGAAGAGAGAGAGCGACTGGGGGGGAAGAGAGAGAGCGACTGGGGGGGAAGAGAGAGAGCGACTGGGGGGGAAGAGAGAGAGCGACTGGGGGGGAAGAGAGAGAGCGACTGGGGGGGAAGAGAGAGAGCGACTGGGGGGAAGAGAGAGAGCGACTGGGGGGAAGAGAGAGAGCGACTGGGGGGAAGAGAGAGAGCGACTGGGGGGGAAGAGAGAGAGCGACTGGGGGGAAGAGAGAGAGCGACTGGGGGGGAAGAGAGAGAGCGACTGGGGGGGAAGAGAGAGAGCGACTGGGGGGGAAGAGAGAGAGCGACTGGGGGGAAGAGAGAGAGCGACTGGGGGGAAGAGAGAGAGCGACTGGGGGGGAAGAGAGAGAGCGACTGGGGGGGAAGAGAGAGAGCGACTGGGGGGGAAGAGAGAGAGCGACTGGGGGGGAAGAGAGAGAGCGACTGGGGGGAAGAGAGAGCGCGACTGGGGGGGAAGAGAGAGCGCGACTGGGGGGGAAGAGAGAGCGCGACTGGGGGGAAGAGAGAGCGCGACTGGGGGGAAGAGAGAGCGCGACTGGGGGGGAAGAGAGAGCGCGACTGGGGGGAAGAGAGAGCGCGACTGGGGGGAAGAGAGAGCGCGACTGGGGGGGAGAGAGAGAGCGCGACTGGGGGGGAAGAGAGAGCGCGACTGGGGGGGAAGAGAGAGCGCGACTGGGGGGAAGAGAGAGAGCGACTGGGGGGAAGAGAGAGCGCGACTGGGGGGAAGAGAGAGAGCGACTGGGGGGAAGAGAGAGAGCGACTGGGGGGGAAGAGAGCGAGCGACTGGGGGGGAAGAGAGCGAGCGACTGGGGGGGAAGAGAGCGAGCGACTGGGGGGGAAGAGAGCGAGCGACTGGGGGGGAAGAGAGCGAGCGACTGGGGGGGAAGAGAGCGAGCGACTGGGGGGGAAGAGAGCGAGCGACTGGGGGGGAAGAGCGAGCGACTGGGGGGAAGAGAGCGAGCGACTGGGGGGGAAGAGAGCGAGCGACTGGGGGGGAAGAGAGCGAGCGACTGGGGGGGAAGAGAGCGAGCGACTGGGGGGGAAGAGAGCGAGCGACTGGGGGGGAAGAGAGCGAGCGACTGGGGGGAAGAGAGCGAGCGACTGGGGGGGAAGAGAGCGAGCGACTGGGGGGGGAAGAGAGCGAGCGACTGGGGGGGAAGAGAGCGAGCGACTGGGGGGGAAGAGAGCGAGCGACTGGGGGGAAGAGAGCGAGCGACTGGGGGGGAAGAGAGCGAGCGACTGGGGGGAAGAGAGCGAGCGACTGGGGGGGAAGAGAGCGAGCGACTGGGGGGGAAGAGAGCGAGCGACTGGGGGGGAAGAGAGCGAGCGACTGGGGGGAAGAGAGCGAGCGACTGGGGGGGAAGAGAGCGAGCGACTGGGGGGGAAGAGAGCGAGCGACTGGGGGGAAGAGAGCGAGCGACTGGGGGGGAAGAGAGCGAGCGACTGGGGGGAAGAGAGCGAGCGACTGGGGGGGAAGAGAGCGAGCGACTGGGGGGAAGAGAGCGAGCGACTGGGGGGGAAGAGAGCGAGCGACTGGGGGGGAAGAGAGCGAGCGACTGGGGGGAAGAGAGCGAGCGACTGGGGGGGAAGAGAGCGAGCGACTGGGGGGGAAGAGAGCGAGCGACTGGGGGGGAAGAGAGCGAGCGACTGGGGGGGGAAGAGAGCGAGCGACTGGGGGGGAAGAGAGCGAGCGACTGGGGGGGAAGAGAGCGAGCGACTGGGGGGGAAGAGAGCGAGCGACTGGGGGGAAGAGAGCGAGCGACTGGGGGGGAAGAGAGCGAGCGACTGGGGGGGAAGAGAGCGAGCGACTGGGGGGGAAGAGAGCGAGCGACTGGGGGGGGAAGAGAGCGAGCGACTGGGGGGGGAAGAGAGCGAGCGACTGGGGGGGGAAGAGAGCGAGCGACTGGGGGGAAGAGAGCGAGCGAGTGGGGGGAAGAGAGCGAGCGAGTGGGGGGGAAGAGAGCGAGCGAGTGGGGGGAAGAGAGCGAGCGAGTGGGGGGGAAGAGAGCGAGCGAGTGGGGGGGAAGAGAGCGAGCGAGTGGGGGGGAAGAGAGCGAGCGAGTGGGGGGAAGAGCGCGAGCGAGTGGGGGGGAAGAGCGCGAGCGAGTGGGGGGGAAGAGCGCGAGCGAGTGGGGGGGAAGAGCGCGAGCGAGTGGGGGGGAAGAGCGCGAGCGAGTGGGGGGGAAGAGCGCGAGCGAGTGGGGGGGAAGAGCGCGAGCGAGTGGGGGGGAAGAGCGCGAGCGAGTGGGGGGGAAGAGCGCGAGCGAGTGGGGGGGAAGAGCGCGAGCGAGTGGGGGGAAGAGCGCGAGCGAGTGGGGGGGAAGAGCGCGAGCGAGTGGGGGGGAAGAGCGCGAGCGAGTGGGGGGGAAGAGCGCGAGCGAGTGGGGGGGAAGAGCGCGAGCGAGTGGGGGGGAAGAGCGCGAGCGAGTGGGGGGAAGAGCGCGAGCGAGTGGGGGGAAGAGCGCGAGCGAGTGGGGGGGAAGAGCGCGAGCGAGTGGGGGGAAGAGCGCGAGCGAGTGGGGGGGAAGAGCGCGAGCGAGTGGGGGGAAGAGCGCGAGCGAGTGGGGGGGAAGAGCGCGAGCGAGTGGGGGGGAAGAGAGCGAGCGAGTGGGGGGAAGAGAGCGAGCGAGTGGGGGGGAAGAGACGCGAGCGAGTGGGGGGGAAGAGAGCGAGCGAGTGGGGGGGAAGAGAGCGAGCGAGTGGGGGGGAAGAGAGCGAGCGAGTGGGGGGGAAGAGAGCGAGCGAGTGGGGGGGAAGAGAGCGAGCGAGTGGGGGGAAGAGAGCGAGCGAGTGGGGGGGAAGAGAGCGAGCGAGTGGGGGGGAAGAGCGCGAGCGAGTGGGGGGGAAGAGAGCGAGCGAGTGGGGGGGAAGAGAGCGAGCGAGTGGGGGGGAAGAGAGCGAGCGAGTGGGGGGGAAGAGAGCGAGCGAGTGGGGGGGAAGAGAGCGAGCGAGTGGGGGGGAAGAGAGCGAGCGAGTGGGGGGGAAGAGAGCGAGCGAGTGGGGGGAAGAGAGCGAGCGAGTGGGGGGGAAGAGAGCGAGCGAGTGGGGGGGAAGAGAGCGAGCGAGTGGGGGGGAAGAGAGCGAGCGAGTGGGGGGGAAGAGAGCGAGCGAGTGGGGGGGAAGAGAGCGAGCGAGTGGGGGGGAAGAGAGCGAGCGAGTGGGGGGGAAGAGAGCGAGCGAGTGGGGGGGAAGAGAGCGAGCGAGTGGGGGGGAAGAGAGCGAGCGAGTGGGGGGGAAGAGAGCGAGCTTGTGGGGGGGAAGAGAGCGAGCTTGTGGGGGGGAAGAGAGCGAGCGAGTGGGGGGGGGAAGAGAGCGAGCGAGTGGGGGGGAAGAGAGCGAGCGAGTGGGGGGGAAGAGAGCGAGCGAGTGGGGGGGAAGAGAGCGAGCGAGTGGGGGGGAAGAGAGCGAGCGAGTGGGGGGGAAGAGAGCGAGCGAGTGGGGGGGAAGAGAGCGAGCGAGTGGGGGGAAGAGAGCGAGCGAGTGGGGGGGAAGAGAGCGAGCGAGTGGGGGGGAAGAGAGCGAGCGAGTGGGGGGGAAGAGAGCGAGCGAGTGGGGGGGAAGAGAGCGAGCGAGTGGGGGGGGAAGAGAGCGAGCGAGTGGGGGGGAAGAGAGCGAGCGAGTGGGGGGGAGAGAGCGAGCGAGTGGGGGAAGAGCGAGAGGGGGGGAAGAGAGCGAGCGAGTGGGGGGGAAGAGAGCGAGCGAGTGGGGGGGAAGAGAGCGAGCGAGTGGGGGGGAAGAGAGCGAGCGAGTGGGGGGAAGAGAGCGAGCGAGTGGGGGGGAAGAGAGCGAGCGAGTGGGGGGGAAGAGAGCGAGCGAGTGGGGGGGAAGAGAGCGAGCGAGTGGGGGGGAAGAGAGCGAGCGAGTGGGGGGGAAGAGAGCGAGCGAGTGGGGGGGAAGAGAGCGAGCGAGTGGGGGGAAGAGAGCGAGCGAGTGGGGGGGAAGAGAGCGAGCGAGTGGGGGGGAAGAGAGCGAGCGAGTGGGGGGGAAGAGAGCGAGCGAGTGGGGGGGAAGAGAGCGCGAGCGAGTGGGGGGGAAGAGAGCGAGCGAGTGGGGGGGAAGAGATGAGCGAGCGAGTGGGGGGGAAGAGAGCGAGCGAGTGGGGGGGAAGAGAGCGAGCGAGTGGGGGGGAAGAGGAGCGAGCGAGTGGGGGGGAAGAGAGCGAGCGAGTGGGGGGGAAGAGAGCGAGCGAGTGGGGGGGAAGAGAGCGAGCGAGTGGGGGGAAGAGAGCGAGCGAGTGGGGGGAAGAGAGCGAGCGAGTGGGGGGAAGAGAGCGAGCGAGTGGGGGGGAAGAGAGCGAGCGAGTGGGGGGAAGAGAGCGAGCGAGTGGGGGGGAAGAGAGCGAGCGAGTGGGGGGGAAGAGAGCGAGCGAGTGGGGGGGGAAGAGAGCGAGCGAGTGGGGGGAAGAGAGCGAGCGAGTGGGGGGGAAGAGAGCGAGCGAGTGGGGGGGAAGAGAGCGAGCGACTGGGGGGGAAGAGAGCGAGCGACTGGGGGGGAAGAGAGCGAGCGACTGGGGGGGAAGAGAGCGAGCGACTGGGGGGAAGAGAGCGAGCGACTGGGGGGGAAGAGAGCGAGCGACTGGGGGGGAAGAGAGCGAGCGACTGGGGGGGGAAGAGAGCGAGCGACTGGGGGGGAAGAGAGCGAGCGACTGGGGGGGGAAGAGAGCGAGCGACTGGGGGGGAAGAGAGCGAGCGACTGGGGGGGAAGAGAGCGAGCGACTGGGGGGAAGAGAGCGAGCGACTGGGGGGGAAGAGAGCGAGCGACTGGGGGGAAGAGAGCGAGCGACTGGGGGGGAAGAGAGCGAGCGACTGGGGGGGAAGAGAGCGAGCGACTGGGGGGGAAGAGAGCGAGCGACTGGGGGGGAAGAGAGCGAGGCGACTGGGGGGGGAAGAGAGCGAGCGACTGGGGGGGAAGAGAGCGAGCGACTGGGGGGGAAGAGAGCGAGCGACTGGGGGGGAAGAGAGCGAGCGACTGGGGGGAAGAGAGCGAGCGACTGGGGGGGAAGAGAGCGAGCGACTGGGGGGAGAGGAGCGACTGGGGGGAAGAGAGCGAGCGACTGGGGGGAAGAGAGCGAGCGACTGGGGGGGAAGAGAGCGAGCGACTGGGGGGGAAGAGAGCGAGCGACTGGGGGGAAGAGAGCGAGCGACTGGGGGGGAAGAGCGCGAGCGAGTGGGGGGGAAGAGCGCGAGCGAGTGGGGGGGAAGAGCGCGAGCGAGTGGGGGGGAAGAGCGCGAGCGACGTGGGGGGGAAGAGCGCGAGCGAGTGGGGGGGAAGAGCGCGAGCGAGTGGGGGGGAAGAGCGCGAGCGAGTGGGGGGAAGAGCGCGAGCGAGTGGGGGGGAAGAGCGCGAGCGAGTGGGGGGGAAGAGCGCGAGCGAGTGGGGGGAAGAGCGCGAGCGAGTGGGGGGGAAGAGAGCGAGCGAGCGAGTGGGGGGAAGAGAGCGAGCGAGTGGGGGGGAAGAGAGCGAGCGAGTGGGGGGGAAGAGAGCGAGCGAGTGGGGGGGAAGAGAGCGAGCGAGTGGGGGGGAAGAGAGCGAGCGAGTGGGGGGGAAGAGAGCGAGCGAGTGGGGGGGAAGAGAGCGAGCGAGTGGGGGGGAAGAGAGCGAGCGAGTGGGGGGGAAGAGAGCGAGCGAGTGGGGGGAGAGAGCGAGCGAGTGGGGGGGAAGAGCGCGAGCGAGTGGGGGGAAGAGAGCGAGCGAGTGGGGGGGAAGAGAGCGCGAGCGAGTGGGGGGGAAGAGAGCGAGCGAGTGGGGGGGAAGAGAGCGAGGCGAGTGGGGGGAAGAGAGCGAGCGAGTGGGGGGGAAGAGAGCGAGCGAGTGGGGGGGAAGAGAGCGAGCGAGTGGGGGGGAAGAGAGCGAGCGAGTGGGGGGGAAGAGAGCGAGCGAGTGGGGGGGAAGAGAGCGAGCGAGTGGGGGGGGAAGAGAGCGAGCGAGTGGGGGGGAAGAGAGCGAGCGAGTGGGGGGGAAGAGAGCGAGCGAGTGGGGGGGAAGAGAGCGAGCGAGTGGGGGGGAAGAGAGCGAGCGAGTGGGGGGGAAGAGAGCGAGCGAGTGGGGGGGAAGAGAGCGAGCGAGTGGGGGGGAAGAGAGCGAGCTTGTGGGGGGGAAGAGAGCGAGCTTGTGGGGGGAAGAGAGCGAGCGAGTGGGGGGGAAGAGAGCGAGCGAGTGGGGGGGAAGAGAGCGAGCGAGTGGGGGGGAAGAGAGCGAGCGAGTGGGGGGGAAGAGAGCGAGCGAGTGGGGGGGAAGAGAGCGAGCGAGTGGGGGGGAAGAGAGCGAGCGAGTGGGGGGGAAGAGAGCGAG